>NC_069658.1:408623186-408928686 GCF_027244095.1 Hemicordylus capensis
AAAGCAAGTTAAAGGAGTAACTTGGTGGGTTTTGTCCCATCAGTCGACCCAGCCCTAAATTTCCAAGTCCTTGCTTTCCCAACAAAATACAACAACAATTTAAACCATAACTTCTTTACAGACCCCATATGTTGAACCACCTAGTTGATAATACTAACAGTATACGGTATAAGGATAGGAGAAACAGATCACAGCCAGTATCACACCTGGAACTGGCGCATTCATGTGCACTTGCCTTAGGCTCCTTTCTTACTTTGCCCGACTGTTTGCCATCCTTCTCCAGTCAGTCACCTAATTCAGGCTGGAGAGAGTTATTATTCAGGCAACATTTTGATGTTGTAATCTTAAGATAATATAATGTAAAAGGACTCCTCCAGACATGCTGAGGCATTTGAGAATTACAATTCAGTTATCATTAGATTAAAGATTCCCAAAGCATGTAAAGAGCCTTGGAATTCTTATCCCATGCATTCAGAATAACCCTCTGAAAACGATAACCTCTGTTCAGAAGAAAGAATTCCAGAGAACTGAGGCTGAGAGACAGAGAAGCAAACTTATTTATCAGTCAAGACAGAACTCCAATTCAGGTTGCTCACTTCTCTTGCGGCTAGAACTGGACAGAATTCTAAAAAGGTGAATTTTGTTACAAGTTACTTCCACGCAATCTCCTCAAAACCCACCTTTTGCATTTCCTTCCCCAGTTTATCTCTGCCTCTGCAACCCTCCTCATCCTCTTCTTGTCTCCCTTGCAGTGATTTGCATTATTTATTATTATTATTTATTTATTTATTCGATTTCTATACCACCCTTCCAAAAATGGCTCAGGGCGGTTTACATAGAGAAACAACAAACAAATAAGATGGCTCCCTGTCCCCAAAGGGCTCACAATCTAAAAAGAAACATAAGATAGGCACCAGCAACAGTTACTGGAGGTACTGTGCTCGGGGTGGATAGGGCTAGTTACTCTCCCCTTGCTAAATAAAGAGAATCACCACATTAAAAGATGCCTCTTTGCCAAGTTAGCAGCCACTGGTGGGCCGAGGAAAAGCGGCCACTGCCGGGTGGGCCAAGGAAAAACTAAGGGTGCAGATGCTCTGCGCCAGGTCAGCTTGTAAATTATTATTACTGGTGCAGCATTAGGAAGGTGCAGTAGTGAGGGCTGCTCTGAGCTCTTCTGACAGCATGTCAGGAAGCAGAGTGCGCACACACAGGGGGAAGGGTTTCCTGCCCACTTTACCTCCAAAACTGTCCACTTTACCTCCAAAACTGTAATGTCCCTCAGGGACATATTCCTGGAAGCCAAAGAGCATTCCTGGAGGATGAGAATCAGCAAAAAGAACTCCCCCACCTCCCACTGTGTGCACATGCTTGTATTTGAGAAGCCTTCAGCTGAGCTCAGAGCAGCCATTAGTGCGAGGGTGCAGCTCCTGCTCTGCCCTCCTAATGCTGTGCTGGATGTCAGCCATTGTTCTTGTTGCAGTTTGTTTGAATAGTTGGGATCTGGGGATGATGGAAAGGAGGAGGAGAGGCTTTGGCTGTTGATCAGATCCATCTGTAATTACACCTGATCTCCATAATGCCTGTGGACTAAAACACTGGGGCGTTGACATGTGGTGCAGCAGTTTAAAAGGCCATGCACACAACCTTCTATTGTGGCTGGGAAGGCGGGCGAAGGGAAGGCAGGGTTGAACCTACCTTCCCTCCAATGATCAGTTGCATCCTCTTCAGTGCGCCAATACGCACCCAAATGATCCACACTGCTCTTGGCAGTGCAGATCACTGGAGGTCAGGAAAGTGAATCCCAGCCTCCAGGAATCACAAAATGCACCAATTGAGCAGCACAGTGCAATGGGGGATTCTCGTGTCAGTCTATGCTCCTGACTCTATGTATCCTCGGGCTGTATGCAGCCCACACACACATGGTCCCACACTTGCACCCTAACAAAGGTAAAAGGGGGGGGGCTTGCAGGGGAGGCAGTGCCAGGATTGGCCTCGATCCCAGGACTGCACATGAGCAGCCCTACCCAGGCTGATGTTACAAGGCAGATGTGCTGTAACAGCATTACCATTACTGTACAAATGGAAGAAGGAAAACCCAACCATGAAGACATGACATAAACTTGGATGTGAACCTTTCTTCCTTTCTTTTCTTTTTTTGTAGGCACACTCATTCAAGTAGCTAAAAATAGCTTCTTAATCACATTTCGGCACTGTCAGTACCCACTCTTGAGGCCTCCATCTGTTATTTCCCCCCGAACCTGTTACATTGCAAGGCATGTGCAGCATGCTTTGCATCACATGCTGCCTCTAATTCCATATCCTTTTGACTCATGCTCAATCCCACCTCGCATATGGCACTGTTAGGTTCAAGAACAATGAATACACAAGCAAAAGGAATGCCTTTTTTCATGAATGCCACAAGAAGCTGAAAGGCGAAGATGTAACTTGTAGTGACTGCACAAATTATTCAGGGCTGAAGCAGGAGTTAGTCCAAAATATAAACGTAACATTGGATGGAAGCAACATTGGCATTGGAATTTGACAAGCCTGCACTTAGCCACTTTCAGGGTCACCCATGACAACTGGATACTGCACCTAAGTTATCAGGCAAGTCTCCCATGGGGCTCTCTCATTCTCACACAGAATGAGAGAACTTAAAGTTTAATTCTAAATATAAATATAAAACGTTATAGTCACATTTTAAATTTCATAGGTACAGTTTGAGCCCTTTCTCATGAGCAGTGAGAAAGGGCAAGAGGGCTAGCGAGGAGGAAGCCTTAAAGAGCTTACCGCTCCACAGATCTTTCCTTTGGGCAGGCAGATCGCCTGCCCAGATGTAGCTCCAAGGGTTGGGGTGCTGGACACATCATCCCGCATTGCTCTGCGCCCAGAGCTCCCATAATGCATCACATTATAGGGATCCCTCCTCCCCTCCCTGGAGCTAACTGGGAGCCCCTCAGTCAGCCAGCCCTGACTGCAAGCAGCCACGGCTGGCAGAGGGTCAGTAAAATGGGGTTAGGAGAGCCCTTTTGGAGGGTGGTTCCATAGGCTGGTTTGTTGCTGCAGCACCACTGGGACTGGGCCCTATCCCAGCGGTGTGCATGCAAAACCGGCTTGGCTTACTTAGCCCGGTTTTATTTGCACATGTGAATAGCTTCTTTGTATTTCTATGTGTGAATAGCTTCTTTGCACATGTGAATAGCTTCTGCTGTATTCATATGATTTGTCATTGCTCATATCAATGACCAATAAAAAGAAAGTCAGCAGGAACAACAGCTATTATATCATGTCACAAATATAAATATATTCTTAAGGTAAATACATGATTAATTCTTGAGTACTCAAAAATAACTATACATATAAATGGGTATTTATTTATTTTATTTATTGTTAAATTTATATACCGCCATTCATCAAAACCATCCCAAGGCAGTTTACACAAAAATTAAAAACAAGACTATAAAAATTACACAATTAAAATGTTAAGCTAAAATATAAAATAAATCTGACTAAATAGATTTAAAATACAAGCATAAAAACTGTACAAAATGCAAAGAAGCAGCAGTAGAGACAATCATATAAAAGCCTGGGTAAAAAGCCAAGATTTAACATGCTTTCTAAAAACTGTGATGGAGACTGAGGAGCAAATAGCTACTGGGAGAGCATTCCGGAGTCTGGGAGCAGCAACAGAGAAGACCCTGTCCCGCGTGCATGGCAAATGAGCCTCCCTCATTGTCGGCACTCGGAGCAGAGCCTCCTCAGATGACCTCATCAAGCAGGCAGCAACCCTTGGGAGCAGGCGGTCCCTCAGGTATCCCAGGCTCAAACCATTAAGGGCTTTAAAGGTCAAAACCAGCACCTTGAATTGGACCTGGAAACAAACTGGTAGCCAGTGCAGCTCTTTCAAAATGGTCGTGATGTGATCCCAATGGACAGCTCCAGATAAAATCCTAGCTGCTGCATTTTGCACGAGCTGCAGTTTCTGGATATTCTTCAAGGGCAGCCCCACGTAGAGCACGTTACAGTAATCCAGCCGTGATGTGACTAAGGCATGGGTAACTGTGGCCAGATCTGCCTTCTCAAGAAAGGCAGCACTAGCTGAAGCCGTGCACTAGCTGGCACACTAGCTGAAGCCATGCAAAGGCACCCCTGGCCACCGCCTCCACCAGAGCTTCCAAAATCAGAGCCAGGTCCAGTAATACCCCCAAGCTGTGTACTTGCTCCTTCAAGGGGAGTGCAACCCCATCCAGAACCAGTAAAATCTCCTCATCCCGATTGGCTCTCCTACTGACCAACATTACCTCCATCTTGCCTGAATTCAGTCTCAGTTTATTAGCCCACATCCAACCCATCACGGCCTCTAGCCCCCAATTCAGAACATCCACTGCCTCCCTAGGATCAGGTGACAAGGAGAGATAGAGCTGAGTGTCATCTGCATATTGCTGACAACTCAGTCCAAGTCCCCGGATGACCTCTCCCATTGGTTTCGTGTAGATGTTAAATAGCATGGGGAACAAAACTGAACCCTGCAAGACCCCACAGGCCAATGGCCACGGAGCCAAGCAATAGTCCCCCAGCACCATCTTCTAGACCCTCCCCCCAAGAAAGGACCGGAGCCGTTCCAACGCAGTACCTCCAATTCCCGTACTCAAGAGGTGGTCCAGAAGGATACCATGGTCAATGGTATCGAACGCTGCTGAGAGGTCCCACAGAACCAACAGGGACGCACATCCCCTGTCTAGTTCCCAGCGTAGGTCATCCATTAGAGTGACCAAGGCAGTTTAAGTCCCATATCCCGGGCAAAAGCCAGATTGAGAAGGATCCAGATAATCTGTGCTCACCTAAATTCACCCCTCTTCTACTTTTTTCCATGTCAATTTCCATGTTAATGGTTTATAGAAAATGATACATTGCTACCTTGAAATAGATACAACAATCAGAATGTTCCTATGGAAAAGCTGATCTACTGATAATGATAATTGTTTTTGAGTACTGAAAAATTAATCAGTAATTATTTTCATTACCACTTAATTAAATATTTCTTAAGAAAATATTCTTTTCATGATATTATCTGATAGCTGTTGTTCCTGTTCATTCCAAATGGGAATGCCGCTGGAAGTGTGAGGATGCATTCCTTCACCGCCACAGAGCCTCCCCAACTTCAGAAGCAGTGCCAGTGGGGTTTAAAGTGCCACAGAAGCAACAAGTGTACTTCTCCCTTGGATCAGTGGTTTACTGTGCAGAATGTAAGCCAGTGCTTTTAAACTTATTCATAAATGATCTGCAGTTAGGGTTGAGCAATGAATTGGGGAAATTGGCAGAAGGCACGAGAATATTCAGGATGGTGAAAACCAAAATGGATTGTGATGAGCTCCAAAAGGATCTCTCTCTCTTTAATGCAGGGAGAATGGGCAAAAAGAAAAAAAAAGGAGGGAGGATGCATTTCAAGGCAAATATCCTTCTGTATACACCAGTGTATAAAATATGCACACTGGGGCAAGAATTATCAGCTTCACATATACACTGATGAGGTCTGACATGACAGTAGCAAGCCATGTCCTTGACTATATATTTGTCTTTGCCATAAAATAAACACTTCAAATAAATTCGTTAATCAGCTACTTAAATTATATGTCCATTTTCAAAACTTTGTATCAATTGATACATTGATACATTTGATACAAATGTTCTCCTAAAACAATTTAATGCAAATTTTGGCAAATTTTGGATTACCTTCTTAGGTGAAAAAATCTGAGGATTTCTGAGTGAAGTGGAAACGTTGTTAGCCTTTTCATGAGGCTAACAACATTTTTCAGGGAGCTCTGAGACCTCACCTCCCTGCGTCATCAAAAGATATCACCTAAAAAGAAATCTGAAGCAGATTTTGAGTTTTTCCTCAGGCAAAGTATATGAAGAATTTTAAGAGAAGCTCAGAAAGTTTCTATAAGGCCAGTGAAATTTCTCAAAGAAAAAAGGGTTTACATATTCCCAATGGAAGTAGTGGCACAGCAGCGGTGATTCACTCCTCAGGAGGCATGGGACAAGCAGTGAAGACGGGCTGTTTAGTGTCATAAAAGCTTTGCATACACCCTGTGCTTGGAACAGTAAGGCAGTGGGCAGTAAGTGAGCCACAAGTATGTAAAAAATCACCAAGAGCGGGGGAGAGGGGGTCCACCAATGGCGAGGGGGGTGGGCTTCCCATCTAGGCAAAGGATGGCTGAAAAATCCCAGATGCTGTTCTGGGGATAAAACTTTTTCCTGGTCCCAGTGGTTCTCAGCTGAGGCATCAGAATAGAACAGATTTGCCAGTGGTTACCAAAGCTTGTTGCATTAAGATTTTTGCTGATGACAGTGGAACTGAGAGAAGAGTGGAGCGTGACTTTCTAAAATAGTATGTGAGAAGGTCAGTGTCTGGGTAGCTTAGCAAATATTGCACAGCCTTATATAACCCATTTCACTGGAATTAAAGCTTAATCACAAACTGCACAAATCATGCGGACTTTCTCGTTGCAATAGTGATGCTTGCACCTGCTCTTTATAAAAGTAAAGCAGTATGCTTCGCCCACAGATAAAGATAGAGACAGATATATAGATCACTGCTCTGTAAAGATATTCTGACTGCAAATTTGAGCTTTCCCACAAAGCGGTTAGCTGCTGACTTGAATACACCAGGTTTCATGAAGAGCTTTGAGAAATACATAGCAATTTATGTAGGATGTGTTTGTAAATAGGTAGATTTGTAATATGATCTGCTTCTAAATAAGTACATTCTCTCACAAAAACAAAACATTCCAATTCTCTACCCATCCATCCATCTATTCCGCTGGAGAAGACTGAATGAGTCATTAAATATTCCATATTGTTTAGGCATAAAATAGCAGTAAATACCATGGAGAAATATTTCACAGCAGGAAGAAGCAATCTAAAACTTATGCTTTGTTCATCACACATAATCAATATGGCTAAGATCAGGTTGAACAATGCAAAAAACACTGTTGCTACTTAAAAACAAGAGCCAACCAGATGCTTGTGAGAACTTCATAAGGATGCACTATCCTCTGTCTCCAGTGTCTTCAGAGATATTTCCATTGTACTTTTAGCTATATCAATTCATCCAGCTGTGATGCCTAACAGCTGTTGTCAGATCTATCCTCCACGAATTCACTTGATTTCTTCTAAATACCATTGGAGCTTTCACCACACCTTATAGCAGTGAGTTCCACAAGTCAAAGATGTGTTGTGTGAAGACGTTCTTCCTTTTGTCTGTCCACCTGAACCTCCTGCCACTCACTTTCATGTGGCCAAGTATAATGCTGTAGTACTACTTGGCACTGCAAACCTTTTCCTTGTGGAGTGCTGGATGCAGAACTGCACCGAAATGTCAGGTATCTCATGCATTATGGTTTGTTTTTGGTTCTTGTTACCTTGAGATAATTTGTTATAAAAAGTGGTATATAAATTATAGATTGATTGATTGATTGATTGATTAAGTGCCGTCAATTTGGTGTCAACTCTTAGTGACCACATAGATTCTCTCCAGGATGATCTGTCTTCAACTTGGCCTTTAAGGTCTCTCAGTGGTGCATTCATTGCTGTCGTAATCGAGTCCATCCACCTTGCTGCTGGTCGTCCTCTTCTTCTCTTGCCTTCAACTTTTCACAGCATTAGGGACTTCTCAAGGGAGCTGGGTTTTTGGATAATGTGTCCAGAGTATGATAGTTTAATTGAATATGATAAATTGTATACAATGAAAATTGTATACAATGAATATGATAAATAATAAATAAAATAAAAGCCTAAACTTGGGAGAATGGGGGTGGGGGGCAGAAGGAAATCTGCTGCCAGGGCAGCTGCTATTATTTTGCACAACTCCAATTCATGTCAATGGAGTTTGCACAGGTAAACTTAGCCCTCAGCAGCTAAACAAATGTGTTTTGTACTCGCTTGCTCTTGCATTTTTAATATATTGTCTGATGTCCTGCAGTGTAACATGGGTGATACAGAACAACCTGTGCCATTTGCAGGACTCTAGATCACATATGATGGTGCTGCACAAGGTTAGTGAGCTTCATACCCAAACAAGGATTCAAACCCAGGTTTCTCAAACACTGGTATGACAATGGTTGCCTTTGGACGTCATGGGAAACCTGAGGAAAACTCACCTCAGGTTCACCTGCCACCACCACCCCCATGACATCCAAATGATGGGAACCACAGTTCCCAGACCCAGCCACAGTTCCAATTCTCACCCAAACCTGGAAATGAACTCGTGGTTGGAATTAAGTTCCACTCACCAAACTGGGGGTCCAGTGTGCCTCCAGTGTGATGTCTGGTTTGTGCTGCTTGCACAAACCAGAGTTAAAGGGAGGAAGCTCTTCCCTCTCTGAAGCACAATTGGCTGCCACAGCTGTCCTTCTTGTGTTGGAGGAAGTCCAGACAGTCAGTTACTCCCCCTTTGCAGTCTCCCAGACTGCAAAGGATGATTGTCTGGGAGTGCACTAGGGGAATGGAGGCAGACCCATGGTATTGGATCTGCGGTTTACCATTAAGTCCGAAGGCAGCCACTCTAATCACCAGATTAGTTGCCTTACTTATTAGGACTGTGTCACTTAACAACATGAAAACTGATGCAAGCTGTGTAGTCTCACTGGCAGACAAGTTTGGACCATGATCCAGCAACTGCATTCTCATTTATATGTATTTACAGCAGTCTTGCAAACTGTGTTGTGCTTGCCAAGTTCTGTTTCAGTGAATTACATACTTAATAATCATACTTGCCATCTGCAAAGTACTCCACAGTGTTTGACATACAGTGAGGCTGTGCATGAGAAACTCCAGGATCGGGCCTGATCCCAGTGAGGCAGTGCTGCCTAGCCTGACTTTTCAGCTTGGCTGTTAGTCGGTATTAACAGCCCCAGCATGCTGTTAACCCAGGCTCCAGGATCGTGTGTCTCCTTGGGCTACATTTAGCCTGAGAAGACACAGAGCTGGGCACCTAGAGCGCCCATCTCCTGGGGGAATTCCTCAATGCACCATGCTTGATGTGCATTGTGGGATACCCGGAGGCCAGGACACATCACCCCAGCCTCCAGAGCCCCGTGCTGCCTGGTGGAGCAGTGGATCATCTGGGAGTGTGGTTCACACACCCAGCAACCTTTCATGGCTCATCCAGAGGGAAGGTAAACTTTGTGCAGCCTTTCCCCCACCCACCCGCTCCCCCGCTTGCCCAGTCATGTGAATGGACCCATTATCTCAGTCATCTTTGTAGCAACCTGGTAAGGTCAGTAGGCCAGGATTTATCCCCATATTGCAGAGGCCCTGAGGCTGAGAGCCATGGCTCGTCTACAACTGTCTATAGTGTTCATGATAGTAGTAAATATTCAAACCGGGGGCTTGCTTGTTCACAGATCAGCCTTTTAGCCACTCTGCTACAGTACCAATGGATCAACATTTCAGTTTCATGGAAACAACCACAGCTTGCCATATGGACCTGGCACACTGTATGGCCTCTTGTGCTTTCTGTGTGCTTTGTTCGTTAATTCAGCTGAGGTGTGGTCCAAAATTATGTCTGCAGAAAGAGTTCTATCCCCCCTCCCTTTGGGGGGAATTCATAAACAATGGAACATTTGAATGTGATACAACTTTCAGTAATTATGGTGTTTCACAGGTAGAAAGGACTGCATTACACATATAGCCCTTGATTGCACTTAGAGACAAAGGCATCCTGTGCTTTCCAGGAGATCAAAAAACTGCATTGATTCATGGCTAGGCCTTTCCCACAGTAAACAAACAAAGGAACACAGAGCTCATTCCCCTGTGGATGGCAAGAAAAAGTGACAAGGTAGAAGAACAGAAGGGAGCAATTGCTCTCACAAGCATGTTGCTTTGGTGCTTTGTTTCCATATGCTTCCTCTGTCTCTGCAAGCTAAAATGGATTGTTGTTATGAATCATTTCAGGAACTAAACAAAAATACACTGGAAATCTGAAAGGGGGGAATATCAAACCTGAAAGCTTAAATTCTGGATACAAAGTTCTCTCACACGTTAAGTTTGCTTCACAATTCAAAAGGATTTTTACCAGTTAGATTGGCCTAACAGCCCCAAACACCAATCAAAGCTCACATATTGGTACTATCACAGTATAGGATCAGTTCTCAGTTTGTAAGAGGGTTGCTGCTGAATCTGAGAAGTGTGGGCTAGGGATACCAGTACAATAGGCAATCCAGCTCTCATCCCCTGACATCCCAAATGAGGCATGGTGATTCTCAAAATAATAAGGAGCAGGGGAAGGGGCTACATAATTTGAATTGAGATCTAATGGAGAATACAGATTTCAGAGTTCTCCTTCTCCTTCTTCTTCTTCCTCATCACCATCCAGTCACCCCATTGTGCATGTGTGGGGCCAAAGTACAGGGATGTGTACACACAAGGAGGGAAGTGTCAAGTGTACTGTAGGCGTTAGCAGCATCCTCCAGTCCAAGGTCATCCTGAGGAGCATGCAGCCTTGCAGTATCATATAATGGGTCCCAGCTCCTTGCAAAATATGCACGAAGGCAGAGGTACTCTGTGAACAGCATGCTGGACCTATAGTGGAAGAGGCACACCTGTAGCCCAGGGAAGGCCAGCCAGCCTCCCTTATTCTGATCTCCAACAGCCCTCCTCCACACACTTTGGGATGAGGGAAAGGAAAAGTAGCAACAGATACTATGACGATATTGGCCTATAAACTTGTTCATACATAACAGTTTGCACATAATTTTCAAATAAATAAAATAATTCAGAAAAGCACAATGCCTAATTGTTTCATTTAATATTATATATTTGCCACCATGGAATGAGAAGAACCACGTGGCTTTTCTGCTTCAGGCACCAGCATGGAAATGGTGAAGCAAACTTATCACATGAGAAAAAACTTTGCATCCAGATTTCGACCATTTAAGTTGGAAATTTCCCCCCTTCATTCCCAGTGTATTTTGGCAGTTATGTATGTTAACACTCAAGCACTTTCTTCAGGATGCACCATAATACTTCAATCAGAGGTACTAATAAAAGTTACAGATCAGAGGTACTGTTCTTGACTGGGAGAAAAGTATCAGAACCAATCCTGGGTTTATAACAAATGTGTTTTCCAGAGCTCCTTTGGATGCTCAAAAACCCTTGACACAAATCATCACCAGGGCTGCAGCCAGAAGGAAATAGTAAGCGTATCCACACGCGCAGCCTAACCCAAACCAGAGCAGCCCAGCCTGGGTTAGGCTGCATGTATGAATCCCCTGATCCAAGCAAGCCCAGTTTTTTCACCCAGTATTTAACTGAGGTTAAGCAAACCTATGGTTCGCTTAACCTCAGACGGCAATCAACCTTACTGACAGATGCCAGAATATTTGTCAATGCATTAATTACCACTGAACAGAATATTTGGAGAATTCTTCTTTTCTATCCATTCTATTAAACACATTGAAGAATATTCTTTTCCAAGTCTAGATGCCACTTAACTAATGCCTGTCTGTGTAAGCACGATGGGTAAAAAACGGGCCTCCACACTCATGAATTATTGCTGCGAAATGCTACCTTGTTACTTCTCCACAAAGCTGAATGGGATCTTTGCAGAGAATTTTAGGCTATCTGATTCCAAAATGGGACTAAGAATACTAAAGCAGGGAAGCCCTATTCACGTGTTCTGCCCAATACACATACAATCTGTGTACAGTGTAGGCATATAGAGATCTGTTTGCTCATACAGTGTTATTCACACAATGTGGCTGTTCACACAAGCAGCCAAACCCAGGCTTGGGCAGCCCTGCCTGGTTTGGCTGTCCGTGTGAACCATCACGATCACACGCACCCATTACCCCAGGTACAGGGTTGTGTGTGTGCTTGGGCTGGACACAGAGCTGGGTCCCTAGAGTGCCCGACTCACGGGAGAATCCCCTAATGCACCACACTCATCACACAGTGGGTTTTCAGATTCCTAGAGGCTGGGACTCATTTCCCTGGCCTCCAGCTATCTGCACTGCATTGTGTGGGCACACAGTCACATGCTGAAGAGCAAAGTACCAATCATCTGGGGGAAAGGAAGATTCATCCCTGCTTTCCCCCCGACTAACCTCCCTGCCCTGCTCATGGTTGTGTGCACAATTTTATTATGATAAATACATAAAGTGCTCTGCCTATCTGTACCCTGCATCTGAGGGGGCCTGTACCAGTGTTTCCTCTAACTGGGATTCCCAGATGTCGCTCACTACAACTCCCAGAATCCCTAGATGCAATGGCCTTTGGCTGACGATTCTGGGAGTTGTAGTCAACAATAACTGGGAAAACCTGTTAGAGGGAACAGTGGCCTGTACCCAGGTTCACTTTTGAAGTGAACATACATACAGTCATTTATATAAAAATGTGTCCATGTGGACAGATACCTGCATGCACATACAACATAATGTCTGGATAGGGCCAGAGAAAGCTGTATGCACTGGTTTACAACCACCCTCAACCACCCAAAACCAGTATTATAAAAGGCCCCTGTTTCCTTCACCCTTTGATTCTGGACTCCAGCTATTTCTGCTCTTCAGCCCTCAGTTCAGTTCAAATACTGCTCAGCAGCTAGTCCTCATTTCGTGGAAATAATAATCTTCAGCTGAAATATTGTGACAGATGACCAGAAAAGTCTGTCTTGCCACTGCTAATAGCATTACCCAATCCTCCTCATTTTGGATGTTATCAGGAGGCTGATGTTTTATGCCTTCATACAATTACAAAAAGAATCTGCTAACGCCTAATGGGACTTAATCTCTCCGACTAAACAGGGAAGCAAAGCAATAAAACCCCTGAAATTGGATTTACCCATGAGAAATAATGCAAGGAAAGCACGTGGGTAGCACCAGCTGTATGTCTGAGGCCCTTTGGCTTTCCCTGGCTTTGCATATGTGACATAACAAGAGGGGTGTCAGCTGGTTGTTTTGATTTCTTTGAACAATACCTGACGGGAGTCCAGGAAACAAGCTTTTAGTGACAAGGGTTTATTAATCCAGGCAAGTTTAAACACAGCACTGTGGATTACATGTAAGGATGCCTGAGCTGGTGCTTAAAAGATAAGATGGAACTGCAATTGCATCAAAGTGTCTTTTTACTCCTTTCTGAAAAGGGGAGTGTTCAGAGGTCCAGCAGTCACAGAGAGGCTAGACTGAAACAGGGAGGAACTTGGGTGGTACCATCTTGTCCAGGGATAATTTGGGTACAAAGTGAGGAAAATAAAATACCACTTCTTTCCCTCCACCTCAAGACTTTAACGTTAATAAATTATCTCCAGTTATTCCAGCATTGCTCAGTCTTCTGAACTTCCAGATTCTCTTCTTGCTATTTCTCAGTTCCCCTACAGCTCTAGCCATCATTTCAGTCAATTCCCCTTCTGCCCTTGTCTAAAATTCACATTCCACAGGTGCAGCCATTTCATCAGGCAAGGTGAGGTGGCAAATTACTGGGGCACTAGCAGGATGGCAAGATACCCCTATTGTTGCCATCAGAGCAGGGTTTGGGGGTGCAATCTGACCCTTGGAAGCTTTGCAAGAAGAGCTTCTTCTCATATTCCTTGCAAGGAGCATGAGAAAAGAAGAGAGGCTGCTGGCTAGGGGTGTGTGAACTAGTTCGAATTGAACATGTGTCCGATTCAAACTGCCCCAGTTCGATTTGAACCGTACTGATTCGACCAGTTGGAGTTTGAACTGAGCTGGCTCCTCAAAAGAGTGGGCCAATCCGAGTTCGAAGCAAGCCAGGCCTGGTTTGGATTGAACCGGTTTGGCCCAATTTGGCCGGCTCGATGACCCTGCTTATAAAGGGGAATTCAGTAAGGATCCCCTTTACAAGCAAAGAAGATGGGGGAGAATTCCTTATCTAAAAAATGGTTGCCGGGGGGGGGGGCGGTTGAGATGACACCTTACCAGCTTTCATGGTGGCGGCAGCTCCGCAGGGATGGCAGTCCCTCTCTGCCCCACTGGTGCTCCTCAGGTGCAGAGGCTGGAACCAGGCCACCACCATGTGGGAGGGGGACTGCTGATGGGGCCCAGAAGGGTTGCTGCACAGCTGCCCCCATGAGCTCTGTAAGGGCCCCTGCAAGAGCCAGTAAGGTGCCCTCTTGGCACCCCACCATTTTTAGATAGGGAGTCCCCTCCGCCCCCTTTGCTTGTAAAGGGGAATCCTTACCAGATTCCCTTTTACAATCAGGGCCATTGAACCGGGTCAACCTGGTTCAACAGCTTGAACTGAATCCCCACTTCCACCTCCAGTTCTGTCGAACCAGCTTGTGGACTGGGCAGCTCAGTTCGGGTTCCATTCAACTTCAAACCGAACTGCCCATTTTGGTTCCGTGCACACCCATACTGCTGAAAGACATTCCTCCTGCCTACTCCCTGTACCACTTTCAAGGCTTACAAAGGGAGCTAGCCTTCACCATTTAAGGCAACCAAGATGAACAGAGGCCTAGAGTACTCTCCTTTTGAGGCAAAGCTACAACACTTGGGGCTTTTTAGTTTAGAAATAAGATGACTGAGGAGTGACATGATAGAGGTCTATAAAATTATGCATGCTGTGGAGAGAGTGGGTAGAGAAAGGAATTTTCTCTCTCTCTCATTCACACTAGAACCAGGCGTCAGCCCATGAAACTGATTGCCAAGAAATTTAGGACCGATAAAAGGAAGTACTTTTTCACACTACACATAATCTCTGCCATAAGATGTGATGACAGCCACCAGCCTAGATGGCTTTAAGAAGGGTTTAGATAAATTCATGGAGTACAAGTCAATCAATGGCTACTAGTCTGAGGGCTATAGGCCACCTCCAAATACCAGTTGCAATGGAGCGACAGCAGGAGAGAGGGCATGCCCTCAGCTCTTGCCTGTGGGCTTTCCAAAGGCATCTAGTGGGCCACTGTGTGAATCAGGATGCTGGACTAGAGAGGCCTTGGGCCTGATTCAGCAGGGCTGTTGATATGTTCATCATGGTCATGGGGCAAGGAAGCATTTAGTGCCTTGCTTCAGGTGCTGCAGTATCTTGGGACACCCCGCCATACTATAACACACCCTGTCAAATCTCAAGTATTTCCTACACCCCTATTCCACCTATCCCAATTCTTTGCCACCTTCTGCAAAATATTCCCTATTTTGGCAAATGGGTGTCAGTGAGCCTAGAACCTCGATGCTAAGAGGGTTCTCCACACCAACAAGTGTACTTTCTAGAATCAGTCACCTTCTTACAGTTCCCTCTCTCTTTGTGGCTACTACTGCTATTCATTCATTCATTCATTCATTCATTCAACATATTTGTATACCGCCCAAAATGCAAGTCTCTGGGCAGTTTACAACAAAACAATACACATAACAAATAAAAAGGTTAAAATATTACAATAATTAAAGATTTAAAACAATGTTGAAGCTATTAAAACAAACATGAAACTACTAAAAAAGTATCTAAATAAAAGCCTGGGTGAACAAATATGTCTTGACTGCCTTTTAAAAAGTTGTAAGAGGTAGAGAGGCTCCTTTCCCGCATTCCAGACCCATCCCTGAGTAATCACCAAACGAGCCAGTGGCAACTATGGTCGGACCTCTCCTGATGACCTCAATGGGTGGTAGGGCTCAAAGCAAAGATGATGTTCTCTTAAATACCCAGGGCCTAAGCTGCTTCGGACTTTATAGGTTATAACAGCTCCTGTATTTTGCCAGGAAACTTATTGGCAACCACTGTATCGCTTTCAAGACAGGAGTGATTAGTCTCTCCAGGATGATCCAGAGACAAATCTCGCTGCCACATTCTGGCAACTGCAGTTTCTGGACTACTGACAAAATAAACCCACATAGACCGCATTGCAGTAGTCAAGTCTGGAGGTGACCAGCAGATGTACCACTGTTGTGAGGTCATTTATCTCAAGAAATGGATGCAGCTGGTAGAAGGCATTTCTGACCACCGCCTCAGCCTGGGAGACCAGGGAGAGGTTTGTGTCCAGAAGCACCTCCAGCCTGCGTACCTGTTCTTCTGGGGAAGTGTGACCCCATCCAGAACAGGCAGATCAAAATTGTCTCCTGAGTTCTGACCAGAACTGAGTTCTGACCCTACACAATAAGTACCTCCATCTTACTGGATTCAGTCTCAGTTTGTTATCCCTCATCCAGTCCATCATTGCCTCCAGGCAGGCATTTATGGAGGTTATGCCTTCTCCTGATGATGTTGACAATGGAGAAAAAGATTTGAGTGTCATCAGCACACTGATAATACCCAGCACCAAATCTCCTGATGATCTCTCCCAGCAGTTTCATAAATGTTGGTATGCACATCAGGAGCGTAACTACTATTAGGCAAGGGGAGGCGGCTGCCTGGGGGTCCCCACGCTTCGAGGGCCCCCCCAGAGGCAAGTCACATGTGAAGTGTGTGTGTGTGTATCAGCGAGGGGCCCATTTTAAAATTTTGTCTCTGGGCCCACTCCAGCCTTGTTACGCCCCTGATCCACATGCAAGTGTTTGCATATAAACTGGGATCCTCACAGCTACCCCAGTGACTTTTGGCCATGCACAAGTACAGTTGTGCACCATCAGGTGTAGTGCTCACCCCTCTCATGATGTCTTTTTGAAATCTTGGTTGATGCAACTGCCCCCCGCATCCCTCCCCAAGAGGTGAAGTGAAGAGGGAGCAACAAAATGAAACATACTTTTTTTTTTCTGGAGGACACATTCGATTAACCTTTGGGGGACATATTTAGGGGGGGAAAGAATCTGTTCCAAATTCCTGTAATGTAAGAATAGCAGTATTGGGAAAAGTGTTAGCACAAAGCAAAATAGTACTTTCTACAATGCTCCTGAACTGAACCCTTGTACTAAAAATAAATTAGAGGATTCATCCCCCGGTGAGGTCTGGTTTAGATTAAGCCCCATGTCTGACCTTGCCCACTTGCTGGCAAAATCCTCCTTTCTTGTTACTAGAAAGTGGGCAACGTCCATTGTTCTGAGGCTGCTGTTCTGGCACTGGGTCCCAGAATGCTGGAGTTCAGAAATCACTCATTGCAATGTAGTCAGGAGTTTTCCCCTTCTAGCCTTACTCTGACACTTCCTGCTGAATATTTTAAGGTTTAATTAAAATGTAATTCATTTCAAATGATCTCATTCCTCTCCCACACACTACCTCAGCTTTTAAAAATATGTATCATTCCCCCTACCTACTAGATTATCTGCAACTCAAGTGCCTACGGAGAAATCGTCTGTTACATAATTGCACACTGCACACTGCACACCACTTACACACACACACACAACACATACAGCCCGTTATGGTGTCACAATTAAAACCCCAGATGTTGAGGTATTATGGCAAATCCCACGCAGATTCTGCCCACCCCGTTGTTTATTTACAGCACTGCAGCTTTGTCACCCTGCCACGTTTGCTAATACTTCCAGCAGCCATCCGAACATCGTGTCATCATTAAGCATTTAGAGCAAACCAGCAATAATTAAAAATTTATAAAGCCTATTGAATTACACAGCAAGACAGAAAACAATAATAACCCCTGAAATCAACTTGTTATTTTTGTTCCAGAACAGTAGCAACACTGACATCACTTATCATTAGACAGCATGGTGTGGGTCTTTTTGCTTGGTTTGGCCTTATAATGCAACATTGGGTTTGGAGATAGATCATTCCCAGAAATTATGACTTACGAGCAAATACTACTTTTGTCAACTTTTAGTTATTTATATACCAGATGTACCCAAATAGAAGATGACCCTGAATTTAAAATTACCCCCTTAAAAATAGAGGTTACAGTACTCTGAATTTAAGAGGAGCCCCCGTTTTCTAGCATCAAAGAACCTCGTCTTGGATTCAAGTGAGTGCAGTGTACTGTATGTGTATGTGTATGTGAACGTCCATGCACACCCCTACACAGAGTAGCTCACAAAAAAATAATGTTACACACACACACAAAGGATATAATCATGCTGGTTTCCCCCCGTTAACCATCTTAAAAGACTGAACTTCCAAACCTAACGTTCTCATAATAGAAGACGAGGCTGTTCTCACACACAGCCTAACCCTACTAGGATAGCCTGACTAGGGATGAGTGAGAACCACTGGGATCAGGCCCAATCCTGGCAGGCCAGCACTGCCTAGCCTGGCTTTTAAGTTGGGCTGTTAGCCGAGGTTAAGAGAGTGAGCACTCCCTTATCCCTGGCTACCTGCTCATGTGCAAGCATGAGCTGCTTCAAGCCTGGCTGCACAGAGAGACAGGCGCCTAGAGTGCGCATTTCTTAAGGAAATCCCCCAGTGCAGGGCGCATGTCATGCGCTGCATTGTGGGCTTCATGGAGGTCAGGACAATAAGTCCTGGCCTCAGATCAATACGCCCTGCTCTGTGCTGAATGGCCCCCTTGTAAATGCTACGTGGGGCATTGGATCTAGTTATGCACATTCACTCATTCCCATGTGATAGGCTGTAGGGAGACACATTGTCCAATTTGGTCTTATGCCTCTGGAATTTCCAGAAGATAAATGCAGTAAGTGAGCCATCTCTATGTCATGTTAGGCTGAGATCAACAAAACTCATGGGACACTTTTGTTCTCTTTTTTGGCTCTAGTTTAAAGGTAATCCTCCAAAACAGGAGGACCACATCTCCTGCACATTTCCCGTGTGCATCGCAGGGATTGAGCCCAATCCTGACACTGCGTCAGCCCCAAGACCACAAATTTACTCCAGGCTTTAACTTGGGTTTAAGGGCATGAGCACATCCTTAACCCCAGGCAGTCCATGCACACACCGAGCCAGGCAGCAAGACCATCCAGCTGAAGAAGATCCCTCAATGCACCGTGCTCCTGGCACAGTGCATTGAGGGATGCTGGAGGACTTCCTCCTCCAGCTCCCTGCTCTGCTGATAACAGCAGCACCGATTGTGTGTTGGGTGAGTGGCAGAGCCAAGGAACCAAAATTGCTCTTGTGTGAGGAGGTTGGCATGAACCTGCCTCCCCCACCAGCCCTCTTCCCACCAGCAAAAATGGCCATGTGCATGACCTTCTTAGTCTATTTTCCTTAAGGAAAGTAAGCTTATAATTTCACTCAGCATTGTGTGTGTGCATGTGTGGCCGTGTGTGTGTGTGTGTGTGTGTGTGTGTGTGTGTGTGTGTCCCCTTCATGAACTTAGCAAAGCCTGGACAAATATGAACTAAATTTGCTACAGCTGTAGGGAAACATAGGGACAATTCAATGGCATAGTTTGTGATGATGTCATCCACCTCAGTTCAAGATGACAGATGCCTGAACGTTTGAAGCGCAAGTGGCCTAACTTGAGAACCACGTAACCAATCTGAACCAAATTTGCTACAGCTGCAGGGACACATAGGGATACCTCAGTGGCATAGGTTGTAATGATGTCATCTACCCCAATTCAAGATGGTGGATGTGGAAGGTTTAGGCGAAATTGTGGACTGCCTAACCAATTTGAACCAAATTTGGTACAGTTGTGTGAGTGACACATAGGGACACTTCAATGGCATAGTATGTGTTAATGTCATCCACCACCAAGATGGTGGACACATGAATGTTTGAGGTTCAAGTGGGCTAACTTGTGAACCGCCTAACTGATTTGAACCAAATTTGCTATAACTGTAGGGACACATTAGGATGGCTCAAGGGCATAATTTATAATGATGTCATCCACCCTGATTCAAGATGGCGGGTGCATGAACGTTTGAGGTGTAAGTGGATTAACTTGTGAGGATGGTTCTATCAATTAAGATTATAGCAAAAGGAAAGTAGTTCTTACCAAAACAACTTGTTGAGTTATTCCTTACGTAGGTTTAGAGTAGACATGGCAAAATAGTTTTTAATCACTCTAGCTTCCAATTAGTGAGCCTTGTGGGAGCCTACCCACAGAAAGAATTTTGGCTCCATAGTTGATCTCTGTCAATAAAGCTCCATGCTACCATTTTTAAAAAAATAAAACAATAAAACAGATAGGACATTTTCTGTAAGTCTGTTTCTCTCCACTGGTTCACATGTATATGTTCACCCCTTGATTTTTCTACATTTGAGCCCAATTCAGACATCATGTTGTGCGAGTATACATACATGTTTGTGTAAATGACTGCACCTGTGTCCATGTTGAAAGTGAATGTGAGTACAGGTTTATTGAATATATGGTACAGATAGGAAGTGTACTTCTGTACCTGTGTTCAATGTAACATGTAAATGACTGTAGCTGTGTACAGATCTATACATGTGTACTGTACGCTCATTGTATGAGTGTTGAAGATAAGTGTAAAAGGGCCTTTGGTCTCCATGCCCTTAGTTCCCCCATGCATTTACATGGGGAATTCTTAGTCCTAATTTAATTTCTAACTTAATTTCTTCATATTTGGTCCTAAAAATTTGCTAATTGAATCACAAATATACATAGTTCCTGGATTTCGCTACATGATTCCTGTACATGTGATGTGTGTCACCTGACTGCGCTAAATGCATTATATATTGGTGATGATGTAAAAGTTCCATCTGTGGCATTTTATATGCAATAGTAGCTCATTCACACATGCAAGGCACTCATTCAGTGATAGACCTTCATTTGTCAACCAGCCCTGTGTTACATTCTTTTGGTCTGTAATGCTTTTTTTATCCACCTTGGCCTTGCAATTCTCGCTTACACTGTGTGTAGAACTAGGACTGACTAGGAAATTCCTTGAAATGCCTGTATATGCATTAACTCTGTTATTTTCCATAACAGGACCAAGAACATACATTGCTGATCAAAGGACTGATCACAAAGATCACTTATTTCCCTCGCCTTTATGAGTCCTGGCAATATTATACAGCAAAGAAACCTTTGGCCTTGAGGAAGGCTGCTTCTTTTAAACCTGGTGCAGATTTTCCAGCAAGTGTGATAAAAACTAAATGTTGATGCAGACATGATGACTGATGGATAAGTGATATGAAAATCAACACTGCAGGGAGGATAATTACGTGGAGTGTGTTGATAGTGCGATGCTATTTGTGCAGCCATTGTTAAGTACACAAATGTCCTCTATTAATGTTTTCACTTAGTACAGGAAATTGCAGCTCAGCTAATGAGTACAATGATTTTTTTTTTTTTTTTAAGTTCCAAGGTCACTTTATCCTCCATTCACAGTTGTGGGCTGGAAACCATGTATCCATCTCTATTAAGCACCTGTGTTCTTTAGGCTATGTTATTCAACCTTTCTACTTTGGGAAAGCCTTTGAGGGAACCATGCACATTTCCATGCAGAAAATCATCTGTACGTTGCAGATAATCTTGGGGAGTTGTTCTAGGACACACAATTAAATGGAAACTGGCCAGGTCTCTGCAGTCCCCTGTAATTTGCAGGGGAAGGCTTGGTATAAACCACTTCTCTAGGATATCAAAACATAGTTAGCTATATTTGTATCCAGCCACCCCTCCATGTAGCTCAAATGCGTGTTTTAGCTTCTCAACAATCCTGTCAGGTAGGTTTCAGCATGAGACATTGGCTGCCTTTGGACATCACAGCAAACCATGGGTGCTCAAAGGTGTGTAATAGATAGATAGATAGATAGATAGATAGATAGATAGATAGATAGACAGATAGACAGATAGACAGATAGATTTGATTGATTAAGTGCCATCAAATCGGTGTCAACTCTTAGCAACCACATAGATAGATTCTCTCCAGGATGATCTGTCTTCAACTTGGCCTTTAAGGTCTCTCAGTGGTGCATTCATTGCTGTCGTAATCAAGTGCATCCACCTTGCTTCTGGTCGTCCTCTTCTTCTCTTTCCTTCAACTTTTCCCAGCATTATAGACTTCTCAGGGGAGCTGGGTTTTCACGTAATGTGTCCAAAGTATGATAATTTGAACCTGGTCATTTGTGCCTCGAGTGAAAATTCTGGATTGATTTGTTCTATGATTCATTTGTTTGTTTTCCTGGCTGTCCATGGTATCCTCAAAAGTCTTCTCCAGCACCAAAGTTCAAAAGTGTCAGTACTTTTTCTATCTTGCTTCTTCAAAGTCCAGCTTTCGCATCCATAGAGTGTCACAGGGAAAACCATTGTCCGAACGATTCAAATCTTTGTAGGTATAGACACATGACAGCTTCTAAATATCCTTTCCAAGACCTTCATTGCAACCCTACCATGTGCTAATCTGCAGCGTATTTCATGACTGTTGGATCCTTTACTATTGATGGTCGATCCTAAAAGGCAGAAGCTATATCCACCTCTTCAATGTCTTCATTATCAATTCTGAGTCTGGCTGCTGTACCTGTTCTCATTAGTTTAGTCTTCTTTACATTTAGTTGATGTCCCTTTTTTTTCACTGTACTCCTTGAATTTCATTACTAGAACTTGCAGATCATCCACATTCTCATCTATTAGTGTGGTGTCATCAGTGTAGAACACGTTATTGATGTTTCTTCCTCCAACTTTAAAACGATGCTCAACTTCTTCCAATCCAGCTTCTCTCAGTATATATTCAGCATATCGAATAAATAACGAGAAAGTATACAGCCTTGTCTTACTCCGTTGCCAATCTGGAATCAGTCTGTTTTCCTATGTTCCGTCTCGAACTGTGGCTTCCTGTCCTGTGTATAGGTTTCTCATGAAAACAATGAGATGTACTGGGACACCCATTTTCCTAAAGATTTCCCACAACTTGACATGGTCGACACAATTGAAAACTTTTCTGTAGTCAATAAAGCACATATTGATTTTTATTTTTAATTTTTTGTATTATTTGACTTTCTCAGTTATCCAGCGTACATCAGCAATAATGTCTCTTGTTCCTTGGCCTTTTCTGAAACCAGCTTGAACATCCGGCATTTCCCTTTCCACATAGGGCTTTAATCTGCATTGGATGATCCTGAGCATTATTTTGCTAGCATGTGAAATTAAGGATATTGTGCGATGGTTTGCACAATCCGTTCAATCTCCTTTCTTTGGTATGGGTATGTAGACTGTCATCTTCCATTCTGTTGGCCAGTGTCATTCTCCGAATTTGCTGACATAGTTTGGTTAGAACCTTGACTGATTCTTCTTCTGTTGCCTGCCATATTTCTGTAGCTATTCCATCAATTCCTGTAGCCTTACTGAATTCATAATGCTGAATTGGTAATGCTGAATTCATTGGTAATTGGTAATGCTGAATTGGTAATGCTGAATTCATTACCAATTCCTTGGTAATGAATGGAGTGCTGATCTAACTTCATCTTCCTGTACTAGAGGTTTTTTTGCAAGTATAGAATATCTTCTAGAGTACCTTGGATGTTGATGTCCCTGCTGTACAGATTTTCAGTATACTCCTTCCATCTCTGTTTGCTCTTCTCTGAATCAGTTACTATCTGCCCTTTGGTATCCCTTAACATACCAATTCTAGGTTGGAACCTCCTTCTGAGATCAGAGATGTTTTGGAAAACTTTCCTTGTTTTTCTGTGGTTATTTCCATCCTCAAAGTCTTTACAGATGCCATTGTAGTACCACTCCTTGTCTCTTCTAACAGCTTTCTGAAATTCCCTATTAAGTTCCTTCCTGAGGTCTTTATCTTTCTTGACTTTGGCTTCTCTCCTCTTCTGGGCAATTTCCACCATCTGTTCTGACATCCATTTGACTTTCTTCTGTTTTTTGGTCTTTGGCAGTCTCTTTTCACATCCATCCTTAACAATTTCTTTGATTTCGTTCCACAGTTCCTCTGCTTCCCTATCAATGAGGTTCAGAACTTCAAAGCAGTCCCTGATGTTTTCCTTGAAAATGGTGGGTACATTCTCATGATCATATCATGGAAACTAGATAGTTTTGTTTTTCCACTTTAGCTTGACTTGGAACTTGCACATGAGCAGTTCGTGATCTGTTCCACAATCGGCCCCTGGCCACGTCTTTGCTGTTATAATTGAGCCCTTCCACTTCCTTGCACCAATAATGTAATCAGTTTGATTTCTGTGTACTCCATCTGGTGATGTCCATGTGTATAGGTGCCACTTTGGTTTTTTGAAGAATGTGTTAGCAATGAAGAGATCATTGGCTTGGCAGAAACTAATAAGTCATTCTCCTGCTTCGTTTCTGTTTCCAGTCCGATTGTGTTTTCCTTCTTACCATTTCCAACATTGGCATTCTAGTCTCCAACCACCAGCATCATATCTTGATTCCATGTTCTGTCAATTTCAGACTGAACTTGAGCATAAAACTCATCAACTTCCTCTTCTTCAGCATCAGTTGTTGGGGCATAGATAGACTTGAAAAACTGTTATGTTAAAGGGTTGTCCACAAAACCTAACTGATATAAGTTGGTCACTGACCGCATTGTACCCAAGTACTGTCATTGCTTTATCCTTCCTGACTATGAAAACAACACTGTTCCTTCTTTGTTTTTCATTTCCTGAGTAGTAAATGGTATGATTTTCTGACTGAAACTGTCCTATTCCAGTCCATTTTAATTCACTGATGCCCAAAATGTCAATCTGTGGTCGATTCATTCCATCTTTCACCGTGTCGAGCTTCCCCATGTTCATGCTTCTTACATTCCATGTTCCCATTGTAATTCTGTATTTGCAGCTTTGGATTTTCTTTTCTGGCATGGCAACATCAGCCGCTAGATTTATTTTATTTATTTATTTATTTAACGTATTTATATACCACCCCAAACCAAGGTCTCAGGGCAGTTCACAACAAAGCAATAAACAAAACATTAAAATCAATTAAAATTCTAAAAACAATATAAAACAAATTTTAAATAAAATTTAAAAAGTTTAAAAGCTTGGGTAAAAAGAAGAGTCTTCAAACACTTTTTAAAAGCTGCTAGAGACGGGGAGACGTATTCCCACAGTAAGCGCATTCCAAAGTCTCGGGGCAACAACAGAGAAGGCCCGTCCCTGGGGTCCACCAGGCAACATGAAAGTAGCCACAGACAAGCCCCCCCATGGTGTACGCAGTGGACGATGGGGACCATGCAGAAGAAGACTCTCTCTTAAGTACTGTGGGCCTAAGCTGTTTAGGGCTTTATAGGTTATAACCAGCACTTTGTATTTTGCCCGGAAACTTAATGGCAGCCAGTGCAACTCCTGTGATAGAGGAGTAATGTGGTCTCTTCAAGATGACCCGGAGACCAACCTGGCTGCCGCATTTTGTACTAATTGTAGTTTCTGGACTACGTACAAAGGCAGCCCCACATAAAGCACATTGCAGCAATCAAGTCTAGAGGTTACGAGCAGGTGTACTACTGTTCTGAAACCACGAACCTCAAGAAACGGACGTAGCTGGCGTATCAGCCGCAGCTGATAGAAAGTGCTTCTGGCTACTTGAGGCAGTAGCCAGAAGCACTTTCTATCAGCTTCGCCTGGGGAACCAGGGAAAGGTGTGGTTCGAGAAGCACTCCCAGACTGCGCACCTGTTCCTTCTGAGGAAGTGTGACTCCATCTAGAACAGGTAGATTAATATTGCTTCCTGAGTGACAACCCCACACAATAAGTACCTCTGTCTTGTCTGGATTCAGTCTCTGTTATTCCTCATCCAGCCCATTACTGCTTCCAAGTAGGCATTCAGGGAGGATATGCCTTCTGATGAAGTTGACATAGTGAAATAGATTTGGGTGTCATCAGCGTACTGATAGCACCCAGCACCAAATTTCCAGATGATCTCTCCCAACAATTTCATTTAGATATTAAAAAGCATTGGAGACAGAATGGAGCCCTGAGGGACCCCATATAAAAGCTCAGATTTTGAAGAGCAACAGTCTCCAAGCGACATCATCTGGAATCTGCCAGAAAGGTAGGAGCAGAACCACTGCAAAGCAGTGCCTCCCACCCCCAACTCCTTCAGACGTTCCAGAAGGATACTATGGTTGATAGTATTGAAAGCCGCTGAGAGATCCGAAAGGACCAACAGAATCACACTTCCTCTGTCAAGTCCTAATTGCAGATCATCCATCAGGCCGACCAAGGCAGTCTCCACCCCATAGCCCATCCAAAAACCAGTTTGAAATGGGCCTAGATAATCAGTTTCTTCCAAGACCTCCTGGAGCTGGGAAGCCACCACCCTCTCAATCACCTTGCCCAACCATGGGAGGTTGGAAACTGGCCTGTAGCTATTAAACTCTGAGGGGTCCAAGGCAAGCTTCTAAAGAATAGGCCTAATGATTGCCTTCTTTAAATGAGGATGCATCCTGTTCTCCCTCAGAGAGGTATTTATAATTGCCACCAGGCTCTCCACAACAACCCCCTTGCCAGATAGTATAAGCCATGTTGGGCAAGGATTGAGCAGACAGGTGGTAGGACGCACCATTCCGAGCAGCTTGTCCACATCCTCAGAAGTCACAAGCTGAAATTTTTCCAGTCTAACCACACAAGAGATGTTGCTGGATACCTCTGCATCTGACACTGCGATAACTGTGAAGTCTAAAAATAGGTCGACCCGAATTCGAGAGATTTTGTCCACAAAAAACTCATTAAAAGTGCCACAGCAGGCAACTGATGGTTCCAGATTCTGATTCAAGGGAGTAGGGGGCCCTACTAGCCCCCTCAAAACCCTGAATAGCTCTGCTGGACGAGAGCTGGTGGAAGCAATATGGGCAGAAAAGAGAGATCTTTAAATGTGCTCTATGTCGTAATCTGTCGGATTCGAATCAAGTCTTCCACCACTTGCACTCCAGTTGTCTACCTTGCCGCTTCAGCTCCTGCAGATCTTCCGTATACCAAGGAGCCATTTTTGAAGTGGGTTGGAGAGGACGCTTAGGAGCAATCATGTCTACTGCCCTGGTGAGCTGACTATTCCAGTTCTCCACCAGGGCATCAACAGGATCACTGGCAGGGCCAACATTAAATCCTTCCAAGGCCTCTTGGAATCCTATTGGATTCAATAACCTTTTTGGACAGGCCATTCTAATAGGCCCTTCACCCCTGCAGAGGTGGGACATAACTGTGAGTCCAAGCTTAACCAGATGGTGGTCTGTCCATGACGATGGGGAAATCACAGGAGTCCCCACCCACGGAACACCACCCTGATCAGAATGAAAGATCAGATCAAGCATTTGACCAGCAACATGCATTGGTCCAGAGACCAATTGGGATAGGCCCATAGTTGTCATGGCCGCTATGAACTCCTGAGCTGCTCCAGACAACCTGGTCCCAAAGTGGATATTGAATTCCCCCAGCACCATAAGCCTGGGGGACTCCAACACCAAACCCGAGACCAAGTCTGTGAGCTAAGTTAGGGACTCTGTTGGGCAGCGAGGTGATCGGTACACCAACAGAAGTCCCAGTCTATCCTTGGTCCCCAAACTTAAGTACACACACTCAATATGATCAGACACTCTGATAGGGATCCTGGTAAGGGAGATATTATTTTTAAAGACCATAGCTACTCTACCTCCCCGCCCACGCTCCCTTACCTGCTCCGCTACAGAGTACCTTGGAGGGAGAACCTGGGCCCAAACTGGGCCCCAAGCCTCCCCCAACCAAGTCTCTGTGATACACACCAGGTCAGCCCCTTCATCCCTGTTCAAATCATGGACGACTTCAGATTTGTTTTGGACTGACCTGTCATTACAAAGGAGCAAGGCAAGGTTCTGTGGGTAGTTGGCACTGCTTCCCAAGGCCAAAGAGCTGGCAAGGCAGCCAGAAGTGGAAACAGCTATTAGGTTTCTGATTTCCCTTCCCCTGCAATGGCCTGCTGACCTGCCAACATAACTTCTTCTATTCCCCACCACCACTGGAATAGCCGCCCTGAGACCAGTGGATACACCCTCCCATCTCCCCATCTCCAGACAGACTCCAAAACATTCAAAACAAATCTTACCCAAGCCTTATGTCACCCTCCCACCAACCCTAAAAATGCTGAAATGGGGGGTGGGTAGCCCTCACCCTTGTTGCTCCCCCTTTGGTGGTGGCCCTGGTGGTGGTGGTCCAGCCACCACAGGCAGTCTCCTATGTAGCCCAGGGCCAGGCAGATGGAACCAGAAACTGCACTGTCATACAAGCCCAGGACCCCAATCCTGCCAATGCTCAACAGCAACAGAGGTGGCAGGCAGAAGTCCCACAGGTAGGCAGCAGATAGAAGAACAGCAGAGGAGTAACACCCATCACCCGGCACAAGTTCTCGCCTGTGCCTCTTGCTGGTGGATGGTCTCCCTCCTCTGCCAGCGGGGGTTACTGGCAGGGGCTGTGGGGATCAGGGGCTGCATGGTCCCCGGAAGTTCCAGGATGCCCCGTGCCAGTGCGCGGGGCATGCTGGAGAGACCCCTGAGCTTGCAGCCTCCCAGCCAGGGGTCTCCTTGTGTGTTGCCATGGCGTGGAGCCATGCTGTGACAATACACAACCAAAAAACCCAGGTTAGCAGACCTCTCACTTAGGGTTGTGCGTTTTGTTTTTTCCCGTTTTGTTTTTGGCCCGAATCCGAAACACCCCCGTTTTGTTCTTTGTTCGAAATCAGCCAATCCGAAACACCCCAATTTGTTCTTTGTTCGAAATTGCAAAATCCGAATCCGAAACGTTTTGGATTTTGAAAAATGGCCTGGGGAAAAAACTAGTGGGTGTGGGTGGTAGTGCCCAATGGGTGGAAACTACCACCCAAATTTCAGAGGAATTGGGCAAAGGGCTGATTTTTGGTGAGTTTTTGAAGTATAGGATTTTTCCCATAGGGAAGAATTGAGGTTTCAGCAAAAGTATAGCTTCATGTTGGGGGGAAAGGGGTGGCCCAGAGCAGAGTAGGGTGGGTGGTAGTGCCCAGTGGGGGCAAGGAAGCTGCCAGATGTATTTCAAAGGAATTGGGCAGAGGGCTGATTTTTAAAGATGTAATGGAGTTTGCGCATCTGTAAAGTTCTTCCCCATAGGGAATGATGGACCTCCATAATTCCTGCCCCATAACTGCACTTAGGGGGCACCAGGGTGGCCCAGAGCAAGTGGTGGTGTAGAGCACATAGGGTGCCAATCATCCCCATGGGTTGCTAACCCATGGGGTACTGGGTTCTGTTGTTTCTGAGATGTTTGAGTGTAGATTCAGATTCTCTGGTAGCATGTGAGAGTGGATTCATGGTTTGTCATTGAAAATCTCATATGGTACCAGAGAATCTATACTCAGAACACCTCAGAAACAACAGAACCCAGCACCCCATGGGTCAGCAACCCAAGGGGGTGGTTGGCACCCTGTGTGCACTATACCACCACTCGCTCCTGGCTACCCCAGTGCCCCCAAGGTGGAGTTATGCGTCTTCTGAAACCTCCTTTATTCCCGGGGGGGGACCTTAAAGAAGCGTAAACTTCAACAATTCCTAAGAAATCAGCCCTTTGCCCTATTCCTTCAGAATAGGGCAAGTGGCAGGCACCCCTTGGGGCACTGCCACCCAACCCACTGTTTTGCCCCTTAGGCCCCCTTTCTGCCCCGAATCTGCCCCAAAGACATTTCAACTTCAGAAATTCTTTAAAAATTAGCCCTTTTCCCAATTCCTTTGGAATCTGGGTGGCAGCAGGCACCCATTGGGGCACTACCACCTGAACCACTCTTCTGCCCCTAAAGCCCCCTTTCTGCCCCGAATCCACCCCAAATAACATCAACATCACACATTAATAACAGCAGAGCTTTGGAAAAAATCAGGCAGATTTCCAAAGGTCATGCACATCCATATCCCTCCCACTCAAAATGCAATTGATCTAATCACAACAGTGTGAAACAACAACAATGAAATGCACACTGCCCCACTGGCCAATGAGGGTAAATGCACACTGCCCCACTAGACAATGAGGGTAAAATTTACCCTTAAATTTGCTTAAAAGGAATAAGGAGGCAATTGCCAGCAGATCAGCCCATGCTTTCGCTGGCCAATCTGCGGGCTGGAAGGGCTGGAAATTCAAACAGATGTCAAAACTCAACATGGGGACTGAAGGAGAAAGACTTTTTGCAATTGCAAAATGGAGTTCCAAAACAGCCAAAACAACAAAACGTTTTGTATCCGAAACAGGGATGTTTTGTTTTGGCTACAAAATTTTCTGTTTTAAGCATTCGGTGTTTTGTTTTGGCTACAAAACAGCCGAAACAGCCTGTTTTGTGCACAAAACATTTTGTATCCGAAACGAAACACACATCCCTACTCTCGCTCTGCTAACCTGGGCTAAGGTGAGTGGGAGTTAAGCAGGTGACCCACTTGGGGAAACTGGGCTTGCCTTTGAACCCAGTGGTTCCCACAATCCATGGGAAGTGGGCTAATCTCCCTTAGCCCGCTTTCCACTGATCGTGAGAATACCCTCAGGATGGGCCATTTTGTGGCTCATTTCTTTAAAAAAAAATTCTCCACAATTTTTCATGGGTTTGGGGAGCATTCCGCAGATTGAGGAAAGGGCATTCCAGAGCACATTGGAGCACGGTATAGTAAACAGTTTCAATTATTTTGGGGTATTTTGCTGGGTTTTTGTAGGGTTTTTTTCACCTTTTTGATCCATTGTGGAACCTAACCCCCCTTTCTCCATAGGCATAATGCCTTGTTGCTCGTGGTTTCATTACTCGCAGTAGAGTAATGAGGTTTGCCTGTATAATACTATTTAAGTGCTCAAAACATTTCACATAATTAGCTCAGTAATCCATGGTGAGCCTTGTAATGTAAGCTAATATTATTATTCCATATTACAGTTGTGAGGGTTGGGTGGATGAGACAATACTTCCTGAAAATGAGTCAAGTGAAATTTGACTTTCCAGCTTAAATTCCTACATCACCTCTCAAAACTTTAATATTTCTGAGATAGTGGTTTAGATATGACACAGCCCACCACTCTTGCATCAGTGGGCCCTGCAGTGTGGAGAGCCTGTCAACAATCCCTGCAAATATGCAGAGCCTCTTAAGGATCGCATCCATGTTGTAGAACAGTTCTCCCATAACACCAATGTGGGAAGCAGCCTGCAGTGAGGACATAATTCTCAAGAGCTGAGGAGATTCTGCATGTTTGCAAAGAGCGTCAACAGTCTCTTCACACTGTGTGCCCCACTGACAGAAGAGTGAGGGACTGTGTGTTATCTGTGTCACTATATTTGAAGCATAAAGTACACTTGAATCATTATTGGTTGACAATAATTTCAATGGGACTACTTTTCTTCATTGTGTCACCCATTATTATCTGTGTCCTCACAGAAATGCTGCAGAGTACTGCCAAAAGCTTGTCCCTCAGCTGAGAATGCACAAAGACGGAGGAAGCGGTTTTCACTGCTCTCCCCTTCCTCCAAAAGTGCCTTTTGCCTTCCAGAAACATGACTCTGAGGATTGCATGAACCACAGGAATATATCTCTGGAAACCAAACAGTACCTTTGGAGGGAGGAGAGAGCAATGAAAATTTCTTTTTGTTCCCCCACTTCTTCTGTGAATGTTTGGTGGCAGGATAAGCCTTTTACTGAGCTATTCAGCAGCCACTACTACTATTACTACTACTACTACAGATATTCATAGTTACTCAGCCTTCCTAATGCTGTGGAAAATGTTGGCCATCATTATTTATTTATTTATTAGTAGTATTACTGTTGTTGTTGTTAAATGCATGCTTCAATGGCAATGCCATTAAAATTTCAAGGTAATATTATCACACCATTTAATGTGGTTAGAACACGTTTCAAAGCTGGTTTCATTTATCCCTTCGTGTATAGCTTTGCCACTGCTCATTTTGTGCAGGCAAGCCCTTAACTGATTAATCTAGATCTTTGTGAACATACAGTATCATGATCCTCCCACTGCCTTTGTTTCCAAATGTAGTATTTAAAAATTTTTATTTCTTTGTTTCTTGATACTTTCCTTTTGATTAAATAGCAAACGTATAATTCCAAAGTAATTAACATGGATGTTATTGGATGTACACTGATGATTACATTATAGGACTGGTTATCAAAGGATTAAAGCTAAGAGGTTTAATATTCTCCAGCTGATCCCATAGCAAATTAATCTGGCCTGACCTCTAATGTTCTTTGTTATGTCACCAAAGTATCATTTCAGCTGCATCATCTCGTATTCATTTAAATAAATAATAATAATAATAATAAACATATCCTGAAACATCAGAATACTGTTTTTAGAGGATGGAGAGGAAGATGTAGTTTAACATATTAGTTTAGCCTACTGAAAATGTGTGAAATGCTAACAAATCCACGTTTTTAAACCTTGACATTTATGGCTATTAACAGAGGCAGGAAGGACTGGGGTAATTTTAAGACATATGCAATGCAACTGGAGCCAGAATGTTCTTTCCAAAGCTCAGTTAGAACATAAGGGACAATAGGTGCTGTGATCTTGTTGCATTACAGGAGTACGATTCGCTTGGAATAAAATTGGCAGCAGGAGTGTTTGGATGTAAGATATAAGATCAAGTCATGAGTAACAGGTAGATGCTGGAGCAGAGACTCCAACCTCTTCATGAACACAAATTGCATGGGGCAGGTCTACTTACTCACATATAGCAGAAGTGCTTAGGTTCATCCAGGCTTTTAATTAGATTGACAGAATCTGAAATTGTTTTAAATTGTTTTAATGTCCTGATTCTTGATTTTTATTTATTTATTTATTTATTTATTTATTTATTTATTTATTTATTTGTAAATAAATAAATAAATAAATAAATAATTTTTGCGTCTCTGGGCGGTTTCCAATTAAAATCATTTAAACATTAAGATAATTAACATTAAAATCATTTAAAGCCCAACATTAAAAGTATTAAAAATTATAAATCTAATCAAAAGCCTGGGTGAACACATATGTCTTTAGTGCCTTTTAAAAACTGCCAGAGATGGGGAGGCTCTTATTTCAACTGGGAGCACTTTCCGAAGTGCAGGGGCAGCAATAGAGAAAGCCCATCTCCAAGTAGCTACCAGATGAGCCAGTGGCAACTGTAGACAAACCTCTCCAGATGATCTCAACAGGCTATAGGGTTCATGGCGAAGAAGACATTCTCTTAAATACCCAGGGCCTAAGTTATTTAGGGCTTTATAGGTAATAACCAGCAACTTATATTATTTTATTGTAAACCCACAGAGATGTGAGTTTGGGGTGGTATATAAATATGCTAAATAAATGCAGGAAACCCCGATATCTGCAAGGGTTCTGTTCTGTGGTGGGGGGATAGTGAAACTATGGATAATGGGGCATTAGCGAAGCCGCACCGTGCGGCAGTACACAATAAAAAACCCAGGGTTGGCGGAGCGCTCACTCCACTAACCCCATTTAAGGGGAGGGGTATTTAAGCGGGTTACCTGCTTTGGGGAAACCAAGCTCGCCTGTGAGCCCAGTGGTTCCCACGATCCGTGGAAAGCAGGCTAAGCTCCCTTAGCCCCCTTTCCATTGATCATGAGAATACCCTCAATATGTTTCAGTTGACAGTGAAGATCTACTGTGGGGAGATCCATGAACTTGAGGCTTGCTCCCAGCACTGGAACATGAATGCCAGGACATAGTAGTTGTATTCGACATTATGCTCCACCTGTGTGCAGATGTCTATATACTCCTACATGTTTTTGTGTGAATGACTGCACCTGCATTCCTTTGAAAAGGGAATCTGGGTATAGGCTCCTCAAATGAATGGTACAGATAGGAAGTGCACTGATGTACCAGCTTTCAAAATAACATGTGAATAACTGTACTGTGTACAGATCTGTCCTTGTGTACATTGTACGCAGATTGTATGAGTTGAACATAATGTGTGAATAGGGCTAATGTGAATGAGACTGTGATTTGGTACTGTCATATTCTATGCAGGTTTCCAAAATCCTTTTGCTCACTCAAAGATCAAATATCTACTGAGATTCCCAGGGTGTGCATATACATAGCTTTTGAATTATTATTTTTTGAGAGGGGGGGGGAGTTAAAATAATTTTATTGCAATAATTTTTATTCAATTTTTCCACAACATAACACACACACACACATACACACAACAAAGGGGGGGAAAGGACTTCCATCTCAATGAAGAACGTTCATTTTGATAACAGAAATTCTTCCACTTAATGATAAATTCTATCTATTCCATCTGCATAAGTCTGTCTTTATTTCCTTCCAGGTTTTAATATAGTTATTTTGAAACAATAAGGCATTATTTGTTGTGAGAGCAACTCCTAAGTATTTTACCTTTTTTTTCCACATTAAAACTAGATCTCAAAGCAAGTTTTTCAATATCTTCATATTTTTAATTAATACCTTTGTCTTATCCTTATTTATATAGAACCCTGCCAAATTCCCATATGATTCTATTATTTTCAATAATGTATCGATTGACTCTAAATGATCTTGTAAAAACAAAACTATATCATCTGCAAAGGCTCTTAATTTGTATCTTTGTGTCCCTATTGACAATCCTTCTATTTTGGTCTCTTCCCTTATCATCCTGCACATAATTTCCAAGACCAATATAAATAATGATGAGGACAAGGGACAACCTTGTCTGGTACCTTTTTGTATACTAAAATAATCTGTAAGTTCTCCATTAACCTTAATATTTGCTTTTTGTTCAGAATATATAGACCCAATCGCCCTTATATAATTAGCTCCAAACTCTATAATTTCCAGGGTTTTCAACATAAATTGCCAGAAGATGTTATCGAAAGCCTTCTCTGCATCCAAAAATAACATAGCCAATTGTTTATCATTATGCTTTTCATAATATTCTAATACATTCAAAACAGTTCGCATATTGTCCTTTATTTGCCTTCTTGGTAGAAATCCTGCCTGATCTTCATGAATTAACTCTATCAAGATCCCCTCCATTCTTTTGGCAAGTATAGAAGCAAATGATTTATAATCATTATTAAGTAAAGAGATTGGTCTGTAATTTTTAACAGAGGTTTTGAAATTTCAAAAAGTGATTTTCAAAAAGTGAATATGAGGGATCTTCCTAAGGCACACAAAAAAATCTGAGGGTTTTTGAGGATAACCAAATGCATTTTTGAAAAAAAAGTGTAATTTCTCAGGGGTTCTCACATACCCAATGCATACACATCTCAGGCACAAATGTCCAGAACAGAGGACACATCAAGAGTGCTTCTCAGGTGCTATTCTCAAGTATTATATCTTCCACTTAAGATTTCCCCAAGTCCAGTCTTAACTTTCTTGATCCCGCCATGATTCAAGTGCATTATACACCCAATTGTGTGTCTGCTTGGGCTGCGTGCAACACAAGCATTTTCATGACCCTGTACCTGGGTAAAAGGTACAGGGTTTATGTAACAGAAACTTACCCATAACCCTGGAAAAATAACACAGAGTCCTGCCAATTTGGACTTCATGTGTGCCAGATTTCATAACGGTATTTCTTTCCATTTCCAGAAATATACAATGGGTTGCAAAAGAGACATGTTGTTACCCCTTTTCATGAAGGCAAAGGACAGATTCCTCCATATGCTGGAGGGTCTTCAGTTTCAGAAGGTTTTGTAAAGTTCTGGCTTAAAACAGTTTCAGTTTGTGACTCGTGAGGATGTGGACAAGCTGCTTGGAGCGATGCAGCCTACCACTTGTTCTCTTGACCCTTGTCCGACATGGCTTGTTCTATCTAGCAGGGAGGCTGTTGTAGGAGGCCTCGTAGAAATCATAAATGTTTCTCTGAGGGAGGCCTCCTTGTCTTAAGGAGGCAATTATTTGACCTGTTCTAAAGAAGCCTGCATTAGATCCCTCAGAGCTGAGCAACTATAGGCCTTTCTCCAACCTCCCATGGCTGGGCAAGGTAATTGAGATGGTGGTGGCCTCTCAGCTCTGGACAGTCTTGGAGGAAACTGATTATCTAGACCCATTTCAAACTGGCTTTCGGGCAGGGTATGGGGTCGAGACTGCCTTGGTCAGCCTGATGGATGATCTCCAGTTGGGAACTGACAGGAAGTGTGACTCCCTTTTGGACCTCTCGGCGGCTTTCGACACCATCAACCATAGTATCCTTCTGGAACGTCTGAGAGAGTTGGGGGTGGGAGGCACTGTCTTACAGTGGTCCCACTCCTACCTCTCGGACAGATTCCAGATGGTGTTGATTGGAAACTGTTTCTCATCGAAATCTGAACTCATGTGTGGCGTCCCTCAGGACTCCATACTGTTTCCAGTGCTCTTTAACATCTACCGTGTTTCCCCGAAAATAAGACAGTATCTTATATCAATTTTAGCCCCCAAAAATGCACTAGGGCAATTAGCGGTACATCAGAAATTACTGCTAGGTCTTACTTTCGGGGAAACAGGGTACATGAAACTGCTGGGAGAGATCATCAGGGGATTTAGTGCGGGGTGTTATCAGTATGCTGATGATACCCAAATCTACTTCTACACATCAACATCATCAGGAGATGGCATAACCTCCCTAAATGCCTGCCTGGAAGAAGTAATGGGCTGGATGAGGGAGAATAAACTGAGACTAAATCCAAATAAGACAGAGGTACTTGTTGTGCAGGGTCAGAACTCCAGAGACAATTTGTATCTGCCTGTTCCAGATGGGGTCACACTTGCCCAAAAGGAACAATTACACAGTCTAGGAGTGCTTCTGGATCCACACCTCTCCCTAGTATCCTAGGTTGAGGCGGTGGCCAGGGGTGCTTTCTATCAGCTTTGGCTGATACATCAGCTGCTCCCATTTCTTGAGATGAACAACTTCAAAACAGTGGTACTTATGTTGGTAACCTCCAGACTTGACTTCTGCAATGTGCTCTATGTGGGGCTGCCTTTGTATGTAGTCCGGAAACTCCAGTTGGTACAGAATGCAACAGCCAGGTTGGTCTCTGGGTCATCTTGAAAAGACCATGTTACTCCTTTGTTGATAGAACTACACTGGCTGCCAATAGGTTTCTGGGGGAAATACAAAGTGCTGGTTATAACCTTTAAAGCCCTAAACGGCTTAGGCTCTGGGTATTTAAGAGAAGGTCTTCTTCATTATGACCCCCACTGCCCATTGAGGTCATCTAGAGAGGTCCGTCTCCAGTTGCTGTCCCGAGATTGTGGAATGCACTCCCTACTGAAATACGATCCTCCCCTTCTCTGACAATTTTTTAAAAGCACTTGAAAACCTACGTCTTCAGACAAGCTTTTCCAGTTTTTTAAATTTTTAACTTTTAACCTGTTTTTAATTTTTAGATTGCCTTAATTGTTTTAAGATTTTTGTGTATGTTTTAACTTGTTTTATGTTGTTGTTAACCACCCAGGGATGAAAGTTTGGGATGGTGTACAAATTTGACAAATAAATAATAAATAAATACATAAATAAAACAAGCCAGATTTCACAATTTTTAGCCATTTTAACAAAAATTTCAAAAAAATAACAAAAAATCAGAGAATTGACCAATTATCTTCCTATTCAATACAAGGTGCTCCAACCTCCTTCCCCAAATGTGTGGAAGTTTTCAAGGCTCTAGGACCTACTGGTGGTTTTTGATGCCTTTTTAAATTTCCCCATTGACCACTATAGGGAGAAATCTGAATTTAAGTCGGAATTCGGATTCCAATTCCAAATCCGATCTGATATTTGATATCACCAGAGATGATATCACCAGAATCACCAGAGATGATATCACCAGAATCAAAACCCAATATTGTCAAATTTAGATGCCTTTGGACTGAATCCAAAACTGAATTTTCTGAATGTGTACAGGCCTAGTAAACATCACACATCTTAGTTTTGTTAGCTATGAGGACTGTTCCACAAGACTCCTGCTAGTAGGCCAACCATTCATAATGTGGACAAATGGGTCTATTACCTCTTGGGACTTACTGAGCAAAATCAGAGTTGTTCATGTACCCATCTCTGCGTTTGTAACCTCATCTTGTATTAGACCACATGGCCAAGGTATGAAATCAGTCCCATGACTGTGTTACGTAAATGTGAACTATAAGCAACATGTGATTTTGAATGCCAGTTCCACTGGAATTCATGTGAGGCATCTCACACTTCACTCATCAGAAGTAGACTGTTGATGCTGAGCAGCTTGAGATAGATTATGAACACTCTGAAGTCCATAGGGTAAGTGAACAAAATAGCTCTTCTCAAATAGTGCATTCAGCTCAGAATAGAATGCTACATTTTGGGAGCTGAATTAGGTTTTAGGTATATACTCAACAGCAATAGAATCAGTGACTCAGTGACTGGTATTCCCTATCCTTGGCACTCTGTTTTGGTAAACAAATTAAAAATGATATTCTGCATAAAAGTAGTGATCCCTTTAAATCCATCAAAGGCAATACATTTGGTGGGGGAGGGGATTATTCTTTTGCAATAATAAGAATGGGAAAGAATGACACCATATGAAGCTCTCAGGTTTCCTTTAATTTTATGCTTATTCATGACAGTGCATCTAAATATTAGGAATGAGGATGTGAAGACATTTCATCTAGAGGCATAAGTATTTCTCAATCAGTTCTGCTGAAAAGGAAGTACATTGTAACAACCACAACAAAAATCCAGACTGTGTAACTGAAATAAGTGATTAAGATAAAATGTTTGTTTTACTTCTTATGTATTAGTTTTTTTAGGATTCCACCCCCTGCCTCAGAAGTGGAGACGAAATGCAGTGGCAGGAAATGAAAAATGGGATGCACTGAACACAATCCTGGTCCCACTGAAACAAATTTAACTCAACTAAACAATACAGTGATTAAATGCCATTGATTTCAGTGGGACAGTCAGTGAAATTGTGCTCATTGGATAACATATTAGGTCTACTGAGATGAGGGGGTGATAGGTTCTGGAGGTTATGAAGAGGTGGGGAGTGAATGGGGAAAGCCCCATCCATAGCATCTCTGCCTACAAATCTGGACATTTCAGTGCAGGTATAACTAGTAATTGCTCCCTTAAAAAAAATCAATCAGGAAAGTTGTTGACTTTTTAAGATGCCACTTATTTCTGTAGTACGAAGTCAGACATTGCCAGCTGCTTTGTGACTTCATTCATCCACACTTGATATTCACTCCCATTCCAGGGCATAACCCTTGTCATTTAATTCAGCAATTTCCTTGTCCAACCAGTTCTATTTTTCCATCTTATCGTGATGCTACAGCATGGTTATGAAATAGTAACTTGAGCTTGGTGTTGAGGGGAAGAGAGAGCCTCTCTATTGTTGTCTGAGGGGAAAGCACAGCAGGTAAGTACAAACTATGCAGTACTCAGTAAGCAAAGAGTATGGTCAGACCACTCTCGAAGGCTTTGCAGTCAGTAGAAAAGGGGGCTACAATATTATGTGAGTCTCCACTAGCACACAGTTTTAAGAAAGTATTGTGACACTGAACATTTCCCCCAGAATTAAGTCAGATACTGCAAAGAAATAACTGTAAAATCACAAAGCTCTGAGATTGTTCTTCATGCATCGTCCTTGAAACAGGCCCATTGACTTCACTGGTTGACACCCTCACTAACTGTGTGGAAACAATGCAGGCAAACCTCCTCCACAGGGCTTAATAATCCAAAGTCCCACTGCAAAGATGGGCACATGATGGTATTCCACCAATTTGCCATACTCTGGAAGTGCTCTTTGACACATAAAAATATGTCCCCCAAGGGCTATGTGACCCTCAGGTACATATTTTCAGGTATTAAAGAGAGCTTCTGGGAGAAGCAGAGATAAGAGAAAATTCTCCCCCAACCATGGATTTCTAAATACTATGGAGGAGGTTTGCATACACCATCTCTACACAGTTTAAAAACTTGAGCTGTTCCAGCTAAAGCAAGATTCTTTTTTTAGGGTGGAAGGGGAGATGAACTTGCCCATTCCATTTTTTAAAAGGGATTTTAAAGTTATTTACAACAACTCTTGGATATCCCTCATCTTACAGCCATTTTCTAGCTTGTCCCTATTGATCATCTGGAATTTCTAAGTCACAACAGGGGGAATGAGGAAAGAGGGTGTGCACACCACCACCACCACCACCAACAGCAGCTGATGCTGCACCAACGACTGATGTTTCACACAAGTCTGAAGCAAGTCACTAATTCTGCCCCAGCACCAGAGACAGACTTTTAAGATCACTCCCAGACACTTTAGCACTGGAATGACAGATCAGAGGACTGGGCTATAAATAAAGTTGAGTACATAAGCTTAGGTGGTTTGTTGATTACTCTACACCAAAGCCTCATTAGAGTAAATGCAGGCACAATTTATAGAAGTATTTTCAAGAGGCAAACAAATAACATATACTTTGCTAGTCAATGGGTTTTATTAAAAAATTTATTTCCCTTATAACTTCAGCTGTACAGCAAGATAGAAGAGAACACTGATTTATTAATGACAATCGTTATAAACATCCCTATTAGTGCTGTTCACTTTCAAGGGATATAACAATATTCCTTGACTCATTGTAACACAGTGTGGAGAACATGCCACAAAACTATATTTCAGTCATAAACACATTTATTTTATGTGTTTGTTATTTCTCTGTGTAAACTGCCCTGAGCCATTTTTGGAAGGGCAGTATAGAAATCCTTTTTATTGTTATTGAAATTATTATTGAATTTATTATTATTATTATTATTATTATTATTATTATTATTATTATTATTTCTTGTTTACACAGTTAGACAGGTGTTATTGACTGGTTTGTTTTACCCAGACATCGAGTCCTTCCCAAGGACGACGACTTCTGATGATGATGATGATGATGATGATGATGATGATGATGAAAAAATGAATAGTGCCCCATGATGAGCTACAAGGAGAAAAGTTTGTTAGAACCCAGGGTCTCCTTCTCTTATTTATGACTAAGAGTGCTGATTTACAGACAATAAACACAAAAGGTTGAGTTAAGAGTTATGTATAAAGCAGTAGTCATCCTGACTAAGGCAGCACGTCTCACAAAGCATTAGTGCTGCTGGGTTGCAGCTAGTGTGGGGGTGGGGATTTGCACCTCTCTCCCCTGTCCCTGGAAGCACTCCCTTCAACATGGAAGTTGTTCCCTGAGGTTTGCACAGCATTTAAGGGCCTACCTCTGGGGATGTGCGGACCGGTCCAGAGGCCTCGCAGAGGGCATTTGCGCATGCGCGGCGACCGCCAAAATGGTGGCCGTTCGCTCTTACAGAGGCCCAAAAGCTTTACTTACCCGGCCGCGGCAGTGATGAGGAAGGCCAGCAGGGGGAGAGGGAACCCGCGCGGACCACACACACACACACCCGCGGCTTCAGCAAGCCCCCAAAAGGGGCTACAGGTACTTCATTAACTTAATTTTTTTTTTAAATTAACCGGACCGGTGGGGGGGTTGATGGGGGCCAGACCAAACTGGCCCGGTTCCATGCACACCCCTACCTACCTCTGAGTTGCAGAAAGTGCTTGGGAAGAGAGGGGAGATCAGCAAAAATCTACCTGCCATGGGCATGCATGCTGCATTAGATGGAATCCCAGCTGCAGCACCCGCAAGGCACCATCATGATTTTCTGGAAGCGCCAGTGCTCCTTAGTCAGGATATCAGCCAATGTGCATTGTTTTGTCATCCAACAAGATTGGAAGAGATTTTCTTTCATGCCTGACATGTCTGCTGGAAAAAAGTTCACACCGAGTAACTTGATAGGGCAATTAGAAGTTCAAAGTTAAATCAAGAATTCTGATCCCATAGCATTATCATCAGTGTTTTGACTGCAGTTACAGCTGACAACTGACATTCCAGGTTTGTGATGCCCTAAGGTATTTCATAACATCTGCAAAGGCAATGAGCACCTCTCACACACTGGGCTTGCCTCTGTGAGCATTATCATCTGTGCAGCCTGCCTGACCCATCCTAGCAGAAACGGTGTAGCTAGGTGCTTAAAAGGCCTGGGACCGAAAACAGGTGCATACATATGCTGCTAACCTCTGGGCTTGACTACTGTAATGCACTCTGCATGGGGCTGCCTTTGTATCCTGAAACTACTATTGGTACACAATGTGGCAGCCAGACAGTTCTCTGGGACAATCCGAAGGGACCATATCACATTGATTTTCACACTGATTGCACTGGCTGCTGGTGTTTCTGAGCAAAATACAAAGTGCTGGTTATTACCTACAAAGCTCTCAATGGCTTGGGTCCAGGGTACTTAAGAGAGCACCTATTAAGATCATCAGGAGAGGTCCACTGGCTCATTTGGTGGCAACTCAGGACTGGGCCTTCTCTGTGGCTGCCCTTTCTTTGTGGCTTTGGAATATGCTCTCTGCTGAAATAAGAGCATCTCCTTCTCTGTTTGCTTTTAGGAAGACACACCTCAAGACGCACCTATTTTATCAGGCTTCTAACTGACAATAATTTTAAACTGTTTAATTTGTTTAATTAGTTAATCGGTTAAATTTTAACTGTTTTACTCTGCTTTTTATATGTTGTGTTTTTAATTTTGTACTTCGCCTAGAGATGCACATATCAGGTGGTATAAAAATATGATAAATAAATAAATAAACTTTATACTCTTCAAATTAGCATACTTCACCAAGATGAACTCTCTGAAATATTTAATTATTTATTATTTATTAGATTTCTAGACCGCCCTTACCAAAAATGGCTCAGGGCGGTTTACACAGAGATACAAATAAATAAATAAGATGGCTCCCTGTCCCCAAAGGGCTCACAATCTAAAAAGAAACACAAGATAGACAACAGCAACAGTCACTGGAGGTACTGTGCTGGGGGTGGATAGGGCCAGAAACAATAGAATAATAGAAACAATGCAAGGTTATGGACACTATATTACACAGATATAAAGATAATTATTTAAATGGGCCTCGAAATTAGTTGTGGCACTGTAAGAATCATTAATTACTGTGGATTTTCCAGGTCCACACAGTTTACATTTTGCTTTCACTTTCCTTCCTATCTCCTCTAACACTGTGAAATACTTCCCAAAAGTGCATTTTGCCAAATCACCTTCACTCAATGTTGGTTTCTAAAACACCAGAAAGTAAATATAAATAAACAAATTGTATAAGCTCATTAGTTTATATTGGAATGTGCTTGGGGACATGTTCGAATTTTTTTGGGGGGGGGAGGGAGGGTTCAAGCAGAAATTCTAAATAATCATATAATCATATTTTATTATTGTTCTCAATCTCAACATATTTTTAACACTCAGTCCAACCAATAATTTCAAAACAACATAATGCCCTGTTTCTTCTTGCTATGTTTCTCCATTCCCACCAACCTCACCCCGCATTTCCCATTTTACTCATAAGGACAGTCTTTCTCTCCCCCCACCTTTTGATTTTTAAACTTGGCTGGCTGACCAGTCAGCAGCAGAGTAAAACTACTCAAACTTCAGGGGGCAGAGAGGGAGGAACAGAACACACACAAAAGGATGCTAGGCAGACAATGGGTTGCCTGTTTGCAATAAAAAGGCAGCTCCTGGAGCAAGAAAAGAAAGCAATGATTGGCTGAGATGTATTTTGGTTTCGGCAATGTATTTTAAAAATAGAAAATTCCTGAACAAATGTCTTTTTGATACAAAGTACTTTTCTGGAAAGTATTTTTGATACAAAATACAAAGGTATCAAAATATGTATTTTAAATAGTGTTTTTTTATATATACTGCACATCTCTGTCCGAAGTGACATTGCTACAGACTGCAGTAGGATAATACAGAATAGCTGGAAAGTGTTTTGGCAGGCCTTTCCACTTCTTCATTAATGCTGGAAAGATTAGGAAGTGGAGAAAAATAATGACCCTGTTTAAAAGATTCCTAGGGCATGGTCTGAAGGCATATGACATAGCAATCTGGCTAAAGTGAAGCAGGGTCAAGTTAGTGCCTAGATGGGAGACTGCCTGGGATGCCTATGCATGCTGCTTTTGGTTCCAAAAGAAGAGGAAGGACAAAATAAAAATGCAAGCTTCCAAGGCATTCACAAAAACCTGGAGCAAGTTGCAGAGTCCTTTCCTGAGTGGAAAAGACTTCCACTCATATGGGTTGGGTTGGGGAGGTGGAGGTTGACTCAGATTTATGCTGGCCTCCTGGCCTTCCATGCCATTCCAAAGGGGTACAAGTATCTACATCAGGAGAATGGTAGATAAGCCCCATTACATGAGCTCAACTCCACTCATGGTTTCCTGGATCCCACGTATGATAAGGAGCCATGTGTATTATGCTAGATGACAAACAAGGCACAACAGACTAGCAAGATGCTGGTAAAGTTGCCATATTAATCTGACTGAGGTTGCCAATTTAATGCCTATGAAAACTAGACACCATTGTCCCAGTTTCAGTCCTAGTTTCATGAAACATAAACCTTTCTTAGAAGTTTTGGGTGCTTTTGGAAATGTTGACTTCGAAGTCCTTGGGTATTCAAATACAAAGCCCAGGTGGAAATGTTAATTAAGAATAACAAAGTCCCTCTTGCCAGAAGTGATAACAGATCTGTTTCTTTAGCCGGTTTAGTACATGTTTTCTTTCTGAAACAAGAGCCCTTGAACAGATTTCTGTTACAAGAGTAACTTTCCTTTAATTAATTGATGACTTAGTTAATACATTCTGCATGATGCAGCCACTTAGACAGCATGCATTACAATCTCTTGTCAGGTCATTTGTGACCACTGACTAAATGTATGGCTCTTCTTTGCTATTCAAGAAAATGGGACATAGCAAAGATTCCTGACATGCCAAGGGAATAAAATGCTTTCCTTTCTGTATACAGTGCTGACTTCTAGACTAAGGCTGTGCTGTCATACAAGTAAAGGGGCAAATTTCAACAATCTTCCCTTACCACTGAAGAGCACCGTGCATCACCAAAAATGTCCTTCATTCAGGGACATATTTCTGAAGCCACAAAGTACTTTTTGAAGGAGGGAGAAATTGTCCCCCCTCTCCCTGCACAGGCAATCAGTTGTTCAGCAAGCCTCTGTCCAAGCTTTGAGCAGCCCTTGCTGCAAGGACACAACTCCTGTTCTGCCCTATTAATGTTGTGCAACATGTCAGCCATTCAAATTAAGACCATTTTAATAATTTCTGGAGGAACTGGTAAAATTCTGCTGAAAGCTTAGGGATTTTGGCCAGGAAATTTGCAGCTGGTTAATAGATAAGAGGAAATTCTTCCAATTAACTGAGATGGCTTTCACACATTTCTAAATGATGATGCGTATTATGGAGAAAGTGGATAGATGTCATAAACACCATCATCCAGGGGTGATTTGGGGAGGAAAGATTGACTACCCTGATCCCAACACACAAGCAAAGACCCCATGTGTCTCTGGCAACTCACCCCGCAGATGATTGGGTCTGCTAGCAGACATCTTTCTCAGACAGTCCCGAGGCTGGAGATAGGGATGTGCATGGAACCAGTTTGTCCTGTTTGGTTTGAATCCGGACTGGACTTGAACAGACCTGGCCCAGCTTCGGGCTCAGGTGAACCAGTCTGGCTCAGCCATCGAACTGGGCCAAACAAGTTCAGGGGTATATTTGTAAAGGGGAACTTGGCGAGCGTGCTTTTATTATGGGCCTGAAGCTTACATAGCACAACATCTGCAACTTATCTGCCAGTAGGGGTGTGCACAGAACTAGTTTGGTTTGAATCCAGACTGGATTCAAACTGACCCGGCCTGGTCTGCTTCTGGGTCCAGTCAAACCAGGTCCGGTCTGATTCAGCCATCGAACTGGGCCAAACTGGTTTGCGGGCTGGTTTGGGAACATACTTGTAAAGGAAAATCCAGGGAGGATTCCCCTGAACAAGTAAAGGGGCATTGCCTATTCTAAGGCGGTGGTGGGCAAAAGAAAGGGACTTGATACCTTATCTAAGGTGGTGGAGGCAGTAGAGACATCAGCAGTGTTGGGAGGCAGCAGTGAGCCTCCTCGCCTGGTAGCAGTGGGGACAGGACATATGTCACCTACCTCTGGTCAGAGCTCTTTTAAATCCGTTATGGGAATCTCTGTGGTGGGTCAGGCGCACGACTCCTTTGTGTGTGCCTGCTTGTTGGAAAAAGCAGAATCATATGAATGGCTAAACTATGTTGATTAAGTCATGGAGGTCTGGGTGAAAGAAAACCTGGTTTACTTGGTAGCTGAAGTTAAGCCTGTGAATTATGTTATGCTGCAATTTATAATTGCGAATCAAGACCCAAAGCCTAGCAAGCTGTGGTGCTCATATTCTGGGGTTTAGTAAGTTTTAGGGCCCCGGTTGGCTCATCCACACGTGGGAGCAGATGAGGAACCATGACCCAGATCAAATAGACACAACATCTTTTCCTGCCATCCTTGACCTCACTTGATGCTTCTGTTATTGTTATCAATTTAGTTAATAAAACTAGGCCCAGACATTTGTCTGCCCCCCTTTTGTGTTTGCAGAACTGGTTTGAATTGATTGGTTTAGGGGTGTGCTTAAACCAGATCCTTTGCAATTGAAATGGACTGCCCCCCCCCTCCAAAAAAATAAGGTAGCTGGTCTGAGTTTGAAACAAACCAGGCCTGGCTCGGATTGAACTCGTTCGGCCCGGTTCAGGTGGTTATGCTTGTAAAGGAGAATCGATGAGTAAGTATTCCCCTTTACAAGGAAATGGGATTCCTAACTCTAAAGGGGTTGCAAGGGTGGGTGGAGAGCAGGTGAGAGGACACCTTACCACTGGCGATGGGGTAGCCATGTGGCAACAGCTCTTCAGCAGTGGCAGCTCCTCTAAGCCCCTCTGGCACGCCCCTCAGCAATGTGGGCTGGCGGCGGGGAGATTCTGATCTCCTTGCATGCTTGGAAGCCATTTGCGTGACCTCCACACATGCACAGAGGTCATTTGTGTCACCACACACACACATGGAAGTCATATAAATGGCCTTCACACATGCGTGAAGGACGGAAGCGGGCCCCTGCCAGCCCGCACTGCTGGGGGGAGCACCAACGGGGCCTAGAGGGAGCGTCGTTGGGGCCTATAGTTCTCGCCACTGAGGAACTCCCACTGCCACCAGTAAGGTGCCCTCTCACCTGCCCCCACCCGCCCTTTCAACCCCTTTCGAGTTTAGGAATCCCTTTTGCTTGTAAAGAGAGATCTTTACTGGATTCCCCTTTACACACATAGCCACCTGAACTGGGTTACTGGGCTGGACCGGTTTTACTTCACAAAATGAACAGCCAACCAGTTTTAATGAATCCGTTTGTGGACCAGAGGTTTGGTTCAAATTTATCCAAATATTCATTTGTCACATCTTCATTGATCTCAGTGAAATTTGCTGCCACAAGATATGATGATGGCTAGAGGATAAGGTGGCTTCAAAATAGGGGTAGACAGATTCATGGAAGTAAAGCCTATCAATGGCAACTCACCATGATAGCTAAATAGAATTTCTATGTTCAAAGGCAGTATGCTTGCTCTGAACATGAATATGAATTGCTTTGGGGAAACCATCTGGAGAAGACTGTTATCTTCATACCCTGTTTGTGGACTTCTTAAAAGCACCTGCTGTCCATTATGATCTGTGGAGAACAGGGAAAATGCTTGATTAGATGGTCCTTCAGTCTGATCCAGTAAGGCTCTTCTGATTTTTTTAGGGATCACCCCTCAGAGACAATTTATTACGAAATTCACTTTGGACTAGAAGACATCATCATTTGGCTTTAGTAGCCTATGGGCTCATTCTCACAACCATATGGGGGGGAGCTGGAAGGAAGGCATGCTCTTATGCCTCTTAGATGACCACAGCCTCCATTAGGCTCTGCAGCTCGTGCACCAATATGAATGCCACAGCAGCATTCCCCATTGCTGAAACTGGGAGCTGGGGCCTCCAGATATACCACAATGCATTGTGGGAGCAGCAGAGAGGCAGCCCTTGGTACTGAAGCAGTCCTCTTCTCCCTGGCCCTGCTTTCCACAGAACTCTTTGGTAAAACAGCCTGGGAACAGTTTGAAATGAAGACGACTCCCCCCCCCCAAAAAAGTAGGATATTTTTAGATATCCTACCTTACTTTAAACCTGGGTAGCAGATCTGGGCTACTCAAGTGCAAAACTGCTGGGTCGGGGGACTCACGGTGCCTCAGATGACCACAGATTCCTTAGTTACTCCCCTCCTACCCAGGAATCTGTGGTCATAAGAACAACTCTTTTATTTCTTACTTCCAAACATATTTTAAAGAAGCAGTTAGGGAATAATGACAGTGGATAGGAGAAAAACACCCCACAAAAAATGTGGAAAGTTTTTCAGAAGCTCCCTCTCTGGTCCCCCAAGAACATAAACTTTTGCAGTAATAGTCAAACCTCATGAATACTAGGCACAGCACTAGTCACAGTCAAATCTCATAAATGAGGGTCTGGTCCAGAAACAATCCAGATGTTCTGGATTATTCCTAATGTCTAGTGGGCGTCAAACAAAAATAGACCAAGAGCCTGGATTATTTAGAATAGCAGAGGTCGACAGTGTAAGCAGTTATGCCTGTGGAGCACCCCTGCAAATGGGCAAAGAGGCACATTTTGAAGTGTTGGTTGAATATTTAGCAGGGAGACAGCAAGTATCCCTATTCACCACAGCTTCTGGTAGCTGCTAGTTTTTCTTTTCTGCCTTCACAAAAAATTGTGGGACAGAAAACCTTTCTTTCAATTATTTTGCTGTGTAACCTGCTTGAAGATTTTTTTTTAATGGATAAAATATCAATATCATAATATGTGACAAACCAAATGGAAGCTACCATCCCCAGCATGCTCTAAGAAGAACTGGAACTGGAATTTTTTTAAAGGGCTAGGTCCTTCTTACTAGGGGTGTGCATGAATCGTTCTTTGCTATTTGATTTGACCTTGAATCGAATAGCAAAAAAATTGAATCAAGTCATTGAACCAGCCTGCCATTGTTGGCTGGTTTGACAATCAAAAATTCACCAAAATAAATTGTGATTCACCCATAGGGAGCAATTGGAAACTCAAATTCCATCATTATTCCCCATTAGTAGGTCCTAGGGACACCAAGGTGGATTGGGTGGTGGGGCATGATGGGTGCTACCTACTACCAAATGCACAAAAGATACAGTTCTTAAAAATTTTCTTTATATTCCCCCCAAATCCCAGAGGATTCTATGGGGTTTAGTTTTTTTAAAAAAATAAATAAAAATCAGCTGCTTGCCCATTTCTTTTGTGGATTGGATGGTAGGTAGTACCCATCAAACCATACCACCCAACCGACTTTGATGTCCCTAGGACCTACCCATGGTTCAAGTTCCCCATTGTTCCCTATCAGCGAAACAAGCAGAGTGCACAGCACACATTTTGCAACCCTGCCTTGAAAAACAACATTGCAGAACAAAAGCAGCACACACAGTCCCTCCCAACACAGAACAACACACTCTGCCAAACACACAGCCCAAAGATGACCAAAAAAGAATCACTGACCCATAATCCACTGCCAGCCACAGTGTCTGTGCTGCAGTAACATATCTGGCACAAGTTGCTCTCGCTCTCTCGCTCTCACACACAAAAATGACTTCATTCTTACCTACAACAGCTGCCACAGCATAGCAGCACCCTTAGCAGCCAGCAAGCTTAGACATAAGCTCAACTACAGCAACATCTTCGGCCATACATTGCAATACAGAATGCATATTGCAGATCAGATCAGAGCACTGAGTGAAGCACAAATTACTCTCGTTACTCTCAGACATTCAGCATATCTCACAGAAATCCCCAAAAAAATATCGGGGGGGGAGGGGGGCGGGACTGCCACTGTCCATTTCTTGCCACAACACCATCTCACAAACAGACCAAACAAAAACCACAACTCAAGGAAGGAAGGAAGGAAGGAAGGCATCCAATCCTCTGCTTCATAGGGCTCCCTCCCTCCCTCCCTCCCTCCCTCTCAGTCCCTTTGAATACATTTTGAAATTCCCTCCAAAAGTGCCTCCTCCCTCCTCCTTCCCCCAAGCCAATTGGGACACAGTTGCCCATGTCAACACTTGATTTGAATGACAACAAACCAATGAAGAAGCAAGGAGATCTCAAGCCAATCGGAAGCCAGTGTCAGAAAACCAACCAGCAAGGGGAAAACGCCCGCCAAAATGTCCGCTCCAATCATGTGAATCGATTAGTGTCAAATTGGGGCTGATTCACTTCAACCTCAAATCAGTCCCTTCATTTAAGGGGCAATTCAATTTGCGGTCAAATCCATGACTCGCCCCCAATTCAGTGTGAATCAATTTGCATGCAAATTGAATTGCGCATCCCTACTTCTTATACATATGGACTTTCCACAATGTTTAAGTCATGTGGATCACGTTTTAGATACAACTTTATTTTAATTTTAAATGCTAAGTATAGAGAACATGGGCATTTCTATCAGGTAAAATAAGTGCAATGTGTGGATATTTTTGCATGCTTAATCAGTTCATATTTTTCACTAACAAAAGGTAAAACAAATGACTTGTGTATCTCCTTTCATTCCAACTGTAACTGACCTATATTAACCTGGCTATTCAATACTGCAGGTTTCACCTTTCCAACACAAAAGACACAGAGGTTCTCTCTCTCGTCCCACTTTCCTATTCTTCCTTTTAGCTCTGTGTCATTTGGGAGAATGGAACATGGCATTGTTTTTCCTTAATGATGCCTCTCAGAGATGATCAAGTTAACTGTGGGTAGCAGCTGGAGTTTAATTTGTGAGTGTGCAATTGAAAATTATACACTTATTGGATTACTGCACCTCACCAAGAAGTTGGCACACTGCCTGTTTTACCTAAAAAAAAAGTCACAAAAAGTCTGAACGAATTATTGGAACTGTGCTAAACGATGTTACTATAGTGGCATTCATTCTTAGTAAAGTTGCATCTGAGGGAACACTGAGGAAAAATTGCTAACATATTCCTGGCAAACTGAATGACATCCTTTTTGTTTGGAGTTTCTCACTCATCCACATGACCTCAACACATACACCTAAAGGAATACAGATCTAAAGAAAATCTCATATCATTGCCAATACTTAAACTTCTGGAAAACCACACCAAAGAGGATAATGGGAGAAAGTGAAATGAATCAGAATCCTGGGTGAAGTGATCATGTGCGAGGCTCCAGCTGTTTAATGAGACCCCCTACCTCATTCAACAGCTGGGTACTGCTGCTGGGTAGTATGGAGCCTACCCAGTGGGAGCCATGCAGACAATCACTTCCCCCATCCCCTACTTTGCTTTTTATGAGCACACAGCTCCCAAACCTGGGTAGGGTGCTTGTCCTACACTATAGCTGGTCGTGAGAACCAGACTAGTGTGTTTTTAAAATTTCTGTTGTATGACCATTATTGATTGTAAACTCCTGCATACTGTCCATTCTAAGCATATGCTGAGTTCTGCTCTGGAGTAAGACCCCCAATCCACTTTGTATGAATCTAAATACAGTATGCCCACAGTTCCTGAGGTAGTGCAGAGTCTTCATAGTTGCACAGGAGTGAGTAAGAAGTGTGGTATAGTGATTAGAGAATTGCATAATAAGCAGGGGCATAGCAAGGTTGTACAGTTGGCCCAGAGACAAGATTTTAAAATGGGCCCCCGCCTCACTGAAGCTCAGCTCATGAAGTAATATTCAATTAGGCTGAATAGTGGTAACAAAAAGCATAGATATAGATATAGATAGATATAGATCCTATGTGCCACAATAGAACATCATCCTAAATTATTTTTTAAAAGTCATTTTAAATGCAAGTCATTTAATGACTTGCAAGTCATTTAATGGTATTAGAGAAAGATATGCTGTTCTGGTAGCTCCAGGTCTTAACACTCACATCAATTTCGGAGGATGAATACAAATGAAGGAAGCCTGGGCGGGTGTGCGGCCGGGGGAGTCACTCATGTGATTTGCCTCGGGGGGGGGCAAGGCAGTGGGCCCCCAGACAACTGTTTCCCCTTGCCCTATTATAGTTACACCCCTGATAATAAGACTTGTGAGGGAGGAGATTGTAGTTCAAATTCCCATCGCAGCCATGAAGCAAAATATGTGACCTTGCACCTGTGATGTGCTGTTATCCTAACCTACCTCGTAGGGTTGCTGTGAGGATGAAAGGGGAATCATAGAATTTTACTGGTGGGCAGCACCTTGAATGGCATTGAGTCCCAACTCAGCAGCCCTGACAGATGGTCATTCAGCCTCTATCTCAAATCCTCCAGCAAAGGAGAGCCCGCTACTGCATGATGTGTCTTGTTCCACTGTGCAATATCTCTTACAGTTGAGAAATTATTCGATCCTGACCAGGGGCTCAAGGTTGACTCAGCCTTCCATCCTTCCGAGGTCGGTAAAATGAGTACCCAGAATGTTGGGGGGCAATATGCTAAATCATTGTAAACCGCTTAGAGAGCTTCCAGCTATAGAGCGGTATATAAATGTAAGTGCTATTGCTGCTATTGCTAACACCTTGCAAGATGCAACTCTTCATAACTGTGTTGCACATTTACAAATTCAGTATGGATCACCAGCTGGGATGCATAGTAAGAAGGCAGGGACCCTGCTAATTTCATAGTTGGAGGCTATGCATATAGATGCAAGCACTTTGATGAAACACATTCATGCAAACAGGTTTTTCTCCTCAATTTGTAGTAACATAACCTGTAAATTCTAATTAAAATAAACAAGTCTTCCAAAATTCCACCAGCATTTTGGAGAGCAGAATTCAGCAACCAATATCATACAACTCACAAGCCATAAATAAGGATGGCTCTCTGGGAGTGTTTCTGTACAAACATTTTAAAACTCATGTTTCTAGAATAATATGCATGTAGAAATACTAGAAATTTTTCTAAGCAAAAACACTGTGGAAGATGACCAATACAAAATGCTTTCAATATAGAATGTAGTCTATCGGTGGCCAACCATGCCTGGCATAGAATGTATTAGAATTCTAAAGCACACGGTGTGACCAAAGGCAGCAAATGGGATCCCTGAGGGGTTAATTTGTTCATAGATCTTTTCCTCTAAGGCCAAGGATCTTCTTTTTAACAAGTGAAAGACAAATATTCCCAGAGAGAGCCACAGAAGAGGCACACACTACATGGCCAAGCAAAGGTTTTGTTCATTATGGTATGGGGTACATTAAAGGAAAGGTATGAACAAAAGGAAGGCAGTGACATGTCCTGGCCCTATGTGCCTATCTCAGGTGGTACAGACCCATAAGGTCTATATTATGTGCCCACATCGACCTTTTAATCAGTTCTAAGAATCAACAGCCATAAGAAACAGAAATGGAGTGAACATAAATGGCATTTGCTATTTCAGGAGGCTTTTTTATTTCGCTCATTTTCTGAGCACATGGAATGGTACACTGCTTTTCCAAGCTCAGCAAGGGAGGGCTTGTTTGGTATCTTGGTGATCTGATCTGCAAAATATTGTGCTCCATCCTGCCAGCAGAAAATTCTGGCATTCACAGACTCAGCAGTTCTCCAGCAGTGCTTTTGATGCCATTCTCCACTAGTTTCTTCAGTTGTATGAAGAAGCTAGTTGTATGAATCCATGTACCATGCCATTTTCTGAATCATGGACAGACATGCAAGCTTGTATAAGAGCACTAATAAGTGCAGCCCACCAAATATTGCTTGGTGCTGCCCTTATATAGCCCCGTGACATACAATTTTGTAACGACTAGAGAGTCTACTCATTGACCGCATTTGGACATAGTATGAAAACCTGGATAGATGAACCTGCTGTGGTTATTCCATGAAATTATTATTATTATTTATTATTATTATTATTATTATTATTATTATTATTATAGTTATAATTAGGAATATATTATAATATTTTAATAATATTATAATTAGGAATCATCCTAATGTTGATCATCCTAGGAATCATCCTCATCCTATATTATAATTAGGAATCATCCCTCAGATTATTGTCCAACCATGCTTCTGGGCACAGGGACCCCTCCTTCTTCATGGTCCACCAAGGCTGCGTCCCAGCAAGCTCCATACTGCACTCATTGCCAGACAGCAGACAGCAGGCAAGGCGTCAGTATGCTAGTGAATCTGCAACCATTGGCCACAATCTCCAAGGGGACGTGCCCAGTGCAATCATGCCTTTTCAGCATCAATTGCCCACTCTTGGCAGGGAAAAGACATTTAAACCCTTTCCTCACACCGCTTGCATCACTTGCCTTACAAGAGCTCCACAGCTATACACTCTCACACAAGCACAATTATTGCAACTGGGTGATGGTGAGAGGCACTAGTTTTCTGTTACTCCAGGAAGGAGAAACATGATGACTTCCTAGGAGGGAATATGCATATGAGGGCAGGCAAACGATCCTGGGGTTTGGTCCACTGTGACAAAGGATACTCTTGGACTCACAGACCCCGGCCACGTGGTCCAGGAATCCCCAACACACTCCTGCCCCCATGCTGGCTTTCTGGCTGGGGATTAGGCCTCTCATGAGAGGGCCAGTCCACTGGAGAAAACCAGAGGCACCATGTGCTTTGGGCCTTCATTGGACTGTACTCTCATGAGGTGGATCATCTGACTATAGGGGGCCCTCCTGATATCGGGCTCCCAGTATCTCTGGTTAATAATAGAACTCACATTTTGTAACTTCTCCACTCAGTCCTTCCAGACTTCTAAGGAGTCAGGTCAGCTGCATGTGTCTGAGCAGTTTCGGGTGGGCAGAGCTGGGAAAGACTGGGGATGGATCCTGTGTCCACAGCCAAATGAGATGGTCTGAGACCGGCATTGCAGCTAATGTAAATCAGCTGCTACAGGGCATCCCAGGGAAGGGCACCCATGGATTTGAATGAAAACTGACAGGCCAGGTGGTTGTGCGGGGCAAAAAAATAAAAATAAATAAAAATCACATGGATATGTGTTGCGGAAAGACCAGACTGTCATAGGGGGCACTTGGACTCCTGGTTTGCAGCAGTCGCCAGAATGTGTTGTTGGGGTACCCTTCTCTGGAGCTTGCCTCAAGCAACTGGGCCAGGTGGCACTGGCAACAGCCCTCCAGCCCGCATGCATGTCTCCATGGCCAGGCACTATCATGAGAGAGCGGTCTATGGGAGAAGGGAATGTACATCTATTGCACATTTTATCATCACACATGATTCTCAAGCCCATTCTCTTTGTCCCGTTGGATGGTTCCACTCATGAAGTATGGCCAAGACCACCAGTTTGCACCCCCAGGGGAAGGGGCTGGGTCCCCCTTCCCCTACAAACTAGTACAAAAAATAGAACAGAAACAATGCAAAAACCTAGGGGCTCTTTTTTAACCTGAAGTTAGGGTTATCCCATTCATGGTAGACTTCCCCTTGCACTATTCTGGGGTACTTCCAAGCTGGGGGGCTGAACATGTGGATACACATATATGTATGAGCAGAGTTCAGGGCACACCTCTACACAGTTGGAGGGAGCAGCACCGTCCATCACCAAATCCAGACCCTGTCCAAGCATCCAGGGCAATCAATGCCCTGCTGCCCAACCAGACAGCACACACCACCCCTTTGAAAGGATGCCTTGCTGAGCAGCTGCGCTAGATCAGGTGTGTTATGAATGAAAGGGTTTCTTGCGTGTGTGCCCCTTCCCTGCGTGGAAGCTGTCAACACATTTTGTATGGTAATTCTAAGTTAAGGTCCTGCATACCTGACAATGTTCCAAGGTGTGTGCTGCAGGTTGCTAAAGAAATCCAGTGCAAAGACAGAGACAGATTTCTAGGGCTACATATTGTCTCTTTATATGACTGGACCACAGGGAGATTGTTATGGCTGGGGTTTCCAGAGGTTTATTCCAAGTGTAGCACTGATGGGAGCCCCACCGTGCATGGGGTTGGCACATTGGTATTTCTGCTCAGCGCTGTCGTATCACTCCCCCGACAGCCTTGCATGTGTGCCCTTTGTGGGGAAACAACCTACATGTTCAAATTCTTGTGTTACTGGGACTTCATGGGTTTGTGCACATATTTCTTCAGTCCTGAATGCTGGATACCTCTCTTGCTGTGCCCATCGTGCCTTCCCATCCTTTTTGTGTGGATGGACAAGGTGGGGGCATAAGACACAGGGGTATGCAGGCTTTCTCCAATGCGGTTCTTTCCCTTTAAGTGAATGAATGCTAGGAATGCAGCATCTCTGTTGCCAAGCAATGGCAGGAGGAGTGTTCAGAGGGCGGGGCAACAGCTCCGAGAGGTGGCCAGTGAGAAATGTGGCTGGCATAGATCTGACCCATTTCTGGGCTGTTCTAAGCTGCCCTCTCTATGGCTTCAGGAGGAGCCACAGCACAAAAGCAAGGTTACAGCAGTGGCAGAATGTGGATGAAACAATGGCCCTTTGGAAACTGAGGTTCTGACAGTGAAATTCACTACAAACCAAAGGTTGAAATTCAGGTTTGGGGTAAAAAACCGACTCACAGTTGGGTAATGAAACCATGGCTTCACACATTCGGATGAACACGAACTCAAACCTCTGGCACGTTTGCCTCCAGTTTGGCATTCTATCCTAAGGTGGCGACTGCAAAAGCTGTAACTGCAGTCCAACATATTGAAAACAATGAAGTAAACCTGTCCAATGTGAGCTAGATAGTGATATACTACTACTTCTGTACTAGTACTACGTCTGATGATATACTACTACTTCTCTTTGTTATGGTAGTTGGCATCTTTATGGCTGGGACTAAAATGCAAAAATATAATAGCAGAATTAAAACTTATGCTGCTGCTGAACGTCATGATTTCAGAATGATGTCTATGGTGTATACATGAAGCACACCAGTATTCCAAAGGGCCTCAATAGTTCTTTTCCAGTTTGAATCGCAATCTGAGCCAGATAACTCCCCACACCCTCCCACTCACTTGCTTGGACACAGCAAGAGCAATGGCAAGAAGCCCTCCCTCCCTCTCTCTCCTATCCACTTTTTCCTCAGTGCAAACTATAGTTTTCCTAGGGTATAAGGGTATCCAAGTATCCTTGCTTCAGAGAAGGAGGAGGAGGAAGGGAGAGTGACCAATGGGATTAAAAGGAGATGAAAGTGTAAGGGAAAGCTCCTCAAGTATTCTGCAGTGTCCCCGTACACTCCAAGTACTGTCCTGTGTCAGAGTATAATAGCAAATTTAGACTGCCACACTGATTTTATAATCAACTTGTTGGTGCTATTCCTTGATGTAGACCATTCAGAACCAAAAAATTCCATGTTTCATTCCTCAGGCTCCTCTGTCAGAGGACCATCAACCCACTCCCTCCACAGGCACACACCACACACATTCTCTCTCTCTCTCTCTCTCTCTCTCTCTCTCTCTCACACACACACACACACACACACACACACACACACACACACACACACTTTGTGCCTCTAAATACAGAGAGGGGAGCAGGAGGCCATCCTGCCAGATCTCCTCCAGGATACAAGTTCAGTTCCTCTGCCTTGTTGGCAAAGAAGACAGAAGGGAAGTCAGATGGTGCCAAATTCCCTTGCAGGATCTTAGGCACATTATTCATGTACACATGCCAGTTAACTGTACCTAAATGGTTATCAGAGATTCCTATAGTGCTCTGGATGTAATAATTTTGGCTGACATACTGTGAAATGTTACCCATGCAGTGGGACATAATGGTTGCACGGTTGCACAATTGCCCAAACAGAATTGCACAACAAAGTTACATAACAGTTACAATGTATGCACTTACACAATGGTGCTCTTACACAATTTTGCAAATGTTACATCCCACTGTATAATGTTACACACCATTTTTATATAGTACTTTAAAGCATACACACAGTGGCGTATCGGGGGGAAATGGCACCCAGGGCAAGCTCTGGCCCTGAAATGGCGCCCCCCGGCCCCCGGCCCCCACATACCTGTGAGGGTGCGACGGCGCCCCCCAGGCGGCAGATCAGTGGCGGTGGTGGCGATTCGGCGGTGGCATGCAGCGGCAGGTCGCCCGCCGAGTGTGGCGGAGGGGGTGCGGCGGCGATTTGGCGGCAGCGGGTCGCCCGCAGCCCGCCGAGTGCGGCGGTGGCTGGCTGGTGGCTGGCGTAGCGGCAATGGGCTGTAGCGCGGCCTGAGCGGCGGCGGATCACCCGCCGAGGACAGAGTGCAGGCCGCAGAGCGACGCTGAGCCTGCCTCCTGGCCCGGCGTCGCTTCGAAGTGACACCAGGCCAGGAGGCAGGCTCGGCGTCGCTCTGCGGCCTGCACTCCGTCCTCGGTGGGCGATCCACCGCCGCCGCTCAGGCCGCGCTACAGCCTATCGCCGCCACACCAGCCACCAGCCAGCCACCGCCACATTCGGCGGGCCACAGGAGACCCGCCGCCGCCGCCCGCCGCCATCCGCCGCCACCGCCAAATCACCACCGCACCCCCGCCGCCACACTCGGCGGGCGATCCAGGGGGGCAGGGGAAGCAACTTTTTGGCACCCCCCACGTGACCCGCAGGTGTGGCGCCCGGGGCACGTGCCCCCCCTGCCCCCCTATCATTACGCCCCTGCATACACATGTATTTACAATTTTAATATAATTCTTCAGCTTGTCAGGGACGCTGGAGCTGAAACCAAGAACGTGAAACCTAGAAGAGAATAGAGGTGTTAAACATCTGTGTTCAACACCAGGAGAGCTGGTCTTGTGGTAGCAAGCATGACTTGTCCCCTTTGCTGAGCACGGTCCACCCTGGTTGCATATGAATGAGAGACTACATGTGTGAGCATTGTAAGATATTCCCCTTAGGGGATGGAGCCACTCTGGGAAGAGCATCTAAGGCTCCAAGCTCCCTCCCTGGCCTCTCCAAGTCAGGGCTGAGAGAGATTCCTGCCTAAAACCTTGGAGAAGCCGCTGCCAGTCTGTGAAGACAATACTGAGCTAGATGGACCAATGGTCTGACTTGGTATATGGCAGCTTCCTATGTTCCGATGTAACATCAGACACTGCATTCAGCAGGTAATATGAAGCCTATAAGTACTAGGAACATGGTCTTCTGTTCTTGCCTAGGGAACAAAAACACCAACTGAACAGTACCTGTACAGTAGCACTTGTGCTTCCTGCTTCCTACTGTTTCCAACTCCGCTACATCCTCGTGCTCTAGATTTGCTTACACCTCCCCGTGGCCATGGCTGTATCCTGCAATTGCCATAATTGTTCCTCTGCTGCCCAACAACTATCAGAAGAGCAGTGGAGTGGGGGTCCTCCACTCGGCTTCATGGAGGTGGGAGGTTTTAGGTGGGTGGAACCATTTTTAGGAGGGGCGGACCGAAGTATTGTGAGGTAGAAAATGCTGTCTTGCCCCATCTCCTGGTGAAGGCCAGTGTCCTTTCAGAACTAACCCTTGCGATCTTTGAAAGTGTACATGGGGCAGAGAGGAGGAAAGGTTTCAAGCAGCCTCCTCTTCTCTCCTCATGCTTCTTGCAGCCTCCTCTTCTCCTTGTAGTTTTATTGTATGTATTAATCCTCTCTTGTGAGCCGCCCAGAGAACAATTTGTTATGGGGTGGCTAAGAAATAAAGTTGCTGATTTGCTGTTGTTGTTGTTATTTGTAAAGAGTGAGGAGAGGCACTCCTTGAAAACTTACAAGGATCAGATCTGCCCCAGAGAGAGAGAGAAAGAGAGAGGTTTATTCAGTCATTGACCAGCAAATTTGCCCCAAAGAGCTCCTCCAGTGGTGACAGCAGGGGGCATCTTGCTGTTCTACTGTCACCTGGTAATACACCACCTGAGGAGACCATCTCACCTCACCTCACTTCATGGAAGGGCTGCCCCTGACATTTAGGTCTTCTTTTCAATCTGAGTTACATAAGAACAGCCCTACTGGATCAGGCTGAAGACCTATCTAGTCCAGCATCCTGTTTCACACAGTGGCCCACCAGATACCTCTGGGAAGCCCACAGGCAAGAGCTTTGGGCAGGCCCCCTCTTGCTGTTGCTCCCCTGCAACTGGTATTTAGAGGCATCTTGTCTCTGAAGCTGAAGATGGCCTATATCCACCAGTCAAGTAGCCCTTGATAGACCTGTCCTCCACTCCATTAATATTCCATTGGTTCTACAGATTGAAAAGAAGCTTTCAAAGTGGTCATTTCAAGATGACCAGCAGCACCGTGCTTTTGATTTAGCGTGTCATTGCAAATGCCTCTAAAAATCATTGCTGGACTCTTCATCAAAAGAATCTTCATGAGGACTATCATCAGGAATGCCAGCTGCTTTTACATTTATGTTTTCAGTCTGTGGAGACCAACTGCCAGTGCAGTTGGCAAGTAAAACACAAAAACGTGATCATTAGAATAATCTCTAAATCTCAGGTCTTAAAGTAGTTCAGTCATCCTTGGACTTGAGTGGAATCAATGAAAGAACACCACTTCCTGTTATACTTAGTGTTGGAAACTGGGGAGGACTGTATTTGCTGATATTTGCATAGCATCTGTCAGAACGAAATCCTGCCTAGCAGACTTGCATGAAGCATTAACACAGCGCAAAGTAATATTCTAGACACCCATCCTCATGCCTTTAATTTATCCCACATCTAGTTAGACTAATCATACAGAGAGGAGGGAAATTTGGTTTTTGTCATCTTAGTTTGAACCAAATGTTTGCATGAACTTGTCTACTCTACAATAAATATCTCCCCCCCACCCACCAAAAAAAATTAATAATAATAATTATGGAATTGTCTGTTCCTTTTTAAACTGTCCATTATCCACACATTTTATTTTTTAAAAGATCAATGCTTTTTTAATGTGGAAATTTCATGCACCATTCTCTCCATCCTTTCAGCCAATTCCCATTTTAAGTTTCTTAAAGATTTATTTACTGATGGATTTTTGGCCTACTGGTGAGTTATACAACTTTGTGTCACAGGCAGGATGTAGCCACTGCTTTAAAATCCTTTTATTTTTGTGCCCTGTGAAGCCAAAGAAGCATTATTAGTATTACACTGACTTTCTTTACTGTGTATTATGATTTACAATGACATTCACTTCTCAACTGGGAAATTTTAAGAAAAGTTGCTATAACTCACAAAAGCTTTGTTCTTTGTCCTAGTGTTCCTAGCATTTGCCCATTTCACAACCACAAAAAAGAGAAAAATGTGCAAGAGGAAATGGTTTAAAATATAAACAAGTTAATTTTCTCCACAGGACTCTGAGGCTCACGTAGAGTTTCTAGAGGAGGCTTCCCTATTCAGGGTGATGGGAGCAAGTCCAACTGTTTCAGGGGTGAGCAACTCAAATGACCAGGTGGGCCGGAACCAAGCATGACTTGCTGTGCGGGGGCCGAGGTCAATTTTCAGCATGTTAATTATTACATTAAAATCGATTAACGAAAGCAATTATGAGCTATTTGTAAATCTTCCCTGCCCTCACATCAAGAGACCACAATTTTAACCAAGGATAGTGGCCAGAAAATAGGCCCTGTCCCTGCTTGGTCAGTGGGGCACCTGGAGTGCCTGCCAGCCCCAAACAAATGCCCAGTCCTCTCCTCTCCCAGAATCACGGTTGCTTTCAGGCCTTACTTGGGAGTAGGCCTCACTGTGGAATGCATTTCTGAGTAAACTTGTATTGTAACGCATTTTCCGGAGAGGACAGCCAATGGCTCCCCTCAAAGAAGAGGGAACTGACCGAAAGAGTGACTTTTCTAACTTTCTGGGGTGCGCTCTGCCTATGCCCACCTGATGCTGATGCTGCCACTGTTTCAGCCCACCTGTGTACTCCCTCTGTTGCTGCTGCAGCTGCTCAAACAGCAGCAACTAGTTCACTCACTTAGTAGTCCAGCGCTGCCTCATGCATATCATCTGGTCTCAAGTGCCCAACTACATTGAACTGCTACTGCTCATCAATGGGACAAGCCAACAGTGCATTCTGTTGCTGCAGGATATTCCTACCTGGGGACCCGCTAAAAAAAGTCCTCCTGGGCCAGATCCAGCCCCCGGGCCTTATGGTGTACAAGTCTGGCCTATTTACTCAGTGGAGATGCATATGCAAAAAGGGTGAACAGAAATTAATTAGGAGTTTCCTATGTGTGCATCAGAACATACAGCCATATCAGTGCTGCAAGACTGGGACCTGTGGCTGCTTTACAAATGTCATTCCTGTTTTAAAAAATAAATATCTAATCCCATAAACCCTGTGTCAAATTTCCCCCAAAATGAACATTTTTGAAGTGAAAAATTACGAGTGTAAAAAGCTCCTTGTTTTTTAAAGTATCTTACAGCCAGGCTAGACATGATTTTCACCATGTCCCTGGACCTGGCAAAATGCTTGCTTTTTCTTATTAAATAGTATGTGTGTGTGTGTGATCTAGATTGGGGCCTCTTGTATGTGTGCTATTTACATATGAAAAAGGCAGGGACAACATGTCTATGGTGGCCCTCAGTGGTCTTGGACGTTTTTCCCCACACCTGTCCACAACTCCAATATGCTACTGTTACTGCACCATTTAGGGCTTCTTCTTCACCACACGGTTCAATCCAATCAGGGATCAGATACTTAATGTGATGACACCACCACACAGCCAGTCTGATTTGGCTACATGATGACATCAGAAAGGGCAAATGAAGCCCTTTTATTCCCCTTACTCTGAAGCTGGGGAGAAGGAATGCATCCCCATTGCCCAGCCCATGCTATGCTGCTCTGGCAATTCAGTTGACCATTTTCACCCTGATCCAGCTTTTATCATGTGTAACTAGATGTGACAAGTTATGGCAAAATGTAGATGGGGAGGTGCATTCAGATGCACATCCAAAACCATATCCAGTCGAAACTAATGCAGGGTGGTTTCAGGGCCAGATTAAAGGCAACTGATGCCCTAAGCCAAGCCCAACAATGGTGCCCCCCTCGGCCCCCTCCATTGCTTAGCTGACAAGACATTAAGACTCAAGCAAATTATTTACTTATACCTTAATATTTATTTAAATTTTAAAAAGTTTTCTTCTAGATTTTTTAAGGTAATAAAAAATATTATATAATGCCTATAATTTCATATAAATAGCTACAACAGAAGGAAAGATTGAGAAAAATATTTCATCTTCAAGGTCAGACATCATAACATATGACCATCTTTTACGTGAAGTTTTATCAATATTTTGTACTGCTCTTTACAGTAATCTTTCACAAATCAATGACTTTTTACTTCAGATAAAAGTAGTAGTAGTAGTTTCTCAAAACTGTAGATGCTCATCGAACCAAAGAAAACTTTTTTTTTTAATAATTTAGAGTAAAGTTGAACATGGCAGATAAAAACAATTACAAAAATCGACTAAAGTTGAGTGTGGCAGTGAAATGCAAGGTGACAATAAGGGAGGCGAAAAGAGAGTTTGAGGAACATTTAGCTAAAAGTATCATGGGGAACAATAAAAACATTTTAAATAAACCAGACGCAGGAAACCTCCCAGGGCACTGTTGGACCATTAGACAATGAGGGAGTGAAAAGGATTATTAAGGAGGATATGGAGGTTGCAGAGAAGCTCAATGAGTTCTTTGTGTCCATCTTCATGGCAGAGGATACTGAGCATATACCTGCTCCTGAACCAGGCTTTTCAGGGATGGAGACTAAAGAACTGAGTCAGACAGAAGTGACAAGAGATGATGTTCTAAACTGTCTGGAAAAACTGAAAACTAACAAATCACTAGGGCCGGATGGCATCCATCCAAGAGTTCTCAAAGAACTCAAATGTGAAATTGCCAGCCTCCTTGCTAAAATATATAACTTATCCCTGCAATCAGGCTCTGTACCCGAGGACTGGAAAGTAGCCACTGATTTTCAAAAAGGGATCCAGGGGCGATCCGGGAAATTACAGGTCGGTTAGCTTAACGTCCATTCCAGGCAAATTGATGGAAAGCATCCTCAAGGATAAAATTGTAAAGCATGTAGAAGAACAGGCCCTGCTGGGAGTGAGCCAGCATGGCTACCGCAAAGGTAAATCTTGCTTCACCAACCTTTTGGAGTTCTTTGAGAGAGTCAGCAAGTGTGTGGATCAAGGTGATCCAGTTGACATAGTATACCTGGACTTCCAAAAAGCTTTCGACAAAGTTCCTCATCAAAAAATCCTAAGGAAACTTAGCAGTCATGGGATAAGGGGACAAGTACATATGTGGATTGCTAACTGGTTGAAAGATAGGAAACAGAGTGTATGTATAAATGGAGAGTTTTTGCAATGGAGAGAAGTAAGAAGTGGGGTTCCCCCGGGATCTGTACTGGAACAGGTGCTTTTTAATTTATTCATAAATGATCTAGAAGCAGTGGTAAGCAGCGACATGGCCAAATTTGCAGATGATACCAAACTCTTTCAGGTAGTGAAATCCAAAACAGATTGTGAGGAGCTCCAAAAGGATCTCTTCAAACTGGGTGAGTGGGAGACAAAATGGCAAATGCACTTCAATGTTGACAAGTGTAAAGTGATGCACATTGGGACAAAAAACCTCGACTTCACGTATACGCTGATGGGATCTGAGCGGTCGGTGACTGACCAGGAGAGAGATCTTGGGGTTGTGGTGGACAGCTCGTTGAAAGTGTTGACTCAATGTGTGGCAGCTGTGAAAAAGGCCCATTCCATGCTAGGGATAATTAGGAAGGGGGTTGAAAATAAAACAGCTAATATTACAATGCCATTATACAAAAAGATGCTGCAGCCACACCTGGAGTACTGCGTACAATTCTGGTCACCACATCTAAAAAAGGACATTGTAGAACTGGAAAAAGTGCAGAAGAGGGCAACCAAGATGATCAGGGGCCTAGAGCACTTTTCTTATGAGGCAAGGCTACAACACCTGGGGCTATTTAGTTTTGAAGAAAGACGGCTGCGGAGAGACATGATAGAGGTCTATAGAATCATGCATGGGGTGGAGAAAGTGGATAGAGATATATTCTTTTCCCTCTCACATAACACTAGAACCGGGGTCATCCCATGAAATTGATGGCCAGGAAATCTAGGACCAACAAACGGAAGTACTTTTTCACAGAATGCATAATCCACTTGTGGAATTCTTGTGGAATTCTCTGCCACAAGATGTGGTAACAGCCAACAACCTGGATGGCTTTAAGAGGGGTTTTGATAACTTCATGGAGGAGAGGTCTATCATCGACTACTAGTCGTAGGGCTATAGGTGACCTCCAGCCTCAGAGGCAGGATGCCTCTGAGTACCAGTTGCAGGGTACTCAGGATGCCTCTAAGGTAACAGTTGCATGCCCTCAGCTTCTGCCTGTGGCTTCCAGTGGCATCTGGTGGGCCACTGTGGACTAGATGGGCCTTGGGCCTGATCCAGCAGGGCTGTTCTTATGTTCTTATGTGAAAGAGTTAAGGGCATGATAGCTAGGGGGGAAACTCTGTGGTGCCCCCCTTCCCTTGATGCCCTAAGCATGTGCTTGTTTCACCTTATGGTTAATCCAGGGCTGGGTGGTTGATATCTGCATTTGCACGCTACATCCGAATTCAGATGTTGTCCATCTGCTCTGCATTACTTTCAGTGAGATGCACATTTGGACATGCATCCTCATCCACATTCTGCCACAACTAGTAACTACATGTAACTCAAACAAAAATGGGGTTACTTAGATATTCACATAACACAAAATGAAACTAGATTCGTGGATTCAATTATAGAGGTAGTGTGATTCCATTTTGTAATTCCCACAAATCTACAGAAGTATATGAGGACAAAAATAACAAGAAGGGAACATGAGTCCATTTAAAACATAGTATTTATTAGGCTGTGTAATATCTGGTCCAGAATTCTGGAAATGGCCCAATATAGGCCATTCCTAAGGATATCAGACATAATCCAAATCTGAAATAGGGAAGCCTATTTCAGTCCAGAATTATCTGATATCATTCAGGGAATTCTGGGGCATTCCAGAGCTCCAAATAGCAGCAGGAGTCTGCATTTCCCCCCCAATCACAGCGAGGGTAGGGGAGCCATCTTCTGCCATCTCTCTGCCTGCCTGCCTGCCCATACATCTATTTCTTAACTTTAAAAACAAAACACAACTGATTATTTTACTTACAATTTACAAAATAAAGAAATTGTTTCTTGGATGTTGCATAACTTTTCTTCTGCAATTCTCTGAGAGTACAATTTTTGGGTTTTAAAACAATTTTTAAAACAAGGAATGATTGGATTTACTTGTAATTAAATACACAGAGTCCCGCTGTCCTTAACTACTTTTATGCCAACTTTCAGAGCTCCCTTTCTAGCCATTTCCTTTTGGTAGTAGACCCATGGGGATTTCCCAAAGTTCCATGGGAACGTTCACAGATTAAAGAATTGGATTCCAAATCTGATACCAGAATTCTGAGGGGTCCAAAGGACCCAGAACCAATATCTGTGAATGATGGATATCTCTTATCAAGGTAGGCCTTAGACCAGGGCTACCTTTGTAGTCCTCCTAGAATAGAAGTAGAAGGACTTCTAACTCAGGCAGCCTGAACTCTCCAGAAAATTGCACCTCCTCCCTCCTGTTGCCCTCTCCCAGCGGGTGAAGAAAGGGCTCATCCTCACTGGCAGGTAGAGCATGGTATGCTTCACATCCTTGCCTGGCCCCAGCAAAGCCCCCTGTATTGGCATACTGATGCAGGTGGAAGGGATATGGCTGGTGCCAAGTGGTGGCAGGGTGCAATGCACACTCACATCCCATCCACAACTGGTCTACGCTCCTGTGAAAATCATAGCATATTCACCAAACACTGAGAAACATTCTAATGAAACTGAACAGCAGAAGTCACAATAAAACATGTACATGGTTATTCAATTATTTTGGTAATGAGTAAAAAACAGGACAGAAGGGGCTTATTGTGAGCGGCATTTAATATCCCTGTGTATTCTTTCCCTTACATAAATCATCATTAATTTAGATTAATTTTGTGTGTGTGTATTATATGTGTGCAAGTGCATCATGCAACTCTCAAAATATTTTGGTAAAAGACAAAAAAGGGGCTCTTCTTCTTTTGCAATGTTGCAGACACCTGAGATTGGTGTAGTGATTAGAGTGCTGGACTACGACTGGGTAGACCCAAGTTCAAATCCCCATTCAGCCATGATACTTGCTGGGTGACTCTGGGCCAGTCACTTCTCTCTCAGCCTAACCTACTTCACAGGGTTGTTGTGAGGAGAAACCTAAGTATGTAGTACACCGTTCTGGACTCCTTGGATGAAGAGCAGGATCTAAAATGTAAAAAATAAAATAAATAAATATCCAGTTTCCTGGTCCCCTAGTGGACAAGTCTGAAAGTTTTTGGGTTTCCTAGAGATGTGGGAGGTGGTTTACATGTCCCTGTGCATGACAAGGGAGAATTCACCCAGTGGCCTCAATGACAAGAGCTCAGTCCCTGTGCTAACCTGCTCTCCTGCACACTCAGGGCCAGTTGGTTGTGGCAGGAAACACTGTTGTAGTTGTGGGTGGCAAAACACACATGGAACGTCAACTGTGAAGCAGTACTCTGAATCTTTCCTGTAACTGTATGTGGAAAGTACTTTTATCATGCCCTCTAGTGCTCTGCATCTTGCCAGTCTGGGTTATGAAGATGGGTACAACAGGACAGGTAAATGCAGCTTGTAACACATTGCCCTGGGTTTCTCTAGGCAAGTCACTTTCTCTTGTCCTCAATTCCCAGATGGAACATGAGAACAATTAAGACCTGCTTTGCAAGTTTGTAGTGAAGGCTAATAAGATAAGAACTGTAACCACTATATGTCTGTAAATCTCTTTTTACGGACCCAATAAAATGGAGGGAGGGGGCACCCCATTTATGGAATAGCTCTCCCAGAGAGACCCACCTGGTGTCACCATTATCTTCTTTTAGACACCAGGTGAAGACCTTTTTGTTTAACCAGGCTTTTAAAATGTTATTGTTTTGTTTTAGTTGTATTTTATTGTAGTTTTAATGCACTTTAATTGTATGTTTATTGTTTATTGTTACTGTTTATTGTTTTATTCTATAAGCTGCCCAGAGAATTGTTATAGGGCAGCCATACAAATAAAGCTTTTTATTATATTTATTATTATGATATTTATTATTGTATTTATTGTTGTTGCTATTACTACTGCTGCTGCTGCTACTATACACATTTCTAAAATGCAATAGAAATGGTGAATAGGCATGTCAAATGCCAGTGCTTTTCTGTGGCTGTATAACCAGGAAGTGTTGACTCATTTCAAGGCATACTGTATTTCTATTTCTTATGATATTAGCAATGCCTCAGCTCACAGCCAAAATCATATCACATATATGCAATTGTACAATGTGCTATAATTGTTATGGATTTAATTACTGCTTACATGAACTCAGCAAAGGCCATCTGTGAAGTTGCCATTTTTGCTTCAACAGCAAGCATTCTCATCCATTGGCGAGCTGTATAGAGCTCAGACCGTCCAACTTTCGCTTGGCATGAAGCTGCTGAAATAAGTCCTGTGGTTTTTAATGGCAGTCTCTTTCTCTTCATTAGAAAGAAATATTGTTCTTGACAAGCCCTTTATTTTCCTGTCTAATTATGAACATCAATCCTGCTCTCTAGAGACAAACCCTTGAATCATAGGCTGCTTCTAACCAGCATGTTTAAAGAGATTTAATGGAGTGTGTGTGTGTGTGTGTGTGTGTGTGCGTGTGCGTGTATGTCTTTATAGCCATAATATTGTTCTGGAACCAGGAAGTTTTTCAGTATACTGAACTTCAGAGCATTGTGGTCTTGTCTTGCCTCCTCTACACACACACACACACACACACACACACTTCCCCCTTTTAACATTTGGTGATGATAATTACACAGAATTTTCTCATAGCAAGAATAGCAACAATCCTCCCTCAGAAATGAAAATCAAAAGAAATACTGCTACCAAATTAGGAAACATCTGTGGGATTACCATAATGGCAGACCTCCAGACTAGGGGTGTGCATGGAACCGTCCACGGTAGTTTGATTCAAATTTGAGCTGAATTCAAACTGAACTGCCATTCCATGAACCGGTTCATTAGAACTGGCCAGCAGTTCAGTTCATGCTGTTGAACCAGTTTGGTTGGGTTCACGTGCCTTGCTTGCAAAGGGGAATCCGGTAAGGATTCCCCTTTACAAGCAAAGGGGATTTCCAAAGTAAAAGGGGGTTTGAGGGGCAGGCAGGGGGTGGGCAAGAGGGCACCTTACTGGCGTGGGTGGTACCGCAGTGGCTCCTTGGCAGCGACAGTGGCTTCATGGTGGTGGCAGCCACTCTTGGCCCTGCTGGTGTTCCCCAGGCTCGGACTGGCTCACCGAGCAGCAAGGCATTTTCCTGGTGCACCCTCGCCTGGTGCACCCTCCTGCGCTCGCTGGGCTCTCCCCGTGCCAGCTGCCCAGCTCCCCTTTCCCCCTCTCCCTGTCCAGAGAGCCCCACCTCCTCTCCTTCCGATTGGTCGTGAGAAGCAGGCTCAGACTGCCCTTAGGGCAACAGGGCATATTCCCGGTGTGCCCCACCTGCTGCACCCCACCCCACCTGGTGTGCCCCGCCCCACCCCTGCGCCCCAACTCCCACCCTTAATTACCCATTCTGCTTAAAACCTGCCCCCTCCCCACATATATTCCACCACCCTCTCAGTGCCCCCAGTCCGGCCCTGGTGTTCCCCCTGCACCTTGGGCCAGCGGGGCAGCCTGGTTCCAGCCTCCGCGCATGCACACAAATGTGTGCGGTAACGTAAAGGTCCTCTGCCATGTGTGGTTATATAAATGACCTCTGCATATGCGTGGTCTCCCACATGACGTTGGCGCATGTGTAGAGGCCAGAACTGGGCCACTCACTGGCCTGCAGTGCAGGAGGGTCCACTGCCACCACAGAGCTGCTGCCAGCACCTCCAGAAAGTTCCCTCTCGCCCACCCCCTGCCCACCTCTCAAACCCCTTTTTACTTAGGGAATCCCCTTTGCTTGTAAGGGGGAATACTTACCAGATTCCCCTTTACAAGCATGGCCCAATGGGCTGAACCGGACCAAATCAGTTCAGTTTGAACCGGGCCTGGTGTGGCTTGGACCAGCCCCATTTGCGGGGTGGGCAGCCCAGTTTGAACTCGAACCAGTAGAACCCGGCCAGTTTGAATCCAACCGAGTTCTATTCGAACTGGTTCTGCACACCCCTAATCCTGGTTAATGCTGTGCTTCTGCAAGGACATTGTTCTAAGTCAGGAGCTTGCATTCCAGACCACCATGTTAGCACAAACACGTTTTTGCTTGCACAATGAGGTAATAACTTGTGGTAATTCTAAAAAATCTGTGTGATCTAGTGCAGCTACATGATCTTCTTCTACTAGCACAATTCGTTTGTGGCAGAAGTTCAGTGTTAATCAAAATGCCAGCTGATGTTTGCAGTACATGTACTATTCACTACCGAGGACACAGCTCACCAGGGCCTAGATACTATTTGCAAGTTCTCTCCTTAGGAGAGTATCAAATACAAGTGTTTCAAATAAACTTCTCTGTCTTAATTTTTTATTAACTATGAAGCTACATTGAACATTAATTATTCTTTTATAAAACTGAGTGTATATGGTTTCTAGTATTTATTATATTACAGGCAAAAACTGCAGGGCTAATGTAAACCATAGGAAGGAAGGCTGTCTGTAGTTCAGAAACACTCACAACTCTGAGCAGTGTCTGTGCCAATGCCTCATTCATTCACTGAATCATGCCAGGAATGAGAGGCTGAAAACACTCCCCCTGCTCCCTGCCATAGCCTAACCCACTCTGTCACTCACAGATGATTGCTGGACAACAGTGGCACAATAAATGAGCAAATGGAACAATGAAGAGACGTTCTGCAAACTGATCAGCTCTCTAAATCTGAAGTCACACCGCTGCAGAACAGCACTGTGGAACAAACTGTAGGCTATTACCCAGCTAAATGATTTCTCATTTACTCCATTCACACCTGCTAAAACAAAGCACGAGTAAAGCGTAAAAGGAAGAAATGGAAGAAGAACATGTTAACGCATAGTTAAGGCCAGTCTTCATTACAGGAGAATCTCAGCAAGTGTCAATTGTTTCAGATGTTGGGTGTATGTCCCTCTACATTCATTCATTCAATTTCTATACTGCCTTTCTAAAAATGGCTCAGGGTGGTTTACACAGAGAAATAATGAATAAATAAGATGGATCCCTGTCCCCAAAGAGATCACAATCTTTAAAAAAAACCCAACAACATTAGATAGACACCAGCAACAGTCACTGGAGGTACTGTGGTGGGGGTGGAGAGGGCCAGTGACTCTCCCCCTGCTAAATAAAGAGAATCACCATGTTAAAAAGGTGCCTCTTTGCCAAGTTAGCAGGGGTTTTACAGAGTAGTACAGAAAATACTGACTTATCCATGATAACATCAAGCATTTGTTGTTAATTACTCTGTTACACTTTTTTTTACACATGGAGAAGTAGACACCCAGCTCTACTTCTCCATGCCAACTTCTTCAGGAGCTGGCATATCCTCCCTAAATGCCTGCCTTGAAGCAGTAATGGGCTGGATGAGAGAGAATAAACTGAAGCTGAAACCAGATAAGGCGGAGGTACTTATTGTGCAGGGTCAGAACTCTAGACGATTTTGATCTGCCTGTTCTAGATGGGGTCACACTTCCCCAAAAGGAACCGGTTCGCAGTCTGAGAGTACTTCTAGATTCACACCTCTCCCTGGTTTCTCAGGTTGAGGCGGTGGGCAGGGGTGCTTTCTATCAGCTTCAGCTGATACGCCAGCTGCGGCTGTTTCTCGAGATCAATGACCTCAAAACTGTGGTACATCTGTTGGTAACCTCCAGACTTGACTTTTGTCATGCGCTCTATGTGGGGCTGCCTTTGTACGAAGTCCAGAAACTTCAGTTGGTTCAGAACGCAGCAGCCAAGTTGGTCTCTGGATCGTCTTGGAGAGACCATGTTACTCCTTTACTGATGGAGTTACACTGGCTGCCAATAGGTTCCTGGACAAAATACCAAGTGCTAGTTATAATTTACAAAGCCCTAAACGGCTTAGGCCCTGGGTATCTAAGAGATCATCTTCTGCATTATGGGCCCCACCGCCCATTGAGGTCATCTGAGGAGGTTTGTCTCCACTTACCAACAACACGTTTGGTGGCTACACAGAGACGGGCCTTCTCGGTCACTGCCCCGAGACTGTGGAATGCGCTCCCTGCTGAGATACAATCCCCCCCATCTCTGGCAATTCTCAAAAAACACCTGAAAACCCATTTTTTCACCCAAGCTTTCTCAGCTTCCTAAATTTTGGGAGTTTTAATATCTGGTTTATTTTAAAATTAAAAACCCGATTTTGGGGTTTTTAATCACTGTAATTGTTTAATTGTTGTTTTAAAATGTTTTTAAATTGTTAATTGTTATATTGTTTTTTAGTTTGTTTTAGGTCTTTACTGTTCTAGTGGTTTGATTTAATTGTAAACCGCCCTGAGCCATTTTGGAAGGGCGGTATACAAATAAAATAAAATAAAATAAAATAATTGCACTGCTTTACATCTACATTGCTACAGTCAGGGTTCTACAAAGCAAAAAGCCATCCAGTGCTGCAGAGGCCACTGTAAAGGAAACATCAGAGGAGAAAATGAAGGAGAGCTAGTCTTTTGGTAGCAAGCATGAATTATGCCCTTGGCTAAGCAGGGTCCACCCTGGTTTGCCTTTGAATGGGAAACATGTGTGAGCACAGTGTGATGGGGCTTAAGGGATGGGCCTGCTCTAGGAAGAGTACCTGCCTGCTTGCATGCAGAAGGTTCCAAGTTCCTTGCCTGACATCTCCAAGATAGGGCTGAGAGAGACTCCTGCCTGCAACCTTGGAGAAGCTTGCTGCCATCCTATATAGACAGTACTGAGCTAGATGGACCAATGGACTGACTCAATATAAGCAAGTTTCCTATGTTCCTAAACCAGATTGTCGTCATAGCTCAGTCTCTTTAACTACAGCACCACGCCCGCTCACCACAGAAAACCTCAGACCAGGATCCAGATTCATTCTATCAGGCACCATGCTAAGATGGCAAAATGCTTTTCTGAACAATTAGATAGGAGCAGTCTAAATAACCTTTAGGATTTTCCTTCAGACTTAGAAATGGTATGTTGTTACATTGGCCATGACTTAGAATCAGGAAGCATGGATTTTTTTGCATTTGACTCTCCACTTACATACTGTGTGTCCTACACGTTTCTTCATTTCTCAGCTATTCTCCTTCCTTTCCCACCTTTTATCTGTCTAGACTATTTATTTTGGATATAATCTGCAAGGCAGGTGATGCCTGAAAAAAATATAAACAGCACAATGTGTTTGTTTCGCACAATGGAATTGCTATCCAGTAGGGTTCCTGATCTCCCCAAGAATAAATAAAAGCATCCTGCTTCAGTCAGAGGAGTTTCTAAAACACACTCATTAATTAATCATTCAACTTTGCTCTTATCACAAAGTATTACCCTTATGACAGGAATATATACAATCCCTTTCAGAGTCATTAAAAATCTTTCCATTTGGGTGAAAAGAATTCTGTAGAAGTATGTGTTTGGCACCATCATTGAGGCAAGTTCACCCAGATGGGTTGTTGGGCTGTTAATCTGGGACCCAGAAGTTCTCCAAATAAAGCTTGGCATTTGACAGTGTGTGTGTGTGTATACGCATGCGTGCGCACACGCACACACACAGAGTTACTGATAGCTGCTGTTTCTCTGCCCACAGAAATTGCCCACAAGCCCAGTGAAAAGTTATTACCACAATTTTTGAAGTACCAACATAAGACTCTCTCTCTCCCTCTCTCTCTCGTCTATCTATCTATCTAGGAAGGCAGGCAGGCAGGCAGACAGAGAGACAGGCAGGCAGGCAGGCAGGCAGGCAGATAGCTCCTGCATGGCAAATACAGCACTATGACTGTGTTAGTATAAGTTATATTTTTAAAATGTCACACAGGGGCGTAACTATAATAGGGCAAGGGGAGACAGTTGTCTGGGGGCCCACTGCCTGGGGGGGCCCCCTAGAGACAACTCACATGACTGACTCTCCCAGCCGCGCACCCACCCAGGCTTCCTTCAGTTGTATTCATCCTCCGAAACTGATGTGACTGTTAAGACCTGGAGCTACCAGAACAGCATGTCTTTCTCTAGTACCATTAAATGACTTGCATCGTCCACTATTTACAAAACCTTTAAAAAAAAAATTTAGGATGATGTTCTATTGTGGCACATAGGTTATATATAGGATATATATATATATATATATATATATATATATATATATATATATATATATAACACTATGCTTTTCGTTACCACTATTCAGCCTCATTTAAGATTTCTTTACTTCATGAGCTGAGCTTCAGTGAGGGGGGCCCATTTCAAAATCTTGTCTCTGGGCCCACTCCAACCTTGCTACGCCCCTGATGTCACACCAAAAAACAACACACACACACACACCCAAAAAAACACCCCAGTAAAGGCCAGAGAGCAAAACTGAGTGGGTGGGGGCATTAGGTCATGAGCTAGAGCAGCAGGCAAAAGGTGCCTCCCACACACAACTTTGAATCCGGGAGTCCATACAGATGAACTGTATGGCCATGGGTGAACTGAATGACTTGCCCAGTGGCAGCAGAGACTCAGACCCACTAGTGGCTGTTTTCAGTGCTCTGGGGGAGGAAAGAAGACCTGTGTAAAGGTAAGGATGGAGGAAGATGGGGGCAGGAAGGGAAAGGGTGTTGGGATGCAGAAGAGCAGTTGGAGGGATTAGGCTTACATAATGTCAGTCAGTGAAATGTTGGGTCAATACGAACCCAGTTCTGACACTGACAGTGTGTGTGTTGGGTAGGGGGCATGTCCACTCACCCAACTTTTTGTTTGTTTGTTTGCTTGATTGTCTTGGGTTGGAGTTGATCCATCATTTTTACAAGTGCACAGGAGTAGTATTTATGCATTGCTCTTCTGGGACAGGTGCTCTTCCGGGGCACTGTGCACCAGCACTTACACTTCAGAAGCAGGAGAGCATGTGTGCTTCTTTTGGCTTCATGTAAGCAGCATTAGTGAGGATGCCAGCCAATGTTTATTCTTATTTTTCCCATCAGAAAAATAAGCACACGTGTTCCTGCACATAGAAGCACATGTGTTCCTGCACAAATTTAGAATAAACCACTTCTTTAAAAACAAACAAACAAACAAGCAAATCATCATTTATAGATGTGCACCAGAAATCCTGTGCAACTTTATAGTTATGTGCTTTTAAAAAACACACACTTATAATATTTCTGTTGAAGTTATGAGCATACCATTTTTAAGATGACATGAGGTAACTCATCTCAAAATACAATTGAGCATTGTACACAGGGTAAATGTGTATACAGAGCCAATTATTTCTGAACTTCAGCTCTATCACTAACCTAGACTGATGGGGTTTAGTGCTGTCCAACCTGTCTGTATGCTCCTGAGAAGAGTTAATTAAAGTTAAGAATGTTCTTCTCATCTTACAGGCACACTATGTCAGTTGGATTAAAAAGAGGCATCTAACGTATCAGAGACGACTTCTATTTCCCTGAATTTTGGGTTCTGTGACAAAACAAGACACCCTAACCGTATCACCTATCCTGTGTGTGTCCTATTGTGTCTGTAGACAGATAATGTTTAATAGGTCAGGTTCAAAAATAGCTTTCTTCTCTGGTGCACAGTTTTGAAGATGAAGAGTTTTGCATCCTCATTTGGAATGAAAAGGTAAATTTTCAGGAACGTATTTTAAGCTGACAAGTATGATGGCTGTATGCTACCTCTAGGTTCGGAGCAAGTATGCTTCTAAATACCAATTTCAGAGCAGCAACAGGAGAGGAGGTATGCTTTGTATCCTTGTGGGCTTCTCAAAGATATCTGGGGGAAAGAATGCTGGACTCAATGAGTGATAGTTTGATCCAGCAAGTCTCTTCTTCTGCTTTTAAGTGCTATTGTCCTTCTATAGTAGGAGCCATCGTTCAGCCTTGAAATGCCCAGAATACCAACACACTGGGTCTAAGGGATCAGCTATGTCTTGAAAGACTTTAAAACCAATAAAACCTGCTACATGTTGCAGAATAATTACTTATCCTCTATACGTAATTGAACAAGAAGCCAACTTTAACTGAGAAACAAGAGCTTTATATTTATTACTAACTAAGCATAGGCAGGGGCGCACCTAGGTATTCTTTGTGCCCAGACCTTAGGCTGAAGGGCTTCGGAGCCCACCCCTCCTGCTGTGAGGCCCCCCTTAATTTTTTTCTTTATTTTTACCTGCCTGCGCTGCTGCTTCCTGGCCCCCGCCACTGCTGCCCGGCCCCCGCTACTATATCCCCTTTGCCACCACTGCTTGCCTGCTACATTCCACTCACCACCACCCCCGGCAGTGGCAGCAGCGGGCACAGGTGGACCTCCTCGGACTGCAGAACAGCCCCCTCAGGCATGCAGACTGGCCTCCTCTGTCTGCACACGTTATGCAGTAGGAGCTATGGAGTGTCGCATCCCATGACATCATGGGATGTGACACTCCATAATTCCTACTGCACGTGCACACAGCCAGAGAAGGCTGGTCTTCAGGCCCGAAGAGGCTGGTCTGCAGGCTGAGGAGGCCCGCCTGCGCCCACTGCCACCGCTACCAGGAGGTAAGTGGAGTGGAACAGGCGAGCAGTGGCAGTGAATGGGATATAGTGGCAGAGCCCAAGCAGTAGTTGCACTGACATAAATAAAGAAATAAAGCGGTGGCGGCAAAAGGGAAATAGCAGCAGGGCAGCAGGACTCTGGGAAGGCCCCCAAGAGCATTTGGATGCCCCCCCAGGAAGCATGAGGCCACAGTCCCCCGCCCCGTGGTCCGTGCCTAAATGCGCCACTGAGCATAGGCTAGGAAAACAATAAAAAGACTAAGGCCGCATTCTCACATAACCCGGAACTGCAGTTGGGTGCGGCAACAAAATCAAGGGTTCAGGATTGGGACTCCAGTCGGAACCCTCGTGTTGAATGAAATTCTGTTGCCTCAATCTGAGGTTCCCAGCAGCTGTACAAATTCAGAACTGCAGGCTGAATTTAAGGACTGAATTTAAGAACTGCAGGCCCAAGTTAAGGAAGGAAGCTTCTCCCTCAATTCTGGCCCAATTGGATGTGTAGGCTGTCCTTTTGCCAAGAAGCAAACTCACATAGCCAGCTCCCCTGCCTCTCTGCAGTCTCACTGCCTGCAGAAAGGCAGCTCTCCTGAAGTCCAAATTCGGATGGGAGAGTCGGGGGGGGGGAGGGTGCCGAACCACAGGTCCAGTGGACCTGCAGTTCTGCATTACATGCAAATGCAGCCAATCATTCTCTTATGCAGAGAGAGGGAGAACCTCTCAGTTTAAATTCAAGGCAACAAGTGAGGAGCAGACAAACAAATTGTGTCTCAATCTCCAATCCAGTACATAGATACATTCAAATAGAGAAGCATGCTCTGTACAAAGAACCAATACAATGTCCGTAACAAATCCCAAAACTACATTCCCTGGCCAGAGGACCTCCCTAATCTCCAAAGGCCAGAGTAAAAAGTAGAGCCTTCACCATTTGGCAGACAAAGAGGTGCTTCACGCAATCCATGTGAATTGCCAGACAGGGTTCGGCAGGGTTCAGCCTAGCCCGCACTCCCCGCAGACAAGCAGTCGCTTGTTGCTGGGCAGCTGGATCAGCCACCCAGATTAGAGGCTTCTCTGGTCAGGTGCTCCTGCGCCTGGCTGTGGCTCGCCGGGAGCTCCAGGAGTCAGGGGAAGAGGATTGCCGCCATGTGGTGCTCTGGAACCCCGGACCCGAGGAGGGCACCGCGCAAGTGCGTAGCATCTTCCTGGAGTCCCTCCTTCCCTCTCCCCACCACCTTGAGTGTGCCAGCCGCAGCTGACACATGATCCAAAAAACAAGGTTAATGGAGCATGCACTCATTTAACCTCATTTAAGGGGAGGTTGTTAGGGGAGTTAACCTCATTTAAGGGGAGGTTGTTAGGCAAGCTAGCCACCAGAGAACCACCAGGCTTACCCGTGAGCCCGGTGGTTCCCATGATTGATCAAAACCGGGCTGGGCTCCATTAGCCCAGTTTTGATCAATCGTGAGAATAGCTTCAGAGAGTAAAGGGAATGAGTGTGCAGGCAGAGAGCACGCATCCAAAAGAAGATTGTACCATAAATCCTATTCATATGTTATGTTTAACACTCCTAAAGTCTATATACAGTGTACACAGGTACAGATCTGTACACAGGTAGAATTGTTCATATCTTATATTGAATGCATGTACAGCAGTACACTTCCTATTTGTACCATGCATTTGAGAGAACTGTAGCCAGATTCACTTTTAAAATGAATGCAGGTACAGTCATGCATACATAAATATCTATGTGTGTAGCAACATCTGAATGCAAGTACAACATAATGTCTGAATAGGGCTATGATCTGGGAGCAGTAACTGAGATGGCCCTATCTCCTGTGCATTAATCTTTTCCGGCATTTGGTATGCAGAGCAGGGCAGGGGTGTCGCTATAACTGAGCGGATGGGTTCAAAGAATCTGCCCCCCACCAGCTCCTGAGAGGCCCCCAACTCCATCCCTCCCTATTTTCTTCATTATCTTTCTCACTCTGAGGAGCTGCTGGGGAGAGGGGAGAACATGGGCCCCCGCTCCCCTAGCTACGCAACTGGAGCAGGGCCTTCAAAAGGCTCTGTAGATTCAATTGGTAGTCCTTCAAAAAACTAGGATTCATGACTGGTTACAGCCTTAAAAGTCAAAACTGCCCAGAGATGAAAGTTTGGAGCGGTGTACAAATTAGACAGACAGACAGACAGATTTTTTTTAAAAACCAGCACCTTGCATTGGACCTGGAAGTAAATCAGCAAACAGTGCAGCTTTCAGTATTAACCTGGCTACTGCATTTTGCATCAGCTGTCGGGGTGTGCATGGAACCGGCTGGCCCAGTTCAGTTTGGGTCCAAACTGGACTTGAACCTGACCAGCCCAGTTCGGTTCCACACCCCTCAAATCCCCCCCCCCACCGGTTCGGATTGTTCCAGCGGGGGTTGCGGTTTTTTTAAAAAAATAATTTTCTTTAACCTTTTAGCCCCTTTGGGGGGGCTTTATCTAGGCTGCAGGGGGGGGCCTCCATGAAGGTTCCCCCTCCCCCGCCGGCCTTTCTCATCACCGCCATGGCCCATTCGGCCATTTTATTATTCCCATTCGGACCTCCATAGACTCGCTCAGTGACCATTTTGTTCATCACCACGCATGCACAAATGGTTTCTGAGAGGCCTGGCATGGCCTAGGACCATGCAGAGGCCATTTGTGCATGCGCAGTGGCCATTTTTGTTTTGGTAGCCTTTTTTTAAAAAAAAGTGGCTGCCACACATGCGCAAATGGCCTCTGTGGGGCCCTAGGCCATGCCACACCTCGCAGAGGCCATTTATGCATGTGCGGTGGCAGACAAAATGGCCACCACGTGAGTCTATGGAGGCCCAAAAGGGCCCAAAACCAAAACTGCAAATCATGAACCCCTGAACAGGTTTGCACATCCCTGTAGATTGCAAATACTATTCTAGGGCAGCCTCATGTACACCATATAGCAGTATTCCAAACAAATGTATAACAATAATATAAATGAAATAAAACAAATTACAAAAATACACATATTAAAAATTACAGCAGCACTAACAGAAGGAATCAGCCATAACTAAAAGCCTTTTTTAAAGGTTTGAGATCTTCATCATATAAAGAAAAATAAAGTAGTTCTGGGACCAGGTAGGCTTTGCTGGCTTTTGCTGGGTATTCTATAATAATGGTCCAACAACTGAGAAGCCTCGTGTACCAACCAATCAATCACCATGGTGTCTTATCATATTATGGTGGGCAGGGGAAGCACAAATGATTAGTGTTTTAGAGTAGAAGTTTTATTTTGGAAGTGGTGTTACATAAGAACAGCCCTGCTGGATCAGGCCCAAGGCCCATCTAGTCCAGCATCCTGTTTCACACAGTGACCCACCAGATGCCCCTGGGGAGCCCATGGACAAGAGGAGAAGGCATGCCCTCTCTCCTGCTGCGGCTCCCCTGCAACTGATATCTGTTGCTTTTATTAAATTGTTTTTATGTGTTTGGGTATTGATTTACTACTACTACTGGAGCTGTGGTGGCGGCGGCTGCTACTATTACTACTACTACTACTACTTATATACGGCTTTTCAACAAAGTTTCTAAAATGGTTTCCATAGAAAAATAAAGAATAAATAAATAAGTTGGTTCTCTGTCCCAAAAGGGCTTACGATCTAAAAAACAAACATAAGGTTAAACACCAGCAACAGCCACTGGGGGGATGCTGTACTGGGGCTGGATAGGGCTAATTGCTCCCCACCTGCCGCCCACTGAACATGAGAGGACCACCACTTGTTCCTGGCTGACATTTCCTGCAGTGTCATGCTGGTGGTTCAGAATTGCCCATACTACTGTGGGGCTTTAACACACTTGGCCACAGTGTTGCACAGGAGGGCTGTTCCAGAACAAGTCAACTCGCACAATTGCAGGTTGCATGCTACCTGCACTGGGAACAATGCAAGTAGCATGTGACCTGACTGCAGTGAGCTGCACTAGAACAGCCCTCTTGTGCAGCACTGCAGGCGGATGTTATGAGCCCCACAGCAGCATAGGCGGTTCTGACCCACCCGTGTTACACTGCAGCCCCTGTTAGCTACCTTGAGTACTTTTACATAAAGTAGAAAATGTTTACTATAAATGTTTATAATGAATAAATAATTAATACTAGCTGGGCCGGGCGCAGAGCATCTGCATCTCTAGTTCTCCCTGCTCCTTTCCTCTCTCCCTCTTGGTTTTCCCTCTGTTCTCAGCCCCACTGCCGTTTTCATTCCCTGCCCACCACCCACTGTCATTGTTTTCTTTCCCTACCAGCTGTTGCGGTTTTCTTCCCTCCTGCCACTGTTTCCTTTCCCCCCTCACCTGCATGCCTGTCCACCACCACCGACACTTTCCTCTCCCCTGCCGGCAGCTCGCTCACAAACTCTCACGATAGCTGCCACGCATGGGATTAGTGATGGGTATGCCTTAGAGAAATATATAGATAGATAGTGTGGAACATACTTACTTTCAGTTGTTGTGGAACCAGATAACAATGGTTGGGGAAACTAGCATTTTGCAAAGCTCTGCCTTACAAATGTCAACTGAAAGTGAATTAAGGGTCAATTCCTGAAATAAGGAAGAATATTCATATGGAATACTTGGTACTCATGCAAAGGTAATGTTGTGAGGACTTATCTGAAAAGAAACGCCACTCGTTTGGTGGTGACTCAAGACCAGGCCTTCTCTGTGGCTGCCACAGAGCTCTGGAATATGCTCCCTGCTGAAATAAGAGCATCTTCTTCTCTGTTTGCTTTTAGGAAGACCCTCAAAATGAACCTGTTTTTCCAGGCTTTTAAATGAAATTTTAATTTTAATGTTTTTACTCATCAGATTGTTTTGATCTGTTTTATTAATTTTAACTGTTTTATATAGGGTTTCTTTATTTGTTATGTTTTAACTTGTACACTGCCTGGAGATGTCGGTATCATGCAGTATAGAAATATGATCAAGTAAATAAATAAATAAATAGAAAGTACAGGTAGCATATCCTTCATAACAGGGTAGGTATGGGCATGCAAGATTCTATGATTAAAGTCTTACTATTGGCATTAAGAAAGAATGTACACAGCCTATCACCTAGCAAAGTGATAGAGTGTGTGGAGTCTGTGCAGCTGCAAAGGGTCTTGGATAATACGGATTATCTAGACCCTTTTCAATCTGGCTTTTGCACTGGGTTTGGGACTGAAACTGCCTTGGTCGCCCTGCTGGATGACCTATGCTGGGAACTAGATGGGAGCATGTGTCCCTGTTGGTTCTGCTGGCATTTGATACCATCGACCATGGTATCCTTCTGGACCACCTCTCAGGTATTGGGATTTGGGTTGGTGCATTGGAGTTGTTCCAGTCCTTTCTTGGGGGGGAGGCTCCAGAAGGTGGTGCTGGGGGCTTCTGCTTGACTCCTTGGCCTCTGGCCTACGGGTTCTGTATGGCTCAGTATTGCTCCCACCTCACATGAAACTGCTGAAAGAGGTCATCAGGAGGTTTGGACTGAAGTGTCAGCAATATGCAGATGACACTCAGCTCTACCTTTCCCTGACATCAGATCCTAGGGAAGCAGTGGTTGTACTGAACTGGGGGCTAGAGGCGATGATGGGCTGGATGTGGGCCATAAAACTGAGGTGAAATCTGGACAAGACGGAAGTTCTTCAGGTCAGTAGAAAAGCCAATTGGGATAGGGTGATTCAATCAGCTGTGGATGTGGTTGTACTCCCCTTGAAAGGAATTTGTACTCTTGTACTCCCTGTACAAGTGCACAGCATGGGGATGTTGTTGGACTGTCTCTGCTTTTAGATGCTCAGGTGAAGGTAGTGGTCAGGGGTGCCGTTGGACAGCTTCAGCTAGTGTGCGAGCTGCATCTCTTTCTCTAGAAGGCAAATCTGGCTATGGTTACTAGGCTTGTGCATTTCGATTCGGGTACAAAATGTTTTGTGCCCAAAAATGGCAATTTCAGAGGTTTTGTAACCAAAACAAAATCAAGAATTAAAAACAGATATTTTTGTTTCCAAATCGAAATGACTGTGTTTCAGACAGATTGCTTTATTCTTAGGAAAAGCATTGCAATTTAAATTGACTTCTCTGACTCTCTCCACTCCAGCTGAGAAACTGAGTGATTAGCAGAAGATAAGATATGCAAAAAGATATGCAAAAATGCTCATGAATGGTTTACTTAAGTATGTGTTGTATTCAGTGTGATCGAAATGCAAACTGACCTTGCAAAGGGATTTGGAAGACAGCATTTTGAGACAGAAATACCCAAATATCTTTGGGAGCTCAATGCAATTCCAAAGCTCTTGCTAAAAGCCATGGTATAAATTGTGTGGAGAAGCTTTTCGAGAAGCTGGTTAGGAAAGTTCTGAAATAACACAGGTTTTTCTTTCCAAAAGTTTAGAAAGAATCTCTTGACTTGTTCAGGGGTCTTTTGAAGAGCTATTTTGTTTTTCTTCTGATTTTTATGAGTTATAGTGGTGTCTAAGTTTTGTTGCCCAAGTTGAGCAGTCTAATGTAATTTAAATTTGGTGGAACATGATGTCTATGCCAGTGGTTCACAACTTTTGCCATTGCAGGGACAGATCATCCACATGGGACTACAGGAGACAAAAGGAGGGGGATGGGGAATATCCCTGTCAATCTATTGACATCCCTAGGAATCTTAGTTGCTTTTCTCTTTCTTGTAACCATGATCCATGGTTTTGCACTTTCTTAAATGCAGTGATGATAAATCTCAACCATTCTGAACAGTAGGCTGATTTGTTTGGGCTACGGCTCACTCCACTTCAGTTAAATGAACATTTGAAGCTGTTCCATAGTACCAAGGCAGTTTATTGGTCTATCTTGCTATCTCAAATGATCTGTGGTCACTGTTCCATGGGGAGAGAATGTTTTAATTGAAAGATTGCTTGAATCCACAAATGGGTTGTGCTGCTGTGCTAGTGCCACGGGGACAGTCTCACAACCGCTGCAAAATTCTCAAATAACTGTGCCAAAAAATTAAGTGTCGTTGTAGTGCATCATTCTCTTCACTCTTTCAACTTGTTTATGTGGGGCTTCAGGGGCAAAATAGTGGGTTGAGCGGCAGTGCCACAAGGGTGGTGCACCCACATTCCAAATGGGGCAAAGGGCTGATTTCTTAGGAATTTTTGAGGTTTACGTGTCTAAGATTTTTTCCCATAGGGAATAATGGAGGTTTCAGCAGCCCCATAACTCCACCTGGGGGGCACTGGGATGATCTGAAGCAAGTGGTGGTGTAGTGCACAGAGGGTGCCAACCATGCCCCCGGTTTGCTAACCCATTGGGGTACTGGGCTTTGTTCTTTCTGAGGTGTTGAGTTTAGATTCTCTGGTAGCAAATGAGATTTTTTAAAATTAAAAACCATGAATCCACTTTCATATGTTACTAGAGAATCTACTCTCAGAACACCTGTTCCTATGTAAGTGCCACGGCCTCTCTACACCAGGATGTTTGCAAGCAAGAAAGAGCACACATATAGTTCCTTTTGCAAAGAAGGTGTTTGCTATCTATATAGATCCTACATGTTCTTCTAGACAAAACATTTTTTTCTTGTCATCAGGTACATTCTACTGACAATAATGACTGCAGGACATAATTTAGTTTAAAGGGTGAAATGTAATTGTACAGAGTTTTCTGCATCTCAGATTAAGAACACAATACAAGTGGTCATCTGTAAAGAGTAGAGAGGGAATTAAATGCTTTCTACATTCAGTGATTACATGTTGCTATAGAACTGTTTTCATCCCCACCACCTCCCCAGAACAGACAAAGCAGCACGTACTAAGGAGTAGGCATTGCTCATTGAATGAATATATTGATTTTTCTGCAGCATAGGCCACACAGAGACAATTTCTGTTAGCATTTGCAGGATCAGGAAGCAAAACAGAGCTTAAACTATGAAATATGAGGCAAAGGTAAAAAGCTCCTTCTCCATTCAAATAAATGAGGAACAAGCTGTTAGGTTCTCATTTATTTGAATGAAATGCCTCACAGGCTAAGTAAAGAAGCCAAAAATAATTATTGCAGAATTATTTTGGCATTATCATTTTGTCTTGCTTTAGCAACCCGTATTTATTATTTCTCTAACATTTACGGCTGCAATCCCAGAGCACATTGAAATCGAAGACCAAACATGTGTGTCATTGGTTATTGTGTTCGTAGATAACCTAGGAAGTGCCCTGTCCCGAGTCAAACCATTCATCCATCTCAGTATGGTCTACATACTGAGACTGATACATAAGGAGGCTATTTTGTTCTTATGTTCTTATTCTCACACAAAATGGAAACTGGGCTGTGCTCTCTTAGCCCAGTCTCCACTGTGCATGACAACAGTGTAGATTCAACACTGTCTGACAGCAGCTCTCCAGGGTGTCAGGCAGGGGTATTTCCCTGCACTACCTAGGACACCAAATGCAAAACAAGGGCTCTATCACCAAGCTACAGCCCCTCTCCAGGTGGTCCTGAAAATGTTGCAGCCTTGAATGTGTAAAGGGCTCGACTGAGACCTCATCCAAAATATGTAGAGACTTATTCATTCAAGTTTCAACATCATATTCATACACACACACACGCACACACACACAACAAACTGGAGTGGGCTAGGGGTGAATCTGACACTACATTAACTTCTTAATTTTCTGACATGTCTGTCCACCATTTAGGAAGGAAGCATTAAGGAAGTTTGCTGGCACATGAGCAATGTGTGTGTGCAGCTGCATAGTCCAGCTCCTTAAAGTCTTTCCAAACAATTATTGTACTTGGCACCTGGCCATGGGTCAAAAGGCTCTTGGTGGGAATCCCATTGCAAAGTGCTCCTTTCTTGTCATCAGAAGCTTCAGCATGCAATCGACTCTGCTTTAGTTTCCCAGTGCATACGTATTTCTCAAGCAGTTACTTAATGGCAGGAGTGCCTCTAATTAGACAATAATAATCATGGGTTTTGCTCTGATGCTTTTTGTGGTGCTGGCAATGCTTTTTGGGAACTGCGAGGTCAAATAAATCATAATACTTAGGGGGCAGGCTGCAGACTAAGCTAGTCATACCTAACTTGTCTCCTTTATTTCACTGGTGTTTAGTCATGACTAGCTTAGTCTGAAGCCTGCCCAGCATTTGCCTGGCACTTACAAGGTTCAAAGCATTTCTCACATATTGAGGTTGTTCACACAGTCACAAGAGGGTTGTCTGGTGGGGTGGCAGGAGCTTACCTGCCTTCCCGAGATGACCACCTGCCCATCAGGGCTCCTCTACCACCCATGCAACCACACAAGCAGCATGGTGGTGAGCCCAACAGCAATTCTGGTAAGCAAGCCAGGGCTGCCAGGCACCCCACAATGCAGTGCATTTGGGAAGCCCCATGCTGCCTGGCTGCTCCTTGCCCTCAGCTCTCTGATATGCATGGCCACCAGCCTCCCAAGAGCAGAGATGGAAGCAGCAGCAGTTCACATGACTATTGGGTGAGGTAGGAATTGTTCTCCCAGCTCACTTTTAACCTGGGTAGTCAATCTCAGGAGGTTCAGGAGAGCTCCCATGGCCACAGATGACCACAGCTACCTGGGCAGAAGAGGATTAACCCAGGTAGCTCTGGTCGTATTGCAGCTGAGAGAGTGGCTTGCCTAAAGCCACCTAGTGAGTTAAGGTGAGATTTGAACCAGGGTCTTCCTGATTCACAAATCAACCTCTTACCACTACACTACACCAGCTCTCAGCAAACAAAACCAGACAGTGCTTGAATTATAGGAGGAATGATACAGGGGATCTTAATAAATTCAACAGTTTCATGTCCTGACTCTACTCAGTTTTAGCCAAAACATACACACACACACACACCCCTTTTTATTTTAAACCATTAACTTTTAAAAACAGTAGCTAAAGGTCCTCAAATGGTGAAGGGGCTGGCCCTCCCGTAATTTGAATTACGGGGAAAATAGATAATCTTAATTCCATTCTTGAAAAATGGCTGAGAATATAAGCACTTGAAGTGGCATAAACTTTCCTTTGTGGAAAAGAGTTAACATCGAAAAAAACAAACTTGTAGTCAAATATCATTAGTATGTGCTAATCAAATAAACTCTGGTCTATACCTTCCTAGTACTGGAATCATGGGCTATGCTCCTATCCCACCATAAGTCTTACAGTTTAATATATCCTGCTCTCAGTGCTTGTGCACTGGGAAAGATCCCTGTTCAACAAAACCCTAATTTTATTATGCCAATGGACCTCTGAAATTCAGAATAGATGCTTCTGGATTCCAGTCAAGCCAGTCAACCCATGTTAATTCTGCTGCACAAGGGAAGAGTTCATAAGTTCTTCCCTGAGGTCACATCAGGCAGGCTACAATTTGTAGCTGATTGTCTGTGGTTGCCCAGAGGCAGAAAGAGCTAATTATGCAGCTTAAGTAGAAAAATCAATTAAAAGGCAATGAAAATATTCACTTTCCTGTCTACTGGATTGCCTAGGACAAACACTGAACTTTGAAACAAATCAATTACGATGCAATCCAAGATCGCAGTGGTTCTAGATTGTATCTGGTGACATAAATACTAGTTTCAAGAGGCATGGGAACTAATCCAGTACATTTTATATCTATAATCTACATTTTCTTTCTTAGCATAAGCTTGATCCGGACGTTATAAAATCACACCGCTGAAGCTGTGTAAGGCAGCTCAGAGTGAGAGGAAGTAGGGATGTGCACAACACCGACTAGCCCGGCTCAGCTAAAATCCGGGCCAGATTCAAGCCACCCCAGGTAGCTTGGGCTCAGGCTTGATTGAGCCCGGCCTGGTCCAGCTGTTGAGCCAGCTTGAGGGGTTCGATGGCCATACCTGTAAAGGGGATTCCGGCAAGGGCACAGAGGGCTGTGGGCGGCGGGGAGGGCTGTGGGCGGGGGAGAAACGTCTAAGGCCTTTTAAAAATTACCTTTTAAAAAGTGCTGCTGTGCAGCAAAAATGAATGAAAAGTGGTCCGCAGCAGGAACAACGATGGCTGTGGAGGTGGCAGCAACCCATGGGGACTCCTTCCCCCATCCCACCAGCCTCACAAATGAGAGTCTGGGCTAGCTGTGGCCCTTTTCGGAGACGAAAGAGGCGGGGATTCCTGGAGATGGTGGTGGAGGTGGAAAATCCTTCTCTCATCCCTCCACCCTCCCAAATGACAGCTCCTGCCAGCTGCAGCCCATTTGGGGCTTCTGTGTGCCTGAAATGGGCTGCAGCTGGCTGGAGCTGTCATTTGGGACAGTAGAGGGGTGGGGAAAGGAGCTTCTGCCCCCCACTGCTGTCTCCAGGAAGGTCCAAAATGGGTCATAGCCAGCCGGAGCTGACTGGACGGATGGCGGGATGGCTGGAGGAAGGGATGGGTGGCTGGAAGGATGGGAGAAGGAGCTTCTGCCTCCACCACCATCTCCAGGAGTCCCCACCATCTCCGAAATGGGCCGCAGCCAGCCCAGACTCTCAATTGGGAGTCCAATGGAATGGGGGAAGGAGTCCCCGCAGGCCACTGTCACCTCCACAGTCATCTTCACCGCTCTTTATTCTTCATTCTATGCCACACAGCGGCGCTTTCTAAAAGATAATTTTAAAAAGACTAAGAACTTTCCCTCCGCACTCTGTCTGTACTTGAAGGGGAATATTTGCCAGATTCCCCTTGTTGAGCCAGCTTGCGAGCGGGGGCCTTGCTTGACTCGCCATTGGACCAGCCCACCCCCGCCCCTGGTTTGGCTTGAGGGTGAGCCTTTGAGCCGAGCTGGCTTGAGTGTGGAACAGCTTGTTTTCGAGCCAGTTCACACATCCCTAGGAGGAACTCCCGCTCCTGCTGCATGCCCCGCTGCCACTTGTCTGAAGAGGGAAGAGCCCTACCTATGATGGTGAATGCTTCCGTGATTGCTTGTCTGAACTGAGAAGAACCCTAAGCATGATGGTAGACACTTCTGTGATTGTGAGGCTGGATTGAGTGCCTACCATCACGGGTAGGACTCTTCCCTCATCAGAGAAGTCCCATTGTAAACATGAGTGGCAGGGCGCAAAGGTCATTGATGCAGTGGGGGTGGGACTTTCTCTCTCTTCACCCTGCTATACATTAGGGATGTGTAAACAGGTTTGATGTTGAATGTGTTTGAGGTTGAACTAGTTCAGTTCAACCATTTGGGCTTGAACAGAACCATCGCTTGTTTGGTCCGACCCCAGACCATAAAACTCCTGACTGTTCGGGGGGTTGCGGACACTTTTTAAATAAATAAATAAATAAATAAATAAATAAATAAATAAATAAATAAATAAGGTTTTTTACTTACACCCCATCTGTGGAGGGAGTTGGAAGTGGGGGGGGGGGGTTGTCCACGGAGGTTCCCCCTCCTCCGCCAGCTTTCCTTGATACCCATACAATCCGGCTCTTTAACCAATTTGGGCCTTCCCACTCCAGAGTGGCAGCCATTTTGGAGGCCACCACATCTGCACAATTGGCCTCTGTGTGGCCTGAAAGGGCCAAAGAGCCGGCTGGTATGGGCATCAAGGGAGGCTAGCGGTGGGGGGGACCTCCATGGATCCCCCTGCCACCTCCAACAACTCTCCCGGAGGAGGTAAGTTTTTAAAAAAAAAAAATTTTTTTTTTATTTAAAAAAATGTTTGCTAATCATAAGGGGGGTGTTTTGAGGGGGTGTTGGACCAAACTGGCCCAGTCCAGTTTGGGTCCTGTCCAGACTTGAACCAAGCTGGACCAGCCAGTTCCATGCATGCCCCTACTGTACATGGCTACAGTGGTGCGATTTTATGATGTCTGAATCAGGCTATAGAATCTAAGGAAACCACTATGGGTAGCAAGATGGGTTGGGCTGGAAGTACAGCTGTCAAATGGTGAGGTCCTCCAAAATTTTGAATTTAAGAATGGTGCCTCAACATGGAGGCTCTACCTAGCCATCATAGCCAATAGCCAATGATAAACCTATCTTCCATGAATTTGATTCATTCTCTTTTAAAGCCATCTAAGCTTGTGGCCATTGTCACATGCAGTTGATTCGAATTTTGTAAAATACTTATAAGTTGTCTGAGACAGTAGACAACATCCAACATAACCCACTGCTCGTGCTTCTAATGCTGTGCCGGACCTAGGAGGAAGAGGAAATTTTTAGTCATCTCTCCTTCCCTCTGAAGCCCACTGTGACAAATATGTGCCTGAGAGTAACAGTTGGCTTTAAGGGGAAGGCGGGATCAATGAAAATTGCCCCTCCCCTGTGGTGCACGCACAGCATTGCTCTACCAGCAGTGGTTAATCTGGATATCGGCCAAACAGTCTTTTGTTTGGCCTGAATATACTGCTGGTTTCACTGGAGTTTTAGTATTATGAGAGAGGGAGAAAAACTCTCGATCCACTCACTCCACATTATGCATGCTATGTTCTTTTCATAAACATTTTTAAAACATTCTGTTTTTATAAACTTCTTCCATGTACTTTTCTGAACTAAAAAGACCCAAATGCTTTAGTGTCTCCTCTTTTCTTTCACTAGAATATCACTTTTTCACCTCAAGGAATACAATATTTTCTTTGGTATTCTACAATCTCTTTCCTATTCTTTTACTCCTTTCAAAAAATAAAAAATAAATAGAGGGTGACAATAGTCTAATGTGAGTTCATAAGGTTATGCAGTGGAAACTCCTGAACATGGATGATATGGAAAAAGGCCTTGGGCTGTCAGTCAGCTAAAAGGAGAAGGTCAAATAGTCAGCACTATAACCCTGTCAATGGATCTTAAATCCAGTATTTCACATTGACTGCCAAAGGAATATTGAAACCAGTGACAGCAATAGTGACATCAACATGATGAAATATTGCCAGTACATATTAAGACTGTTGGACCTGTAACATCTCTCATTGCTGCAATATTTGGGAGGGAATTGAGTTGCATGCAGAAGAGTTCATGGCAGAAGCCTGGCGCTAGCATATACTGGGTGGGTATCAACAGTGTTCAGGAAGAAGGAAAGGTTCTGTAGAAGATAAGTCTGCTGCTGACTAGCTAATTCAAAGTTTAAAGTGACTTTTCTTACCCACTCCTTTCCTTTTCTCTTTCCATCTGGACAGAATTTTTCCCTGCAATCTCAAAGCTAAGCAATGGGTAATTTTATATTGTAGTATATATTTTAATGAATTAACATGCGTAGGTTGATAATGATTTCTTTCTTCAGGACAAATGGCAAGCCTTGCAGGACTGGAGCAAGTGTTGGGGGCAGGATCTCGAGTCACTTTTAGAGTTGCCCTGTTTGTGAATTTATATATAATCATACTTCTATTTACAACCGAATAGGATCTTGTAAATGAAACAATAATACCATGAATGTTACGACAAAGAAGAAATTTCAGGTTGGTGATTTGAAGGATGATATTCGTGAGTGTGGGAAAAGTGAGTGGTTGGCAAATATTTGATCCACAGAAGTGCATGAGAAAACCTGTGTTTGCTGTGGGGATGTTTATAATTTCTTCTAACATCATCTTTGTTCCTTTTATACACCTCCCATCCTAAGTTTCAAAGGCAGCAGTTTATGAGGGGTTGTGCTACAGATTGTCACAAAAGTCCCAATGGTCACATAAAAGCCTATAAACATAAAACATAAAAGCCTATATACCCTAATTAAATTGAGGCTCAAAAGATTCCTAACCAGATAATGTTATGGAGGCCATGATTGTTCTCACATTAAAAAGAAATCAAGAATTAAGGCAAGTAATATAGAACACAATAAAGAAATAAGAGAAGGCAACCCAATTCTAGCCTATATTTACTCAAAAGTAACTCCAATGGTTCTGTATGGGTTTTACTCCCAAGAAAGTGTATGCATAACATTGCAGTCTGACTAGGGACATAAAGTTGAAAGAAACCGAAAGCTCAAAAAGATAATTGGGGAAGTATATCTTCATTGCCATTTTATTTGGCTTGGTTTCCATCAAAACTAATTTATTCAGAGGGGAGTTCATCTCAAGGAAAGGTTAGATTGTCACCAAACTGTTAGAGAAATTATCTTTTAAAATGTCCTGTAAGTTGTGATTTATTTTTTCAAATACATCACCGAACACTGAAATTTCATTCCATTAACATTCTGAAATGTGTGTCCAGAAATCATTATACTGCCATTGAACTGTCAAGGGTGGTCCATTGTGGAGCACTGAAATATTCTTCTTTATTATTAACATAATTTTTTACTTCCCTAGCACCAAAACTGTGTAGAATTAAAACAAAAGCAAAAAGTTCCATTTCTCCAAGGAATGGTTCTCCAAGTTTCTCAAAGGTTTCAAAGCAGAGGGAGGAGGAAGACTGATAGCAAGGCAAAGATAAATAGATTAAGAATATGTGCAGATATTGTTATTTATCCCTTATTATTTATTCCTTATTATTATTCCTCATCTAGAAATGGCATAACTTCCCTGAATGCCTGCCTGGAGGCAATAATGGGCTGAATGAAGGATAACAAACTGAAGTTGAATCCAAATAAGATGGAGGTACTGACTGGGCGGAGGGGGGGTGTCAGAACCTGAGAGATAGTTTAGATCTCCTTGTTCTGGAAGGGGTTACACTCTCCCTGAAAGATCAGGTATGTAGCTTGGGAGTGCTTCTGGATCCCAAACTTGCTCTGGTTTATCAGGTTGAGGCACTGGCCAGGAGTTCTTTGAATCAGCATCAGCTGTTAACATCAGCTATGCCCATTTCTCCATCAGGTCTCCCTCCCACATCCCTCATGCTCAGCCCCCTTTGCTTTCTCTTTCTCCTTGGCCCCTTCCTCCTCATCTCCCTGCCCATTTCTCTTTTTACTTGGCTTTGTCTGTTCTTGTGTTCTGTTTTATTTTTGGTAGTTACTGTTTTTGGTGTTACTGTTAGCTCCTAAAAGTTTTTCTTTCATTCTTTCTTTGCTCCTTGTCCCTTATGGTACTCCCTTGAAGTCAGAGGTTGGGGGGCAGTCACTGGTTTAGCTTTTCTGAGAGCTGCTGTAGCAGTCTCTCTTGTTTGTCCTGAGTTGCCCTTACTTGTCCCTTATGGGACTCATCCGGAGTCAGAGTTTGGGGCACAATTTTTGGCTGCTGTTTTGACTCTTTTGACCCTAACTGCCCCTTGCCCTTCCCCTGTGAGTCCCATTGCTCCATTTGCAGCACTCTCCTCTTTGGGTTCCCGTCCCCATTTCTCTTCCTCCATTCTCTCATTCCATCTTTCCTTCTAGTTCCAGATCTCTCTTTGATCACTCTTCCCACCTGCACTTTCCCCCTTCTTCCCCCTTCTCTGCTGTCTTTACTGATCTTTTTGCATTAGATTGTCTGCTTTTCCTCCCCACGGTCAAACTGCATTCCTAGCTCCCCACCCCTCAGCATTGCCCTTGCTCTTTTTCTCTTTCCTAACATTACCTGCTTGCAAAGTCCATCTTTCCCCACATGTAGTGTTGCCAACAGTCCCGCATTACACAGGATGGTCCTATTTCCATGGGGAAAATGCTTGTCCAGTTTGGGACTCAATTTATTCCGCTTTTTTACATTTTTAAAAAAACTTTTAAAAAACATTTTTAAAACTTTAAAAGCTGACTCTATAGGGTGGCAGCACAGAGGGGATGGAGATGGAAACTCTGCCCACCTCCCAAACCATGACAAGAGGTGAAGCTGGGCACTGGAGGCAGGCAGCAGAGACAGCAAAAGACCTCCTCAGTCCTGCCTTCTTCCCAAATGATACAGATCACCCAATCTGTCACAGCTGTGCCCTTGCCACATGGGACTAAGTCCCGCCCCTAGGTGGCCCCGCCCCCAAGACTCCCTGGCACAGTTGTGTCCCCAATTCGGCCAACCTAATGTTGGCAATCCTACCCACATGTCATAGTGGGGTAGCCAAAAGGTCATGTGAGGATAAGGAGGTCAACCCCACATGGGAACTACACTAAATATCTTTAGGAGTAGAAGTATCAATAATTAAATAAGTATCAATAATCAAAATATTAAATAAGTAAGTAAATAAATAAATATCAATAATAAAAATATAAAATATAGGAACATATTTAATAAGATCCTATAAATATTTAATGAAGTAAATACTGTCTGGAAGGAGCACAACCTATCATACACATGAAATAATGTTGTAAAGTTGTGAGTCTCACTGAATGAGTTCCAAGTAGGAATCAAACCTCTTTCCATTCTTTGCAACGTATACACTCCTTTTCAGGTTTAAATCTTTCAGCTTTGCTTCTGCCTTGTTTTAGATTCTGCCTTGTTTTTATTATACTTAAATGTGAAGTGTAAAAAAGTAAAAATCCAGTTCCAGAAATAGGATAGAACTGTAAAATACACTTTTTTCCTTTCATGTGTATGGAGTGTGTGTGTGCGTGTGTGCGCACACACGCACACATGTACACACACATACACACACATGTGTTGTATATCTATAGTGGCACACAGTAATGCATATGTGCACACTCTGCCTTGATACTGCTGCCCAGAACAAAATCCATTCCACTCACTGACTTAAAAAATTAGAGGGAACACTGGTGGCAGTGTGCGGAAGTGCCTTTTACCAGCTACGGCTGGTACACCAGCTGCGACCCTACTTGGAGAAGTCAGACCTGACCTCAGTCACTCATGCTTTGGTAACATCCAGATTGGACTACTGCAATGTGCTCTATGTGGGGCTGCCCATGAATATGGTTTGGAAGCTTCAGCTGGTCCAGAATTGCTGCTGCAAGGATGCTTGTGGGTGCAAGTCGCTTTACATGTGTCACACCCATCTTGCGTCAACTGCATTGGTTACTAGTTCATTTCCAGGCTAGATTCAAGGTGCTTGTCTTGACCTTTAAAACTCTACACGGCTTGGGGTTGGGGTGCCTGTCAGACAGCATTCGCCCATATGAACCTGCCAGGGTCCTCTGCTCATCATCTCAGGCTCTGCTCATGGCCCCGCCACTAACAGAGATTCGGTTGGTGGGAGTAGAGACAGGGCATTTTCACCCTCCCTGAAGAGCTTCGCCATGCTCCTTCTCTCAGTGTTTTTTAAAAAACAACTAAAACCACATCTTTTTAAAAAGGCTTTTTAATGCTCCATATTTGGTTATATCTGGTAGGTTCTTAAGTTTTTAGTTTTTATAATTCTCAATTTTTAGCTTTTAAAATAACTTTTAATTTGAAACTTCATTCTGATTGTGGTTTTAGCCTGACTTTTAACTTGTTTACTTAATTTGGTTAACTTTATTATTTTTATTTTACATTGTATCTATTTTATTGTTGTGATCAGTTGTGTACTGGAGGAGTGGGGTATAAATATTTTAAATAAAAATAAATAAATGAATAAATAATATTCTGTGAAATTGCTTTAATTGTTTGTACTCTGCTTTATATTTGCTGTGTTTTAATTTGTGTACACTGTCTAGAGATACACATATCAGGCAGTATATAAATATGATAAATAAATAAATACTTACATATTAGCTTAGTTTCAGTAAGAAATAAAGACTAAGGGATTGAGTCAAAAACTTCACTGAAAGGAGAGAGAAATGAAATGAAAATGAAAAACTTCATTTAGAGGAGAAAAGTAAAGGGAAAAGTTGATTTTAGCTAATTTCTTCAATAGCGTTATAATTTTCCAGTAACTCAATTGCCCAGTCTAAGTTGAACTTGTTCATGTAGCTTTGTATGCTGCACAGATTAAATGAAAGGAGTTTCTGTGAGGTACATGTCAAATGTCATGAAGCCTTTTCCAGATAATTTATCTGCTTGTTAATTACATGGATCTGCTCTAAGATCATTTTTAGGTCTGATCACACTTATTCCTTGGAAAACCCAGAGCAACTACTTCACTGAATATGTTGTTTCAGAGAAAAATGGTGGGCTGCTCAAGAGCATCTTGAGAGCAGTGCTTCACAGGTATTAGTCAAAATAGAAGTATGTGTACATCTGAAAGATGTGGCAAGCCTCCTTAGATTGTGGTGGATATGACAGAAATATTGCCCCCCGCCCTCCAGCAGCAAAGACTCAGGGCATGAATTGGGTACAAATCGGCCTGGAAACAAACTGGTAACCAGTACAGCTCACAAAGGACCAATGTAAAACAGTATGGTCCACACATCTCAACCCCATATGGACTCTCATGGCTGAATCCCTTCACCCATAAATGAACTGCCACCACAGTGGGGAAGAACTCAAGGAAGGTAAAGGTCTGTAGTAACCCCAAATTTAATCCAGGTTGGTGGCCATATTTCAGCATACCAATGGCTGCTGAAGTAGACCTCAAAGCCAATGCCACCCACCCCTCAGGGTGGAACTGAAGCTCAGCCTCCAACAACCTCCCTTCCCTCTATAAGGACACCCCATGGAAAGGATCTAAAATTCTAGCCCCAGCCCCCAAATACTAACATATCTGAGCCAGGACCTGTAAACAGTGGTGGGGTATTCTAAGGCTCACCATGGTGTTGAAAAGGTAGCACAGAAAGCCATGACCCTGGGCCACCACCTTGAATGCAACGTTTGCCAGGGTGTCGGTTCACATAATCAGTGGATCTTGATTAGGAGATCCACCACCCTACTTCAGATCCTAGATTTCCTATTCTGGTTTTTGCCTCGGGACGGAACTGAGATTCCAGTGAGTAGCTGGTTCGTACAATGACACCAATGTGGATAATCAGCATTCATTCATGTTTCCTGTGATCATGAGAACCTGTCCTAAGACTGACCTCACATGATTGCAAACATACTTCCACCTTTAGCATAAGGTGAGCCAGCTTCTCCTTTAGAAGCAAACTCAAAGGCAAATCAAGAAAAAACATATATGTCTGCATAATCAAAAGTTATCTTAATCTCAAATTATCTCACAATTCAGTCCATGAAGTGGACTAGCATTAAAAAGGAGAGGGAAGTTACAGACAGGTAGTTCCCAGAAAACAAAGTATAGGATTTGTAATGTTCTTCAGCAGCCTGCAATTAAATGCTGCTTTGCCTCTGAAGGCCAAGCATATTTGCCTTAGCAAAAGAAGGAAAACAACTAATATTTTACTTTCAATTATATTCCTTCTACAGCCAATGCTTAAACCAACAATCTACAGACCTATTTTTACCCTTCAGAATAAAAGCTATATTGTGGTTGGGGTGGGGGTGGGGGGAATCTGTTGCTTGGCAAAGAAAAAAGAAAAATGTAATGCCCACGAACAGACTAATTATAGAACTATATGGGAACAACCTGAAAGCAGAATGTTCCTACAATCTTTCTACAAAATCTCTTTTTCACAATTTGAGGCACCTGGTTCCAAAAACAGATGAAATCAAATCAGTTATCCAATTGTGCCTTCAAGGAGACCATTTATAGTATACGGAAAATAAAGCAATGTCTGAACACCCCTGAATTTGTAACACAGAAACCTAAGGCAACCTGATCCTTAGTATCTGCATTGGCTTATGCTGCAGCAGCTAAAGTGCACCTGGTTTGTGGCCACATTTATCATGCATTCCTCTTAAGAAAGGGTGACTGCAGTGCACCATTTCAGGACTGACAAACAGCCCATAGGATGCAGTGCCACAGAAAGAAGTATGTGGCATAAACAAGAGGGGCAGGAATAAAGCCATTGTTTTATAGCTGCTTCCCTCATCACACAAGGAAATTTTAAGTAGATTTAACTTTTATTCAGCAGCAACTCCATTTTCTCCTTCCCCTTCCCCTCCCTTTTCCTCTTGACTCCTCTCCCACACTCACTACAGGATCTCCCTTGGGACAAATGTCCAAACAAACTGCAAAAGATTACTGAATATAGTACAACAGCCATATTAGGCACCCTATGCGTTCCATGGATTTCACAGAAACAGTTAAGCATTGCTTTGGCCAAAATCATGCATAATAGACAAGAATCATGGCTTGGATTTTACAGAAAGGCTATTTCTAACTTCACACAAGAGGTTTGCAGAGGGAAAGTGTTGCCAAAATAAAGAGAAGTTCTTCAGTTTTTGCAAGCTCTTTTCAAAACCTTTTTATGACCTGCTAGAATTATAAAGGATAAAATTGTATACTACAGCCAGTATCTTCTTTATTCATTCTGTTTAGCATGCCGTAACACAACCCCAATGGGTGTATCCTCATAAAGCTTTGAAAACCTAAACAAACAAACAAACAAATAAATAATATACCACTTCCAATGAGAAAGTTCTCAAGTGGTTTGCATAGAAAAAGAAAAAGAAGAAAAAGGTGATAGCCTGTCTCCATAGAGCTCACAATCTAAAAAGAAACACATGCTGTGCTCAGACTGGATAGCTCATATTAAGCAAATAACCATTGCTATTGTTTGTTAAACAAATAACCACTGTTAAGTCTATGTTAAGCATTTATATATGATAATATGAATGAACAATAATAAGTATCAGGCTCAGTGCCTATTAGATCATCCACCTAAAGGTAAGAATTATACAGATAGCTCAGACATTCACAACAGCAATTAGGTTAAAACAGCTATTATGATTTCACTTAATGCCAAGTCAAACTCCTGGTGTTCAGTTAGTATTTGTTCAGTCCCTGAAGTCTGTTGATCTTAAGGGAAAGAAGCGGCACAAGGGATGCACTTGGCATTCAATGTGCCAAGAGGCCAAATATGAGCAATTGGGCTTCCGTTGCAGCTTGAGAAAAATACAGGAGGATGTTCCCAATCCATTTGGACAGAGGGAAATCATACTCAAGGGAAGAGGAGTATGATTGTGAAAACACAGTATACTCCTCTTATCTCTGGCTGCAGTAGTAGAACATAAAGAAGTTCCTCAGAATGTACAGAAATGCATTGTGTTGATACATGACCATCTAAAACACCTAACAAACAGACAGAGGCAGGATTACCCTCTAGTTCAACAACTGTCTGGGTGCTAGGCATAAGTAATCCCCATAGCCTAGCCCAGATGCCATATCCCCTAGTGCACCACATGTGATCTTGCCTTACCCAGGAGAGCTGCAATGCTTGACAGCACATTTTGGAAACAGCAGACAGGTGTTTGGACAGTGATCACATAAGTCATGGGGCCAGTTTTCTTCTTGAGTGGGGTATCAGGGTCGCCATGGAACACACACTGGAAGCCGGAAGGAGGACTGAGAAAACAGTTGCCAGTCCAAGGATTATGTGCCACGTTTCTCTGTAGTAAAGAAGAATAGCCAAGAAGGCAGTTTGCCAAGAATGCAACTGCTCATAGGCACAGAATAATGCACATCTGCCAGATCCTTCAAAAAATCTGCCAGATTCCTCAAGATTAAAGCATCACATTTTTCAGAACTGCCATGTAAAAGAAAAATGTCTGCTTCCCACATTAAATTTTGCATGAACGGTATTTTCAAGTGCAAGGGGGCAGGAGAACTGTTTGACAATAATTCTTCCTTAGGATCATTAATATCAGCAGCTTAAGACACCTCAAGCATACCTTAATCAACACAAATAAGCCTTTTCTAAACCAGCATATGTTCTCCTAGTCAAAGCAAGCAAGGTACACACAATAGCCCTTTTTCATTTACTGAACATGTAGAAGGGGGGAGAATCAGGATCACATCCACTATGTCTGCTTCCAACTTCCAGACATCAAGATAAAGATATCAAAAGTGTCTACATGGCTACATGTAGACACTACACACACACACACACACACACACACACACACACAATGTGGAACCCTGAAAAAAGCAGAGTCCATAGTCATGTATGTATATGGGCTCTGTTTAAACCTTTGGTGAACACACATTGATCAGACATGGAGCCAGCGGGTACAAATCTTCCATGTGTTTATTGAGTGCACACATAAATTGTATGAAAAGAGTTAGATTATGCAAATGTGTAAAAACATCCACATAAGCCAGAATTCAACTATTAATGCTGCTTCTGGTGTGTCAGTAGTGGCATCACAATCTATGAAATGTGAATATTCTGAACCATTGTTTGGAGGCACTTCTGTTTGGGATGCAGGCAAACAAGCTTAAATTGATCCAGGACAAGATGGAGGTACTGTTGGTTGATAATTAAGTTAATTATCAGTAGGTTGACCTACTGACCCAGAAAAAATTCAAAAATTCCTTTGCTGGATCGGAGACGGGGAGCGAGGCAAGTGCTCAGATAGGTGGCCAGAGAGCAGCACCGAAGGCATGGAGGGGGTGCAATCCCAGGCAGGTCTGCAGTTCCAGAAACAGCACAAATCCAAGGTTATGGAGGCATCTGCATCTGGATGTAATGCTGCCTGCTATCGAAAAACCTCAGATTATAGGGGTGAAACTCACTACAAACCAAAGGTTCAAATAGAGTTTGGTGTAGTAAACCTCAGGTTGCTGTTGCCACGAAACCATGGTTGCACACATTCAGATGTAATGGAGTTCCAACCTCTACCCTGTTTAACTGTGGTTTTGGTGTCATGGGGTGGTGGTGGTGGTTCTGAACAAATGACTTACATTTAGTTTAGAGATTTTTTCCGTTGTGCAAATTTCCCTCAGGTGGTTGTGCTTAAGCATCTCCATCTGTCTTCACATCTTTTTGTCATGCCAGTTCTATTTTCTGACCTTCACTGATTCAGTGTCTTCTACAATATTCTATCCAATTTATCTGGAATTATTAATAAGATGAACCATCACATTTCACAGCTAGGTTGAAATCAGATTACTTTTCTTATTCTTTAGTTAATATTCAAAACAGTTCTGCTGCAAGCATCAAACACCATTGAACCTAGATCTCTAGAGAATGGGGAATACAGGCACATTGAGCATGTTAGACATTTTAAATGAGCCCCATGAAATGAAAGCATCATTAACAGGCTATTTCACTTCATAAAGATGCAAACACATGCATTGCCACATACAAAGAAGTTCATCATGACGGCAAAAATTGGAATGGGAAAATGACAGATTGCATTTGTTTATTCAGCTTTCCTAATGCCAATGCAACATCATTGTAAAGAGCACTGAAGTGATATATCCAATGTATTGGTTTAAAAAGCCAGGAAGAATGCACAGCAACACTGCATGCTTGTTCAGTCTGCTACCCTGTTGCATAATAATTTATGCCCTGGTATTATTTTCAGTGGAGCTTTGGCTTGTTGAACTCCCTGATCATTCAGGACCTTTAAATATCTATCTATCTATCTATCTATCTAATTCTCTAAGGCATACCCATGGCTAATCCCGTGTGTGGCAGCTCTCACAAGAGTTTGCAAACAGAAGCACCTGATTGGGCAGTGAGGATTCCATATGCAGATAGGGAGGAGGAGCCTGTGAGAGCAGAAGCACCATGGTGATTGGGCAGTGGGGATTTCATATGCAGATGGGCAGAAGCGTAGCTAGCCCGCCAGCAGCCCATGTGCGGCCATGGCGGGCGCCCCTATAGCCCCGCCCCCTGCATCTGACATCAGACGCAGGGGATAGCCACACCCTCACATCTGATGTCAGATGAGGGGGGCATGGCCTGGCTCCCGAATGGCACCTTGAGGCTCCGTTCGGGACTCTTGGGAGTCAGCAGCTCAGTTCTAACTGCTGAAGGGGCCGCGCGGCCCCTTCGGCAGTTAGAAGAAGGCTGGTGCTGCTTTCGCAGCACAGTCCAGGAGCGGCTCTTCCCTGCAGGGAAGAGCCGCTCCTGGGCTGCGTTGCGAACGCAGCACCAGTCTTAGCTCCTGAAGGGGTGATTACATCATCACAAACTGCACCATTGAGATGTCCCTGTGTGTCACTCACTACAATTGTACCAAATTTGGATCAAATCATTGAGGCAGTCCACAAGTTAGCCTACTTGCTCCTCAAATGGTCACATGTCCACCATCTTGAATCAGGGTGAATGACATCATCACAAACCAAGCCACTAAGGTGTTCCTATGTGTCCCTACATATGTAGCAAATGTGGTTCAAATTGGCTAGGTGGTTCACAAGTTAGCCCACTTAGGCCTCATACATATACATGCCCACCATCTTGAATCAGGGTGGCTGACATCATCACAAACTATGCCATTGAGGTGCCCATATGTGTCCCTGCAACTGTATCCAATTTGGTTCATATTGCTCCAGGCATTCAGAAGACACACACACACACACACACACACACACACACACACACACCTCATAAGCCTACTGGAAAGTAGGCTAAAAAAGAAAGTTATCTGTTGTGAATTCCATATATGAGCCCAACCCTTGTTCAAAGGGAAACTATACTCCAGACCTAGTTTTAAGCATGTGGCACTGACAAATGAGCCAGCCAATGCAGTGCAGCAGTTCAAGTGCTGAAACAGTTCATGTGGAGAAACAGCTACAATTTTAAAAAAATCACTCTCTTGATCAGCAAGCTTACCTGACAACCTCTGCAAGTTAATATTTTTTAGCCTAACCTTCTTCTCGAAGTCATTGTGAAAATAACATGAATCCCATATATCCTTGGAGGAAGAGTGAAAATCTGCGCTTTTGTTGGGCCACTACCCATTAACCTCAATGGGCTTAATTGCCCCCACACCACAGCCGCAAGGAAGACACAAACACAAATCAAATTTGGGTAAAGGGCCACAACTTTATTAGTGATCCAAATTAGTGAGCTGAATTGTGAAATAAACTCCACCCCACAACAGTGCGGGCCTACCAAAGGCTGGGTTCAGACATCAAAGTCCTTCCCCATGCCTTGAATCGGCAATATACCCTGACTCCAGGATAGAAGCAGTACAAACCTGTTTCATCCCCATCATTGTCAACCCCAAAGGGTAAGCCTGGTTCGCTTTCTCAGATTTTTCTTCCCCATATGAATAGCCAAAAATTTGGGAGGGTCACTAACAGTTAAATATTCCCAAAAAGCTGGAAGCCGCTGGCCTCACAGCATTCCCTGTCTACCCAATCAGTGCAGGCTAGCACACTTCGCCAAACCAAGTTGGGTGCCCATCTGTGAGGTGCTGGCTCGTTTGAAGGCCCAGAAAGCAATGGAATGGCCACATAGCAGTACTTGTATCAGAGTCCTTGCCCCTCCAGCACCTACCAAAGAGAACAAGAAAAGTTGAACACCCAGCAACAGGACAGGAGGCCACATAAACCAATTAATACACATAACACAAAAACACCTTGGACTCCCATCATCCTATGCACTTGATTTCAGAACCAGCAAAGCCCATCTGACGGGCAACCATCGCAGCTCCGATTCAAAAGGAGTGCAAGGTAAAGAGTGGGTGAATCGGTTCACCCAGTTTGCAAAGTGCTTTCCGCATCACAGCCCACAGCTGGTACTACGTCAGAGGTGTGCCATCAGCATGCACAAACAAGCACACCCCGGAGGGAGGCCGGAGCTACACATAATGCCTCAAAGCCTGGACCAGGCACAAGATGTCACTGCCTGGCAAATGGACCCCAGACCCCCAAAAGGGAGATCAGTGAATTGTAAGCACTCCACCTGAGGGGCTCTCCTACTGTGGGGAAGAACTTCAGCTGACCTGAATACATCGCAAAAGGTGTATTCTGTAACACTGTTTCCTAGCAGCTCTGCATTTTGGCAAAGGGGAAAAATGATTTTAGGAATGCTTTTAGATGTTACTGAGCACTACACTACAATAATAGAAAAATGAATTTGATAACTACTTGCCTATATGCCTAATCACCTACACTTGTAATCATTAGCCTTAATAAACCCCATTAAAACTCACAGTTGTGAGTGTGTGTGTGTCATCTTTCCTTCTCCAGAATCACCCATGAATCTCAGAAAATGAACATTTGAGGCAATTTGTTGGCTGAATGTGGTAGGATAAGGGGGAAATCAACCACCACCAATCAGCCACCCTGTTTATCATATCAACAGGAGGGTGGGGTCCAATGCAGCCCTCATCCTAAAATTTTCATTGTACCTAGCCCAAGAGATGCCCACAAAATCCGTATTGGCCCAGTAGATGATGTCCATGTATTTTACCAAGGCAGGCCCCCTCGCCGCCTGGGCCCTCAGAACCACCCCCATATATATGCTAAATCCTAAAATCAATTTGTCCAGGTACATTCCACTGGCTTGCACTTGGGAACCTCCTGCTCTTTACCGGAATCCCCCTCCTTCTGCTTAGCCCTGTGCAAAACCTGTTCAGCAACCTCTTGTATTGCCTGCCCCCCATCTCAGGAGTGCCTGGGAAAGCCCCAGCGGCCCAGGGCTGTGGTGGTGCTGCCCAGAATGGGTTGTAGCCCCTGCCACCAAAAGGTGACATAGTCCATGGATACTTGGGCCAAGGGCCTGCCCCATCATTCGCAGGTTCCCCATCTGCCTAACCTGTTGGGGCTGGCAACACTGGCTCACACAGGGATGGGTCAGGCAATGCTGGTGTCGTAGGTACAGGGTTTGAGGGATCACTCAGAGCAGGCGCTGAAGATGGCTGCTGGTCTCTCTCCACAGGCATCACCAGAACAGGTGTAAGGTATTCCTTAGCTTTCTCCAGGAAGGCCAACCTATCAGACAATGATTTAACAACCCTTGTACAGTTCCTTCCTTTAGGGGGCTTTCTTGGAAGGGCTCATGCCCTTTTGAGGCGGGACCTTCTTAGCACGCTCAAGCGCTTCCATTCTAAGAATTAGTGCATGTTTTTGCATCATATCATCCTCATCATCCAATGAAGATTATTGAGGAGGTGGCCTCCTGGGGTTCTTAATAGGATACCCTCCTTTCTTGCCCAAAGCTCTGTTAGGAGGCATGTTAAATCCCAGAAATTACTCCAAAGGCCAAGCAAAATATCCAATAGCCCAAACACTGCACTAAACTGCAGAGAGATAATACTAAACTATAAGCGAGAGTACACCCAAGCCTCCAAATGGCCACCCATGAGACTCACCCCATAAGACTCAAACACCCTGCAAGGGCACCACGAGGATTGGGGGGGGTGCCCTCTAAGGGGCCTCATGCTTGCACAGCAATGAAAAAAGGAGGAGGGAGACAAATTAATAGCCCCCAGGAACTGAGAAGGCATTGACAAGCAGTGGTGTAACTAGGGAAAACGGCGCCCAGGGCAAGCACTGAAATTGCGCCCCCCCACCGCACCCCCCCCGCCACCCCCCCCAACATACATCTGACTGACACACGTGTTTCAGAAAACTTTTATTTAAAATTTTTAAAAAATTACAAAAATTACCAATATCATACATGTGGTCAAGCTCCTATCTACCACTTCAGATTTATTTTTTTAAACTATCCAAATTGTGGGGCTATCATTAATTTGTTTGGATAGCTCAGATTAAATGCTGGAAAACAACAAATTTCAGTATGCTGGGGCTCATGAAATCCCCAAATATTATGCGGAGTTGTACTTGGAAAAAGTAAAAGAAGTGCCTGTCTAATTCTCTGCTATGCATTGTAGCATCACGATTACATAAGTTTTAAAAATAAATGGAGAATTTGACTTTTCCCAGATACTCTGAAAATAATTAAATGATATGCAGAGTAAACTGTGTCACTGCTTGGAATATATTCTAGTATTTCAGAAAGACAGTAAAAATGAGAGAAAGAGCAAGAAACTCCCAGTGGGCCTTAAGAATAAGGATTTCACATTGATTCAAAGACAAACTGACCATTAATAGCCATATTATTAAGACATCACATTTAACTCACTTATCACAAGAAGCAAAGTAAGAGCAAATGGATACAATCTTAGCTCATAAACTTCAGCTCAGTATTCACAAGCCCTTATTCTCTGTACATAGTGCCAATCTGAATATGTGTACAGACATATTATATTAATTTTTTTAAAAAAAAATACCTGTAGCCCCTTCGGGGGACATCTTAAAGGCTGTGGGAAGTCTGCAAAGTTTCCCCCTCCTCCCACTGGCCTCTAGGGCCTCACAGGCTCCATTTGAGCATGTGCGGTGGTCATTTTTAAAAATATTTTTTTTTAAAAAAAATGGCCGCTGAAAACAAAATGGCCACTGTGCATGCTCAAATGTCCTCTGCAAGGCGTGGCATGCCCTAGGGCCTCACAGAGGCCATTTGAGCATGCCCAGTGGCCATTTTGTTTTTGGTGGTCATTTTTTTTAAATTATTTAATTGTAAGAAATTGCGCGCCCCCTTCAAGTGGCGCCCGGGGCACGTGCCCCTCCGCCCCCTATAGATACGCCCCTGCTGACAAGCCCTCCTGATGCGGCATAAGCTGCAGCAACATGGGCTGCTCCTGACCCATGGCCCAGGCACCCCACCCCAGGTACCAGGAACAAAGCCCTGGCAGGCTAGGGTAGCCATTGAGAGGGCCTCAATGCTGAGGCCCTGGCCTTATTCCCCAGCACCCTTCTGGCAGCGAAATACTCCCCCCCCCCCCGCAGGGCCACAGCCCATATTAACCCCCTGCAGCACTCTGCTCCATCCCAACAAACAGTTCCACAAAGCTTTTCTCACCGCATCTAGTCCGCCAATGGCTCACACACCAATCCCGACAGGCCCCATGAAGCCTGACTCCAAAAACAACAAATATTTATATACTGCTTTTCAACAAAAGTTTTCAAAGCAGTTTATATAGAGAAATAACCAATAAATAAGATGGATCCCTGTCCCCAAAGGGCTCACAATCTAAAAAGAAACCTAAGATAGACACCAGCAACAGTCACTGGAAGTACTGTGCTGGGGGTGGATAGGGCCAGTTACTCTCCCTCTGCTAAATAAAGAGGATCACCACGTTAAAAGGTGCCTCTTTACACCTTTTAGTTAGCAGGGGTATTGCCCAATTAGCAGCAGATGCAGATATTGCCCAATTAGCAGCTCCTTTCCCAAAGCCGAAACAAAGCCAACTGAAGGGAAGGGAGAGAAGCTGCCAAGTGGCACAGAAACTCAGCCCCCCTCAGACAGCCCAACCAATAAGGGCACTCCCAGTGGCCTTCTGCTGAGGGGGTGGGACAAAGACCCATCTGGCAGCATGAGGCTGCAAGATGGGGCATTCTGTGTAGATACAGGTGAAACTCGAAAAATTAGAATATCGTGCAAAAGTTCATTAATTTCAGTAATGCAAATTAAAAGGTGAAACTGATATATGAGATAGACGCATTACATACAAAGCGAGATAAGTCAAGCCTTAATTTGTTATAATTGTGATGATCATGGCGTACAGCTCATGAGAACCCCCAATCCACAATCCCAGAAAATTAGAATATTACATGAAACCAATAAAACAAGGATTGTCAATAGAACAATATCGGACCTCTGAAAAGTATAAGCATGCATATGTATTCAGTGCTTGGTTTGGGCCCCTTTTGCAGCAATTACTGCCTCAATGCGGCGTGGCATGGATGCTATCAGCCTGTGGCACTGCTGAGGTGTTATGGAAGACCAGGATGCTTCAATAGCGGCCTTCCACTCTTCTGCATTGTTTGGTCTCATGTCTCTCATCCTTCTCTTGGCAATGCCCCATAGATTCTCTATGGGGTTCGTCAGGCAAGTTTGCTGGCCAATCAAGCACAGTAATCCCATGGTCATTGAACCAGGTTTTGGTACTTTTGGCAGTGTGGGCAGGTGCCAAGTCCTGCTGGAAAATGAAGTCAGCATCCCCATATAGCTCGTCTGCGGAAGGAAGCATGAAGTGCTCCAAAATCTCCTGATAGACAGCTGCGTTGACTCTGGACTTAATGAAGCACAGTGGACCAACACCAGCAGATGACATGGCTCCCCAAATCAACACAGACTGTGGAAACTTCACACTGGACTTCAAGCATCTTGCATTGTGTGCCTCTCTATTCTTCCTCCAGACTCTGGGTCCTTGGTTTCCAAATGAGATGCAAAAGTTGCTCCCATTAGAAAAGAGGACTTTGGACCACTGAGCAACAGACCAGTTCTTTTTTTCTTGAGCCCAGGTAAGACGCTTCTGACATTGTTTGTTGTTCAGGAGTGGCTTGACAAGAGGAATACGACACTTGAAGCCCATGTCCAGGATCCGTCTGTGTGTGGTGGCTCTTGATGCACTAACTCCAGCCTCAGTCCACTCCTTGTGAAAGTCCCCAACACTTTTGAATGGCCTTTTCCTGACAATCCTCTCCAGGCTGCGGTCATCCCTGCTGCTTGTGCACCTTTTTCTTCCACACTTTTCCCTTCCACATAACTTTCTATTAATGTGCTTTGATACAGCACTTTGGGAACATCCAACTTCTTTTGCAATTACCTTTTGAGGCTTTCCCTCCTTATGGAGGGTGTCAATGATGGTTTTCTGCACAACTGTCAAGTCAGCAGTCTTTCCCATGATTGTGATTCCTAATGAACCAGACTGAGAGACCATTTAAAGGCTCAGGAACCCTTTGCAAGTGTTATGGATTGATTAGCTGATTGGAGTGGGACACCTGGAGCCTAGACTGTTGAACCTTTTCACAATATTCTAATTTTCTGGGATTGTGGATTTGGGGTTCTCATGAGCTGTACGCCATGATCATCACAATTATAACAAATTAAGGCTTGACTTATCTCGCTTTGCATGTAATGCGTCTATCTCATATATCAGTTTCACCTTTTAATTTGCATTACTGAAATTAATGAACTTTTGCACGGTATTCTAATTTTTCGAGTTTCACCTGTATATCACTGTCAACAAGACTGTCACTTTATTTAAGACTGTTTTTGGAACCTCTGTGTAAAACATCTGCATGTTTGAAGGGACTGCAAGATAAACATTGGCATCCCAATAAAAATGTATCTGGAAGATAAGATAGGGTATCTGCGTTTATTACACTCATATTCAGGGGGAGGGCACTCCTTATTTCAGTAGGAGTTTTTTTCCAGTAAGCTGTGGGGGAACAACATTCAGCCAATCCATGTATAAAATTGTTATCCAGGCCAAAGCTATAAGCACTGCTGAAGCTCAACCACCGAGGTAGGTCTTGGGTATTATATGTGGGCAGGGGTGTCAGTAGTCCTTGCACAAACTGTGCTTCAGCATTTCAGACCACACGTGACCCCCAGCTATGTATGCTATTCTGATAACATCATAATGGTGGTGGTGGTGGTGGTGGTGCTGGAGTGGTTTTTCAAAAGCATGGTGGGTGGGAAGGATAGCACTGCTGCTATATTGGAGGCAAGTGCCTACTCTCTACCCTCTGAAACGGTACTCCTAGTTTATATTCCTTTATATTAACTAGCCTCTAGAGGTGACCTTCTCTCCTTTAAATCCTGAGGGAAAGTGTACTCAACGTAGCAGAAGCAGATGCATGGTTTGTTCTTTTCTCTCACAAAGTCAAAGAGGAGGGTGTGAGGCCACCTCATCATCTCTGCAGGAGTGGAGAAGGAGCTCTCCTTTCCTCAGCTAATCACTGTATAGTGACAGTTAAGCCCTATGGTCTAATCCTTTCTTAGCAGAAATGAGGGGGAGGAGGGCCAGGGGTGGGAGGCTGGTTTAGTCTGAAAGAAGACTTCTGTGGGACAAATAGTCTCCATTCTGAGAGGCAGTTAGTGAAGCAACTAAAATCACCTCAGGATTTTAAAGCTTAGGTCTGAAAATATTAACGTAATTGGTTTCTGTGTAAACGTATCAACTGTCTGCCATTAGTTACTGATGTTCGTGCTGTTGGGAAAAGAAAAATCTCCATCACTGAATTTCAGCTGGAGGAGGGGACTGTGGCAGATTTCTTCTCATCTGTGAGAACAATTTTTCCTTCACACAACAGCGGTGCAAAACATAAATATTGATGCACTGGGATGGAAAAACAAGATACAAATGTTTTAAAATAAAAACATTTGTACACTGCTTCTCTGACCCAGTTACAGAGCACTCAAAGTGGCTAAAACCCTCAAAATTTAAAGAAAAAATTAAAGTAGGGTATGGTAAACAACCACAAGCTGGCAAATAAACAAAATGATATCACAGTATTTTATGGGTTCTCAACCAAGGTTACTGTATTGTAGATGGCATAATGTAAAGAAAGCCACATGTAAGGGGATTCTTTCAGAAAAATAGAAAACAAGGTGAAATTACAATAAACCATGAGCTGTTTCAACACAGGCTAATATCCTAGATAGCCCCATCTCTACAATTCTGTAATTCTAAATATAGTACGTGAAATTGCGAGGCTGTTCTCACAAGCAGCCAAACCTGGGCTTGGCTGCCCATGAGAAACACCAGGATCCATGTAGATCCCAGCGGCCCACAGCACCAAACCCAGGGCTGAAGCCCAGCTCTTAGCCAAGGTTAAGGGCTCAATCGCGCCCTTAACCCAGCTGCCGGGATTATGTGTCAGCATGAGCTGGAAGCACACAGAGACAGGCTCCGAGAACACCCATCTGCTGGGGGAATTCCCTGGTGCACTGTGCTTGGTACACAGTGCACTGAGGGATTCTTGGAGGTTGGGATAACAAGTTCTGGCCTCTGTTGCTCCGTGCTACTCCCAGAAGCTTTGGTCGTGTGGGTGTGTGGCTTATGTGCAGCAGGGGCTAACAGCGATCATTTGGGGGCAGGTAGGTTGAACCTTGTCTTCTCCCCTACTTGCCTGCCTATGCACACAGTTCTGTGAATAGCTCCTGTGTGTATATGTGTGCTGCTTTAAGACCAAAGGCCTCTTCAGATGTTCTGGGTGCTGCAGGCATTCAAATCTACAAGGGGAAAAGTGGGAAGGAAGCCCCACCACTCCGCTGTCAATCTCCCCCTCACACCCAACAAACACGCTTACAGTACCATTTTTCTGAAGGGGGAGACACCATAAGCATCTTCAACAGCAATTCTGTGAGTTGCAACCTCAATCGAGCATAGGGCTCAGGTGCATCTTATTGACACATCTCTCCTCCTCTAGAAGATGGGTGTGGTTTCACTCCCAGTCTGCTTGGAACTTGTTCTACATATTTGCTTTGTTCTGCTGAAATAATGCTTTGTTCTGCTGAAATAAAGTTTTTTTGTTCACTACTCTGGACTTTCCTACTTTTTGGATTTGGGAGAAGACATATCAAAAACATATCACGTAGGTAGGTAATTAACTCACCCAGTGAGTACTTCTAATCAGATTCATGTGAAAGGGAATTACACAGCAGAAATCAAGTATGTAACATCTAAGGTCCTCCTAATTATGTGAACCCATATGCAAAAACCCTAGAGATGTACTGTAGCTTACAAAATGGCAAATGAGCAAGCAAATCTTTGGAAGGAGATGTTCTTCTTAAACATTTTTATAGCATTGAAGCTTAGCAGTCTTAAAAGATGATACTGGATTCCCTTGCTAGTTAATGATGTAACTGAAGATCCAGAAAGTGTGCCAAGGACTCCTTGATCTTTCAAAACTCCTGCGACTGTCAGTGTAGCCCTAGCAAAGCTGTTCTCCATCTGAACATGAAGAGTTGTTTGTTTGTTTGTTTATTCGACTTCCAAAATGGCTCAGGGCGGATTACAATTAAAACAAAGCCATTAAAATCAGTTAACAATTAAAACAAAATTTATAAAACAGTATAAAACAACAACTAAATATTAAAACATCATAAAACAGCAATTAAACAATCATAACAATTTTAAAACCCTGAAAACCAGGTTACAACATTAAAACCAATTATAACTATTTAAAAACCCTGGAAGGCCAGGCCAAACAGATAGGTTTTAAGGGCTCTCCTGAAGGCCAGTAAAGAATTCAAATTGTGGATTTCTGCCAAGAGTGCATTCCACAGCTCAGGAGCAGCTACAGATAAGGCCCGCCTCTGTGTTGCCACCAGACGAACCAGTGGTAACTGGAGACAGACCTCCTCAGATGACCTTAATGTGTGGTGGGGATCATGCAGAAGAAGGCACTTTCTAAGATAACTCGGACCTAAGCCGTTCAGGGCTTTAAAAGTAATGACCAGCACTTTGTATTTTGCCCGTAAACATTGGCAGTCAGTGTAACTGTTTCAAAACAGGCATAACATGGTCTCTCCGGGTTGCCCCAGAAACCAATCCAGCTGCCTCATTCTGAACTAATTGAAGTTTCCGGACTATGTACAAACAAAGGCAGCCCCACATAGAGCGCATTGCAATAGTCAAGCTGGGAGGTTACCCACTGATGCACTTCTGTTTTGAGGTTGTCCTCTTAGAGGAATTGATGCAGCTCTCAAATCAGCCGAAGGTGATAGAAAGCGCTCCTGGCCATGGCCTCCACCTGAGATATACGAGGGTGAGGCCTGGGTCCAGGGGTACTCCCAATCTGTGCACCTCCTCCTTCCGGGGGAGTGTAACCCCATCCAGCATAGGAAGACTAACTCACCCCTCAGATTCCAAGTCCCAACAATGAGCATCTCCGTCTTGCTTGGATTCAGCTTCAATCTGTTATCCCTCATCCAGCCTCACTGAGAGGAGAGCAGGAACTGGTGGTGGTGGTGGTGGTCTGGTTCATCCTGCCTGTCAGCCTGCCTGCCTGGCTGGCCCAGTGAGTAGAGAGAGAGAGACCGAGGCTTATCCGACTCTTTATTTAAACCTTTTAATTTGCAGTGCTGCAAGCAACTGCTTTTAATTTCTTCTTTAAAAAAAATAATACAGCAGCCCCACAGGCTTTAACTGGGTGCTGATTGGAATTTTATTTTCTTATTCTTGGTTGCACCCAGCCCCACCTCCAGTGGCTTTAATAACTGGGGTGTTGCTGTGATGATTTTTTTTCCTAATTACTTTTAAATTGTATCAGTAGCCCCAGTGGCTTAACTGGTTACTTGCTAGGGTTTTTTTTTCCTTTTGTGGTTCTCCTCCCCCCAAAGTGGGCTTATTACTTTGGATATTTTTTTTCCACCTACAACATATTACTTATAGCCAGCCTCCGTGGCTTTAATAACTGAGGTGCTGGGCTGGTTTGCCCCCCTCCCCCCTTGTAGCCCCAAAGTGCACCTCTTCTTTGCTGCTGCTGCTGCTGCTGCTGTCTGGACTGATTTTTTAATTATCTCTTGTTTACACAGTCAGACAGGTGTTATTGACTGGTTTGTTTTATCCAGACATCGAGTCCTTCCCAAGGACCTGGGATGGCTGGATTTTACTGTCAATGTTGTTGTTGTTGTTATAGATATCGTCGCAGAATATAGGCTGTTCCCAGTAAAGCTGCTTTTTGTAATTGGCTGATGGCGATTTCTGTGGCCCCTATGGTGTTGAGGTGCTCTTCAAGGTCTTTTAGAACTGCACCAAGGCGCCAATTACCACTGGGATTATTTTGGTCTTTTCCTGCCACAGCCTTTCAATTTCAATTTGTAGATCTTTGTATTTTGTGATTTTTTCTATTTCTTTTTCTTCTATTCTGCTATCACCTGGTATTGCTATGTTGATTATTTTGACTTGTTTTTCTTTCTTCTCGACTACAGTTATATCTGGTGTATTGTGTGGCAGGTGTTTGTCTGTTTGTAGTCTGAAGTCCCATAATAGTTTTACATCTTCATTTTCTTCAACTTTTTCAATTTTATGGTCCCACCAATTTTTGGCTACAGGTAGCTTGTATTTTTTGCAGATGTTCCAGTGTATCATCCCTGCTACTTTGTCATGCCTTTGTTTGTAGTCAGTCTGTGTGATCTTTTTACAACAGCTGATCAGGTGGTCCACTGTTTCATCTGCTTCTTTACAAAGGCGGCACTTGCTGTTTGTTGTGGATTTTTTGACTTTTGCTCTCATTGCATTTGTTCTTAGTGCCTGCTCTTGTGCAGCCAGTATTAAACCCTCTGTTTCTTTCTTCAAGTTGCCATTCTTAAGCCACTGCCAGGTCTTGGTGATGTTTGATTTTCTGGTTATATTGTGCAAATATTGACCATGTAGAGGCTTATTTTTCCATTTTTCTGCTCCGTTCTTTGCTTGTTGTTGTTGTTTGCAGGGGGACTGGCGTACTGTTACTTCTGTCTAGTGCCCAGTCTGCCCAGGCTCTCTCTGACCATTTCCCAGGGTTTTTTAATGGTTTGTTTGGGTGGGTGGGTGGGTGCCTGACCGAAGCCCATCTTCCTTCTCCCCCAGGTGTTACTCTTGGAGTCTCTCCAAGAGTAATACCTGGCAGAATCCAGCTGAAGATGCCGCTGGAGTTTTCTGTGTGTGCACTACGCTGTTATAAATAGTGCTGGGTGTAGGAGAGAGCATAAATAGACCACCCCCAGGTACACACCCCCTTAAAGGTGCTTTTTACCCCCACATCAGAATTTGGGCTTAAATTTTTGACAAAAACAGAAATTGGGTGCCTGCCTGCCTTGAGTTGTGGTTTGGTCTGTTTATGAGATTGTGTTGTGGTGAGGAATGGACATTGGCAGCTTTCTGTGTAATATTTCTTAGTGATTGCTGTGATGAGCTCCATGTCTAGCCTTGAGACTAAATTGTGCTTCACTTACTGCTCCAGTCAGGTCTGCTCTGAAATCTGCATTCTGTATTGCAAGGTGTACTCAATCAAAATGTGTCTGAAGACATTGTTCTAGTTGAGCATATGGCCTGCTGGCTGCTAAGGTTGCTGATGTGGCAGCTATTGCAAATAAGGACTGGAGTCATAATTGTATGTGAGAGAGCAACTTGTGCCAATGATGTTACTGAAGCAAAAGCACTGTGGCTGGCAGTGGATTCTGGGTCAGTTTCTTCTTTTTTGGCTGTCTTTGGACTATGCATTTGGCAGAATGTAGTGTGTGGTACTTCTGTTCTGCACTGTTGTTTTTCAAGGCAGGATTGCAAAATGTGTGCTGTGTACTCTGCTTGTTTCAGCCATTGGGAACAATGGGGAACTTGAATCACCCCTTTGTTCCACATTGGTACGTCCAAGGGCCACCAAAATGGGGTGGGTGGTCCAGTGTGATGGATGCTACCTACCACCCAACCCACAAGCGGTTAATTTTAAACATTTTTTTAAAAACCTAAACCCCCATGAGACCTTATAGGTGGTGTTTTTTTATTTTTTGGAAAGTTTAAATTCTTTTTAAAAATTACCCCTTTCTTTTGTGGGCTGGATGGGAGGTGGCACCCATTATGCCCTACACCCAACCCACTTTAGTGTCCCTAGGACCTACCAATGGGGAACATTGGGGTGATTCCCCACTGTTCCCTATGAGCAAATCACAATCCTTCCCCCCAGTTTTTGATTCAATTCAAACTTTTGCAATTTAATTCAAGGTCAAATTGAATTACAAAAAGATGATTCATGCACATATCTACTAAATAGTGATCATGTTCACGTATCAGCCATGGCCCTTCCTGAAGAACGCAGATCTGACTACATTACACATCCCTTGATTACAAACATGCTTGGTTATTGCAATGTACATAGGAAAATAGGAAGCTGCCATATACCAAGTCAGATCATTGGTCCATCTAGCTCAGTATTGTCCACACAGACTGGCAGCAGGTTCTCCAATGTTACAGGCAGGAATCTCTCTCAGCCTTATCTTGGAGATGTCAGGGAGAGAACCTGGAACCTTCTGCTCTTCCCAGAGCGGCTCTATCTCCTGAGGAGAATATCTTACAGCGCTCACACTTCTGGTTTCCCATCCATATGTAACCAGGGTGGACCCTGCTTAGCTAAGAGGACAAGTCATGCTTGCTTCCACAAGACCACCTCCTCTATGTAGGGCTGTATGTAGTATTTGGAAGCTTTTGAAGAAAGCTGCTGCCAAGTTGATTTCAAGAGTGTTTTGTGGGTCATATTATTCCACTCTGCTTTAATCTGCATTGGCTCCTGATTTGCTTCTGGGCTCAATTAGAGGTGATGGTTGGTTGATTATTAAATTGTTATACCACCTTTCATTAAAACAATCTCAAGGCAGTTTACAAAACATTTTAAACAATATAAGACTATTAAAATCACACAATTAAAATATTAAAATGGAATATAAAAATACAAATCCAATTAAAGGTTTAGAAAACATACACAGTATAACCATAAAATACAAAGCAGCTGCAACCAAAACATTCATCTAAAAGCCTGGGTAAAAGGCCAAATTTTAATTGCATTCTAAAAACCATGATGGAGACTGAGGAGTGGATGCCCACTGGGAGAGCATTCCAAAGTCTGGGGACCATAACTGAGAAGGCCCTGTCCTGCCTGCATGACAGCCAAGCCTCCCCCATTGTCGGCACACAATAAGGGACAACCTTTAAAGTCCTAAACAGTCTGGATCCTGGGTTACCACCTGACTCCATTTGAAACTTCCCCTCTCCTGAGATCATCTGTGGAGGCTTTGCTCCCTATTACTGCACCAGGGCTAGGGCACTCCTGTACAGCCCAACTTTGACCCCTCTGGTCATTGCTCTCCAGAGGACTTGTGAAAACTACTATTTTTCACTGCGCGCCTATGGCCTGGCAGAAAGGACCAGGGAAGCTGTTGCTATTTTATTTTAGTTGTCATGTTACATGGCTGTTTGTGTTTTATTTTGATTTTCATTGTCTTGTTCTTATGGTATTTTTTATATTTGTATTTTGTTGTGCACTGCCCTGAATGCTGGGCCGTTCGTAAATAATTTAACAAATAAATACATATTAAAAAGTGGGGGGGAGAAGACGTATTACACAGACACAAAGCACCAAGAATGGCTCTGGTGCAAGCCCCACTGAAATAAAAAAGATGGCATAGGAGATTTTGCTTCTCCATCTGTTGCTATATCATTGACAATTAATACGTACCACAGCATACAGTTTAATACTTTGTGGGTGGAGCACTCATACCTGCCATAGCTGTATTGAACTTTTCTTAACTTCTTTGGCATAGACCTTTGCTTTATAATCCTAGGCAAATATTGCTTTTTCATTGAACCACATTATACTTGTCATGAAAGATCTATGATTTCACTTTTTTTTTTTACTTCCTTTCGGGAATTTTTACATAGTGCACCGAAAGGTCTGAGAAATGTTATTCATCGAAAGACAGGATGCATTAACCCATAACTTTGTTTTTAACAACCCATGTGGCAATGTTGAATGCATTCACCCTTCATTGGTATTCTGGCTATAGATGTTGCTACAACTGGCTCATTTGGTGGCTACTTGGGACTGGGCCTCCTCTGTGGATAACCCGGGGCTCTGGAATGCACTCCCTGTTAAAACCATTGTTTCTCCACCTCTGGCTGTATTTTTTTTTTTAAGACCTTAAGATGCACCTGTTTTCTCAGTCTTTTAATTAATTTTAATGGGTTTTCTGTCATCAATGTTTCAATCATTTTATTCTGTTTTTATATTGTATTTAACTTATGTATACCACCTAGGGATGCACATACCTTATGGATCAAGCCAATGAAGCATTTAGCCCACCATTTTGTTTCCAACAGTGGCTGGTCAGATGCCTCAAGTAAGCTAACAAGCAGTAAGCTCTAAGGTACACTTCATACAATACTTTTAAATATTTACAAATAATCTTTACATTTTAAAAAACAAATATACACTTCTTTTTTTAAAAAAATGCTTTTATTAGTATTACAAGTGAAAACAGAAAGGTTACATTTCTGAGACTCCAACAAGACCAAACAAGTTTACATACAAGGTCTTATCCTTCAAAACTGAAACAAAAGAAAAATACAATAGTGTTAGTTGAATCTAGAAAGTTCTAAACTAGGCATCAGGCATCAGTAGCATTTAATTAAGAATCTTGAACCCCTCGAGGATAAATTAAAGAAGAAAAAGTCTGTCCCAGCATAATTGATCATCCCACTATCAAACGGTCTAAAGAGGAGAGAACCAGCCCAACTATGACGTATAAGATAGGAATGATACAAGTAATTTGAGCGCAGAGCAAGACATCTCCGGTATTCTGGTTGGAGCCCCACAAGCTCAAAAAAATGATATAAATAATTAATGATCAGATTCTGTATTTTATAAGGGAGAGAATACAAGTTCCCTTGCTCTAGTTTTTGTCCTACTTCTGAATTAAAACCTATATAAATAATGATAAGGGGTGGGGAATGGTCCAAAAACGTTCATTAAGTGGGTTAATTGAGTCTTGTAACATGTATGTTTGATAGAAATATGTTTTGTAATGTATTATTCTCCAATACTAAATGAAAGGAAATTTTTTGAACAAGTCTTGGATCTTCTAGTCTTTTCCATCGGCTACATTAAATGTGAGATATAGTATATTATCTTATATATTAAGCTGGTGGACTGAAACAATCTAAAACAATCAAAGGACATCTATGATTCTAGCCAAGCCGAAAATGAATTCAAAGAATTTTAAATTCCTTGTTCTATCTGACCTGATAACCAGTTTACATCAGAACCTCAACAGCAGACTTCAGCAGCAAGGTGTTATACAGTTCTCTTCCACGTGAGTTTCAAAGTTATTAATAACAGATAAAGGAATCTAGTTACAATTGGTCCTGCTAAAGAGCACAAAAACAGATATATAATTTTAGGTGTACCTCAAAAATATGTCTCAAATATATCCTAATATACAATATTAAATGTGCTTCAGTGTAATATCAATACAATAAAGGGTAAAAAAAAAAAAACTCTCAGGCAAGACATGAGTTAGTTCTGTATTCATATCACACCCTAAATCGCATCATTCCCTTCATACTGGCTCTCTCCTTCGAAGACCATTCAGCTACCTCCTAAAGAATCCATGGGAGTTTCAAACAGCAATACATAAACACTTCTATTGTGGTTGAAGACAGCACAGATATTGTAATTATATCAAAATAAAAATTTGCATCATTTTCAAACATGACTGTGTACATTGGTTTTTATTCCCCCACCTTACTGGAGATTATTTCTTCTATACAGAAGGGAGAAAAGCCCAGTGCCATGTGTGAAGCAGCCCTAAGATTCATGATTTAAATGTTTTCATGTAACCATGGTAACCATGCAGAGCAGCTGCTTTATTATACCAACTAGTATTTTTAAGCCCGTTATGATAACGGGCGCTAGCTTTCTATCCCGTCTTTTCTGTCTCTCTCTCTCTCTTTCTGTCTCTTCCCCCCCCTTGTCCCCTCTCTCTTTTTGTTTTTTGTTTTGTTGTTGTCTCTGTTTTTGTTCTTCCTTATTTTGCTTTTACTTTTTGGGGGGGGGTGGATGAATAACGGCCAAAATGGCCCATGAGAAGGTGGCCGCCCCCGCCTATCGCCCTCCCGCGCACCCAGCTGCCGGAGCCCACCTTACCCGCTCCAGCCCGAAGGAGAAGAGAGGAACTCGGAAACAGAGCTATTCTCTGTGTTAAGCTGCTGCCTATACTGTCGCAGTGGACGCAATAGGCATCCTTTGCGTCCATAGCGGCAGTTTGAGCAGTGACTTAGCACAGAGAGGAGCTCTGCTCGTGAGCTCCTCTCTTTTCCCTCGGGCTGGAGCGGGTAAGGTGGTCTTCGACAGCTGGGAGGGCGATAGGCGGGGGCGGCGACCTTCTCATGGGCCATTTTGGCCCTTAATCTTTTTTTGGGGGGAGCGGGGAAGGTGATTTTGGGCAGCTGGGAGGGTGGGTGAGCAGGCGGGGGCGACGGCTGTGAGCGGGCGGGGGCCTCGTTGGCGGCTTCGCCGCCACCTCGCCCAGCTTCCCTGTCCCCCGTCTCGGTCTTCCCCCGCCGCCATTGCCCTCGCCTTTTTCAGGGCGGCCGCTTCTGGTTGCCTCGGCCTCCTCTCGCCGTGCCGCAGCTCATGGCTGAGGCGGCGGCTCTGCCGCCGCCTCGGCCACTTTCCCCCGCCGCCACACACCGGCTAATGGCTGCCCGTGGCTGTGGGACACTGGTGTCTGCAGTCCTGTGTCCCTTGGGCTCTTCTGGGCCTGCGCTTCGCGCAGGCCCAGAACAGCCCAGGGAGGCAGGGACGCAGATCCCCAACATTCCAAAGCCACGGCCACTCACTTAGCCTTTTATTATATAGGATAAAGAGAGATACCAGCAAGTGTCATTGGCCTTAGACTTCTGTGAGGCATGTAATGGAGACAAGAGATTTGTAAAGACAATACAAGTTCCCATTGTCTATCAGTGCTGCAACCGTGTGGACTGTCTCAGTGTTTGCTCTTAGAATTGCCAGATCAAAAACCTTTTGAGGGAGGTTTTCTAAGGTTCAGAGGTGCAGTGGTCTGATAAGAGAGGCATTCAATACAAAGATGAACATTTGTAGAATAAAACCAACTCAGTAACCTACAAGCGACTTTACTGCCCTCAACTACTGATGATCTCCCATGTACACAGAAGTATATTACTTCTGTGGACAAGCAATGCACAAGAGCCTTCAGTTAACCAACCAATTGTCACATCTCCAAGTGATACATGACACTGTAGTGAGCTTGATGTAGCAAAGTTCTCTCTCTCACACACACACACACACACACAGCCACAACCTTGTTAATTAGGCACATCATGATACTTCAGAACTTTCTCCATCCAACACAGATACAAACTACCCACTCATTATAGAGCAAAATAAAGTGAAATTTGATTGTTATGCAGTGCTGGTAGGGCATTACTGCTGCTGCCGCCATTGGGTAAGGAACCTACCTTACCTGGTGCCAGTGGAAGAAGGGGCTTATTACTGTGGTGCCGCTTTCCCTCCTCCTCCTCGTCAGCTCCCACTTCTCTTTTCATTCTTAAAAAGGGATTACAGACCTGATGCATGGATCCCCTCCCCATCTCCAGTGCGAAGTAGTCAGTAAACCAGGATGGTTCAGCCCACTACCAATGTAAAGTAAAGTGCGCCGTTGAGTCTGTTTTGACTCCTGGTGACCATAGAGCCCTGTGGTGGTCCTTGATAGAATACAGGAGGGGTTTACCATTGCCTCCTCCTTCACAGTATGAGATGCTGCCCAATACAGGAGTTTTCTCCTATATTGCTGCTGCCCAATATAGGAGTTTTCCCATAATCCGGAAAACATACCAGCGGGGATTCGAACCAGCAACCTCATGCTTGCTAGGCAAGTCATTTCTCTGTTGTGCCGTTAGGTGGCTTTCTCTCTGATATACAGTCATTTAAAAATCTGATCTTAACTGTATTTACACAGAAATAAGCCAGTCTCATTGACTGCAATGCGATTTAATGTTAAGTAAGACAACCACAGGGCTCTGTGGTCGCCAGGAGTAGACACTGACTCAATGGCACACTTTACCTTTAAGCATGCTTAGCATATCACAAAGCAGTAATAACAAAACCTCTCTCTGAAATTGGGATGACTGAAGACAATTGAAAATGAGGCAAAGGAATCTTGAAGGAGAAATAATAGTGTCATTGTCCATGCTAGCAAAAGCTGGGAGTGTTGATGCTCTGTAATATGCACCAGAGTGCAAATGAATAGCTGAGCAGCTGAAATATTTGAAAGACACTTGGAAAGCTGAGCTGGCGTGTTACGCATTGGTTTTTGCTTTTTTTTTTTTTTTTTTTGAACTAGTGAGCCAACTTTTCTTCATTTAAAATTGGGGTTTGAATTGCATATTCTGGAAATGTTTTGCTACATTGCACCTATTGATGTATTTTATGTATGTCATGCATGAGGAATAATATTGCATCCTGCCCTGGTGCATTCTAGGCCAAAGAGATGGAGGAGAAGGCAGATCTTTGAATTTCTGCCATTGCAGCTACCTTTTGGGCAGCCACTTTCTTGAGGGAATGCTGCTAGATCATCAGTAAAGGTACTGTAAGCCCGCTCTGATCCCCCGATACTTTCAATGCAATGGTGCTATGGTGCATTATTGCAGAGCTGCACAACCTCAGCTGTTGTTGGATTACAACCCCCATCATCTGCAGCCACAGTAGCCAATAGTCAGGGCTAATGGGACTTGTAGTCCAACATCTGCAGGAAGGTCAAATTTGTGCAACTCTGCATTATTGCATCTCTTTTCAATATTGGGGACATTTCCTGGTGAAAAATGCCCAGATATGGTTTGCCCCACATTCAAACTGATTATTGTTCTGATTTAATACACAGTCCCAGTAACCGCTCAGAGATGAAAGTTTGGGGCAGTGTACAAATTTGATAGATAGATAGTCTATGTCCATGGTACCTCAAGAACCACCTTTATCCCCTATAAATTATTATTATTTATTCACACAGTCAGACAGGTGTTATTGACTGGTTTGTTTTATCCAGACATCGAGTCCTTCCCAAGGACCTGGGATGGCTGAATTTTATTGTCAATGTTGTTGCTGTTATAGATATCGTCACAGAATAGAGGCTGTTCCCAGTAAAGTTGCTTTTTGTAATTGGCTGGTGGTGATTTCTGTGGCCCCTATGGTGTTGAGGTGCTCTTCAAGGTCTTTTGGAAATGCACCCGCCCTGGGATTATTACCACTGGGATTATTTTGGTCTTTTTCTGCCACAGCCTTTCAATTTCAATTTGTAGATCTTTGTATATGGTGATTTTTTCTATTTCTTTTTCTTCTATTCTGCTATCCCCTGGTATTGCTATGTCGATTATTTTGACTTGTTTTTCTTTCTTCTCGACTACAGTTATATCTGGTGTATTGAGAGGCAGATGTTTGTCTATTTGTAGACGGAAGTCCCATAATATTTTTACATCTTCATTTTCTTCAACTTTTTCAATTTTATGGTCCCACCAATGTTTGGCTACAGGTAGCTTGTATTTTTTGCAGATGTTCCAGTGTATCATCCCTGCTACCTTGTCTTGCCTTTTGTTTGTAGTCAGTCTGTGCGATCTTTTTACAACAGCTGATTAGGTGGTCCACAGTTTCATCTGCTTCTTTACAAAGGCAGCACTTGCTGTTTGTTGTTGACTTTTCTACTTTTGCTCTCATTGCATTTGTTCTTAGTGCCTGTTCTTGTGCAGCCAGTATTAAATTCTCTGTTTCTTTCAAGTTGCCATTCTTAAGCCATTGCCAGGTCTTGGTGATGTCTGATTTTCCACTTATATTGTGCAAATATTGACCATGCAGTGGCTTATTTTTCCATTTTTCTGCTCGGTTCTTGACTTGTTCTTTCTTGTAGGCCTGCTTTCTTTCATTGGTGTTGAATAGTTTCGCATTATTGACCATTTGAAGTGCTTCTTCTTCACTGTCCCTGATATATTCTTCAAGGCCTATTTTCTCCTCCTCTACTGTTTGATGGACTTGCAGCATTCCTCTTCCACTTGAGCTGCGAGGGAGATATAGCCTATCTACATCACTGAGGGGATGCAGAGCATGATTGATGGTCATTATTTTCCTGGTCTTACGATCTAGCGTCTCTAGCTCTGCCTGCGTCCAGTCTATTATTCCTGCAGTGTATCTAACAGGTATAGCCCAGGTGTTTATGGCTTGTATGGTGTTCCCGCCATTGAGTTTGGACTTGAGGATTTTTCTAAGTCTCCTGATGTATTCACTTCCAATTTTTCTTTTAACTTCAGTGTGTGCGATGTTATCAGCCTGGAGAATGCCCATGTATTTGTAACGTTCTTTCTCTCCCAGGTTCTTGATCTTGCTTCCATTAGGCAGTTCTATTCCTTCTGTTTTTCTTATTTTCCCTCTCTTCATTATTAATGCAGCACACTTGTCTAGACCAAACTCCATGGCTATATTGCTACTGAATATACGGACAGTGTTTAGCAGGGATTTGATTTCTGACTGGGACTTTGCATACAACTTCAGATCGTCCATGTACAGCAGATGGTTGATTGTACTTGATGTTTTAGATGTTTGGTATCCAAGGCCTGTTTTGTTTAGCATTTGTGAAAGTGGGGTCATGGCGATTACAAACAACAGAGGGGATAGTGAGTCCCCTTGGAAAATGCCTCTTCTAATGCTAACCTGTCCAAGTGCCTCGCCATTGATTGTTAACTCTGTACTCCAGATGCTCATTGCTTTTTTTTATAAATATCTGAATGTTTTTGCTGACACCAGTTGTTTCTAAACATTTTAGTATCCATTTGTGAGGCAATGAATCGAAGGCTTTCTTGTAGTCAATCCATGCAACACTTCGATTGGTTTTTCTTCTCTTGCCATTTTCTAAAATCATTTTGTCAATCAGCAGCTGCTCTTTTGTGCCTCTGGTGTTTGGACAATTTCCTTTCTGGTCAACTGGGAGCTGTTTGTTAGTTAATAAGTGTTGCATCACTTCATCTGCTATTATTCCAGTTAATAATTTGAACATGGTTGGCAGGCAGGTTATCGGTCTATAATTACTTGGAACTGCACCTTTTGCTGGGTCTTTCATTATGAGATGAGTTTTGCCAGTTGTTAGCCATTGTTCCATATCACCTCCTTGCAAAATGTGATTGAACTGTTTTGATAGTTGTTTATGAAGGCTTGTTAGGTGTTTAAGCCAAAAGCCATGCAGTTCATTGTCGCCTGGCGCAGTCCAATTTTTAATTTTCTTTGCTCTTTCACTTATTAATTCTGGTGTTATTATTAGATCTTGCATTTGTTGGTTACATTTTTTGACCTCTTTCATCCAGCCTGCTTTTTTATTATAATCTATTGGATTTTCCCATAATTTCCCCCAGAATTGCACTGTTTCTTCTTTATTTGGTGTTTCTAGGTTTCTTGCAGTTTCTCCTTCTATCCTTTGGTAAAAACGTCTCTGATTCGACTGGAATGGAGATTTTGCCTGTGTTGTGTAATTCTGGCTTCATATCTGCTAATCTTCTTTGACACTGCTGTTATTTGCTGCTTTATTATTTCCAGGACTTCTCTAATTTTCCTTGAATCTAGGTGGTATTTTTGGATCAGATACTGTTTGGTGTTTTCATTCTTCAGCTTCTTGTCTTTCATATTTTCAATTTACTAGCATCTGATCTAAGCCTGGAGATTTTATTTTCTAATCTAATCTTCCATTTAGGTGATGTACTGCTTTCTTTTTTGACAGGTCCACTGATCTTATATCCGAGCTCTTGTGTTGTTATTGTTGCTGCACTGTACATTAGTTGGTTTGTTTCTTGCAAATTATTGGTTGTTATTTCTGCAAGTGCAGCATTGACATCTTTTAATGCCTGAGCAAGTTGTTTTTTGGCAACTGTTTTTAGAGCTGGAAGTCGAACCCTGGTGGTTGTTTGGTTCATGTGCTCAGATATTTTTTGCTTGAGTTCTTGTTGCTTTTCTGTTAAACGGCATTTGGGTTTTTGAGGTGAAGGCAAAGGGGAGGTTGCCTGGTTTTGATTTTGAAACAGTTCAGCAACAGTGGCATCCTCTATTTCCAACACCTCCTCCACCTGCGCCTGAGCAACTTCTTCAATTGGTGATAATTCTTCTTCCATATCTTGAGCCTGTGTTGCTCTTTGCAGTTCTTCCAGCTCAACTCCTGTGAATACTTTATTTCTTATTAAGAATCTTCTCTGGTCTGCTAGCCTTTGTTCTGTTATTTCTGTATCTGGATGCTTCTCTTTCCAAATTTGGTACATTCTTTTTAAATAACCTCTTCTAGTTGGACTAGACTTGTAATAGCAGATCATTATTTCCTTGTTGGCATTTTTCGTATATTTTTTTCGGTTAAGCGACGTTTCTTCCAGTAACTTTGCTGTCTCCAGCCCTGGTTGCTCAACTGAAGATCCTGAGTCCTGTTGCCCACTTGCCACCAGATGTCCAAGGTCTATAGCACCTGGTGCGGTCCTTGTTGACCCGGGCGACGACCGATCCGGTATAGATTTATTAAAGTTACGTCTCACCATATTGTTGATGGGAGAGGCACTCTTTGTCTGGCTCCTCTGGTGAGACCTGTCCAGTATGGTTGGACCTCTGGCATAGCTCTCACCTTCATCAGAGCACGCAAGCCCCACAACCACGCCAAGGTAGTGCCTCACTGGGGGTTGTTGTTATTTTATTTATTATTATTATTATTATTATTATTATTATTATTATTATTAATTCAATTTCTATACCGCCCTTCCAAAAATGGCTCAGGGCAGTTTACACAAAGAAACAACAAATAAATAAGATGGAGCCCTGTCCCCAAAGGGCTCACAATCTAAAAAGATTAACTGATACTTCAAAAATCTCTGCAGAGACCTTGCTCTGGGTTCTTCTGCCTTGAGGTACAAGGTTACAGCAATGGTACAAAGACTTTGAAACTTTCTCCCTACCTCCTCTGTGTTGGTTTTTGGACACTGGATAGAGGCTCTGTTTTGCTTTTTCAGAGGGCTTTGACTCTCTCTGAATTTGTTGGTTCCTGCTGGTTTGTTTTCTTACTGCTGATTGATTAATTAGATATTTGTTCGTTGTGATGCTTATTGTACTTTGTCTGCTTTGACTATTGTTTTAATTGTATTTTAATTTTAAATTTGTGAGCTGTCTCATAGCTCATTTTGAATCAAAATGTGGACTATACATATTTTAATCGATAGCTAATACCAAATTAGCAAGTGCAACTTACATGATAGTTGAGCTATGTATAAAAACAGTGCTGCGACTTCCCCTTTGTGTTTCCTCCGATATTTGTGTGTTCCTCTGTGTTTCCTCCGAACTTTCAAAGAGAAGCTCTCTCCAGGAGAAAATGGAGTCATCCTAACTTTACGCCACTGTGGGCATCACACAGCTGTCGTTTGTGTGTGGAAGGATGAAGCAGCAGAGCAGGCTGTTCAGGCCCATTTGTTGTGAGCCACCATGAAGGACTGTTGGAAAGGCAGCATGTAGCATATAAATTATTTATCTAAAGCACTTCTATGATGCTTTTCAAAGTGGCTTACAACACTAAATATTTTTTTTAAAAGAATAAAATGAACAAAATCCATGCAAATTAGATGTGAGGAAGGCAGCTTTCTTCTTCTAATTTGCCCTGTTTGCATAGGAAGCATGAGTGGGTCTAATCTTTACAAACCTCTTCTGTGTGCAGATGAGAGCAGCGAACCATCCTCTGTCCTAACATGTTGTGTTCCACTCCTGCATGCACTTTTCACCTGGTTTTACTCTGATGCTGGAACAGAATGGATGTGAGCTGGGCTGGAGAGAGAAAATGTGCCAAGATCAAGATGAGGTAAGGTGGGGTGGAAAGGTTCAGCCCCCTGCCTGCAAGCAGCTTTTCTTATTACCAGTTAGACTCCATTCAACCCCTCACACTTTATACACAAACACAATAGATTGTGAGGTCATTCACACAATCAAAAGTGGTGTTCTTCCCAGGTTTGGGAGCTATGTGTGCTTCCAATTTTCAGTTGTGTGGAAGCACCCGAGGTAGGTTTTCTTCCTACCTTGCTTCCACACAATCACTTCTACCCAGGTTTTCCCCTTACCTTGCTTCTAAAGGTAAAGGTAAAGTGTGCCGTCGAGTTGGTTTCAACTCCTGGCACCCACAGAATCCTGTGGTTGTCTTTGATAGAGTACAGGAGGGGTTTACCATTGGGTCCTCCCATGCAGTATGAGATGATGCCTTTTAGCATCTTCCTATATTGCTGCTGCTGCTGGATATAGGTGTTTCCCAGAGTCTGCACAACTGAAAACTGAGAGCACATTCAGCTCCCAAACCCGGGTAGAACACATTTTTTGATTGTGTGAATAACCTATATATGAATAAGCAAGAGTGGCTGCTCCCTCCTCCAGCTAAGATGCAGGCTGTATCAAGGTTACAAGTCACTGAGGCTATTCTGATGATCAGGCGAAATCGGGCTAGGAGAGCATAGCCCGATTTCGCCTGACCATCTGAACCACTGGGCTCGCAGGTGAGCCCGGTGGCCTCCAGGCAGTTGACCCGTGAAAGTAACTCTCCTCATAAAACGGGTTTGCGGAGCAAGCACTCTGCAAACCCGTTTTTTTTGCTCTGAGTTGCTGCAGTGTGGCTCCGCGCCACAGCTACTCACGAGTAGACCCCCAAGCAGGAGGCTGAAAAGCAGCCTCCTGGCTTGGGGGTCTCTCCAGCATGTCTTGTGCACTCGCGCAGGGCATGCTAGAACTTCCAGGGACCACGTGGCCCCCGAACTCCCCAGCCCCGGCCGGCTCCGTGACGGAGCCGGCAGTTGTGTGGGCGGCTGCTGCTCTCCCTGCAAACCTCCAGAGGGGTTTGCGGGGATGCCAGATGTTGGTCAATGCCAGACTAACAATGAAGGATATCCCTTCAGGCTGGACAGCAGCTTGTTCTGTATTCACTCACATGTATAGATCTTCTCTATCCAAAATCCATGCCATTTTCCCCTTAAAGACCCCTGCTCATATTTAGGTATCAAGATGGGGGGCAAATTTTCACTAGATATTTGGGACACTCCTTAGAAAACTCCCTGCCTTGACCACATTTTCAGTGGAGTGCAGACGAATGAGCCAAGGAGACATGACGTTTTGTAAACATCGCTCCCCTGGCTAAGTGCCAAATGTCCATCACTGGCCATTTCTCACTTCATTCCGTATCTCACAAGAATGCTCAGCTGACAGTCAGCAATATGATTAGCTCTCATAACACCAACAGTATTTCTTAGAAGTCTGACTTGGTCGCAGCATCCTTTCTTTTTTTCCTAATATTTAAAAAAAACATAGTATTGCTGTAATTTACAAGAGGATTATGACCTAGATAGTGCAAACCCCAAAACATAAAATGGGAATGGAACTAAGCCACTTTCAGTAATATTCTGCTGTTCATTCACACCAAGCAAAACCCACAGCCTGTCTTATCCTCTAAAATGACAATTATTCTGCTTGCACATTGTGGAAAGCTGGAGAGCAGAAATAGCCTTGGCCCCAATCCCATCTGACATTTAATGTCTTGTTGATTGGTCATTAACTTAAGAATTTGCTCCTTTATGATCTGCAATGCTGCATTTCTGCACTGACCATCTGGTTTGTTCAAAAGCAAAGCGACTCTGGTCTAACCCTTTCAACTGGCTATCCATGTATTTCCTACACTGCAGTCAGGGGGAGGCAGATCTTTAGCACACACAAGAGAAAATGTGTATGCATGCAACACAGACCACAAGAGGGGGTGCTGCCCTGAGGGAAATGGTTCATTTTCATAGAGGGAGACAACCTGGAGCCAAATTGTAACTGAAAACTGTGCCCCTCATGTCAATTGCGTGTTGGGGGGAAGTGGGGGACACACTCCACGGTTCTGTAGTCAATGCATTCTGCACATCCTCCTTAATACATTTTGGATTTGGGGGTGATGTGTTGGAAATGTTATGCATATTTAGCCTCTCATGTGCTCCTAGGTTTAGATGTAGATTTGCAGGTTTTCTCACAATCATAAAAGCTGCTTTTTGTTGTATTCTATACCTTATTCTGGCACAACCTTTAAATAAATTTGATGTGCAAACTTTGGCTCAGTTCACATATTTGTCCCAGAGGAAAAGCAAACACACCTGAGAATATACAGTGCACACACAAACCACATCAGTTAATGCACTCACTGAAGTAAGCAATTGTATTTGGCACAGAGATAAATTACTATGGCTGGAGATCTTCTCCTGAGGGGTAAAGGCCTCTGTAAAGAAGGGATGTTGCAATAATATGCCCCATGGCGGATAGGAGCAGAAAAAGCAATGAAGAGAGGACCACCACCACCCCTAGATTTCCTCGATAATAGCAATGGGAACATCCTACTTTCAGTTTCTGAGCAGAAAGATAAAAATGTGATCCCACTGTTTGGCTCTTTAAGGACAAGTGGGGATGGGCTTTGAAGTATTCTACTCTATCTGCATCTTATTTACTTTACTGTGTAAGGTAGGATGTGAATGCATTCGTGTTCGCTTTTGCCCGATCATCTGCTGCTAGGGGAGCCACGCGGCTCTCGGCAGCAAACCCTCCTAATCCCCCCTCCCCTTAGACGAGGTTAGTGGAACGAGTGCTCCACTAACCCGCCTATTTGATCATGTGTTGCCGCAGCGCAGCTCCGCACCACGGCAACACATGAGGAGACAAGCCTCCCGGCCCTGAGGGTCTCTCCAGGATGCCCCCTGCGCTTGCGTGGGGCATCCTGGAACTTCCGGGGGCCGCGTGGCCCCCAATCCCCGCAGACCCCGCTGTGGGCAGTTGATCCGGCTGCCCAGGGCTGCTCTCCTGTTCATCTGCAGGGAGAGTGGGCTAAGCCCGCTCTCCCTGCAAACCCCTTCCCAGCGAGTCTCACCAATAATGAGACTCACCTCAGTATCTTTTATGTTTTATTGTTTAGGCATTTGTCCCGCTGTGGATCTTGTAGAGGGGTTGGGGTGGAGTGGAGTCAGGAAGGAAAAGGAGAAGGAGAAAATGGAGTTGTTTCTGAATAAACTCTTAGTTAAATCTATATAAAATAGTACTTTGTGTTTGTGAGGAAAGCAGCTATAAAACAATTAATACTGAAGCAAAATACCACATGAGTTTAGGATGAAGTGTGCAAATATTTGCTTATGAAACTCAATTCTAAAGTGATATTCAATACTGAATCATGTCAAGGAATTTAAAGGCAATATTGTTGATAATTAATTTGCTACTTTTATGTCTACATCCCCTCACCCCCCAAATAAGCTCTAAAACCAACAGGATCAATAATTGGGACAATAGTGATTTGAGGTTTTCCATGTAGATTTGAGATGTTCACTTGGGAATATTTCCTTCATTTCAGTTGCAGAATGCATGTGTACATACACCACACAAGAGAATCCAGTGTACATTCCCTTAATAAATGGCTCTGCATTTGCTAAAGCCAAACGTGTACTTCAGAAAATCCACACTCATTTAATGTTAAGGATTTATTTGTACAATAGATCTCCCCTCCCCCCACCCCGGTTCCATGAAAGTGCTGTGGCTCTCTGGCTATAATAATAATCCAGCCAAGAGTCCTATAAGGTAGGACATTATAATGCAGTTGGGGATTGAAGCTGATAGTGGCTTGCCTTCGGGTCACCTAGCAGAAGAAATGTTAGAACACATAAAAATCCATGCTTCAGTTATACGGCATGTCCACTAACCTACCACAAACCTCTTGTTATTTACCAACCATTCTTACTAGATTTGCTTACAATAGTGCTAATGGTTCACTGAATATCTTCTTTCATTGAGAACAGCCAGAGGCTGCTTTTGATATTTTCCTCTTTGGAATTCGATCTTTCAGAGGAGGGAGTGGGTTATCAGAGATTATAGAGATGGAGAGGACAGAGAGTTAAACAGGCCTGCAGGGCATGCTGATAAATCCTGCAGGTTACATAACTGCTTTGGAATCAGCTGGATTTTGTAGTGTTTTCAGACTAAAGGAGCACCAGTGTTTCCAGTAGCCTTCCTCTTCTATCTGATGCCAGGTAGGGAGGACTCCAGCTCACTGCAGCAAGTAGGAAAGGAGGGAAGGGAGCATGACTAGTGCAACGTCAGCAGCAGAAAGAGTTGCATCTTTGGAATGATGTCTTGTCCCAAAGGGGGAATAGGTAGCAGTGCTAAGGGAGACAACTAGAAGCACTAAATTCCTCTTGTTTCTGAACATCCAGTAAGCGATACTGGACAAGGTTTCTGCCTAATGTACAGCATATTGCAATTCTCAGGATCCTGCCCTTATATATTGTAGAGATCACATCAAGGCTACACTGGATTCTAGGCATATTGACTTATAAAGAACCCCCTTGGGAAGACTGCAAAGGGAACTCTTCAGAGAGAGATGGGGGAACAAAGCAATTTTGCTCCACAAATGACGTCTACTCCACACTGCCCAGTAAATTTTGTTTAATTGCTCAGAAGCCCCACTGATCTTACTTGTGACAACTAAGAGAAATGGGTCCCAAGTCTCACTCTACTATATGTTTAAGAAGTGTGATTTGCTACAGGTCCTGGGCATGGTATATTAACTGAAGATAGATGACCAGTTAGCTGCATATGCTGGAGTCAAAGGGCACGACGACATGCTTATGTAACGGCCTATTTATAGAGATTTGACAGAAACATGTTCAAGAATACTTTGTTTTTATTTATTTAGAAATAATAAAATAAGACATAATATATATAAAAAATCTGTACAGTCCATGATTTGTGCAGTACATTAGGAAGACTTTGATACAAAAGGCTGCAAACAGGAATAGTAAGGGAGAACGATTGTCGAATGCCTATTGGTTTGTTCACCTTACAAACAGCTGCAGGACAGAAAATCCATTTATGAAAAGAGAAAGAGAGATATCTTACGTTGCCTCTAGAATGGCAACTATGCAGCACCCTCCTACCTTGAAAATGGTCAACAGCAGCCAGATTTTTTTAAAAAAGACATTACAGTACTTCTCAGTTTTACTTTGCAATCCCCCCTCAAAAAAATAAAAAAATAAAATAGGAGAACAAAAATATAGAATCAGAACCCTTTGTCTTTGCCAGATAAAAGCTTATGGGATTGAATTAGAATAGGAAAAAGTTGATTGTGACCGAACAAGTGTAGCCAAAGCAATACATACATGCAGTGATTTTATTAATTTAGAAGAGAGAGAAAAACTTGCATACCAAATCACAGAGAAATACACCTTCATTGCTTCTCTTTCATATGCTTTGTGTAATATTTAGTTTCATATAGGAAAAGGGGACCTATTCAAGTATTTTAGGGAAAAGGAAATTACTGTTTGTTCATTAATTCCCCAAATAAGAAATATGAATTGCATATGCAACTTACACTGCATGTGAAGTCAATAGAAAATTTCCTGTCAATTTAAAATGGTCAATGATTGTACCATAAATCTGAACCATTGATGCCTTTGCACAATTCTCCCTGGTTAGCAGCTGCTAGAGAAGCATCATAACGTCTGAAGCATCATAATGATCATGGAATCTAGGCTGAACCTCCCAAGGCATGTTCAGTTTTATAAACTGTTATAAAGACAATTAAGGGCTAGTAGGTACCATGATATACACAATGAGAAATTCTTTTAGCAGTTTCCACATGCAGAAGCCAACAGGAAAAGACAAAGGGTTACTTGAAGTGGGGGGGGGGAATCCAGCAAGGAGTGAGATAAATTATTCCACTCTCATCAAGTCTCTAGCAATCTGAAAGCAGACAGAAATGCCAATAGCAAGAGGGGAAAAAACACAATCAAGTTAAACATCCATGCCTAAATAAATAACAAAAAACCCCTCATAGCAATAGAAACCCCATAAGGCTTGCAAATATTTGCTAAAAACCATGCTAACCAGTAGCATCTTCTGTTCTAACTGATGCCATCTTGGCCTTTTCTCCTGTCATTCTCTTTTTAAATGGACTTTTATTTACATTTGGCTTTAAATATGAAAATACTTGATAAACTTTATAAAAAGTGTTCTATTTTCTTTTTAAAAAAATTCTGAAAAAACACAAAACCCTGCATCTTGGAAAAGAAAGATCAACTCTGCACCAGAAAAAAGGTTAGATTTTAGAAAAAATCCCTTTCTCTGTTTTTATTCAAATATATTCAACACTTTCTCAACCCACCTTTCCCTTTAATGTCTCAAGTCTTGCAAGTGGGAACTTTGTGCATTTTGGAGTAGTTTCCTCCCTTCTTTGTTTAACATGTCATTGAATACTCTTTGGTTTGCACTTTTTTTTTCCTTTGCAAAAATATCACAATAGCAGCACGAGAGTCGAGTTCAAATTGCTTTCATTAGTCTCTGGGTCTCAGTCAGAGAAAATCAGGTTGCTATGCATACTTAGCTCCCCCCCCCCCACACACACACACCCAGAATTAATCTCAGTACGTGGTTACTGAGGATTAAGAGAGAGAAAACCCAAACCTGTCTGCATTTACAATATTGAATTTCTACAGCTTAGCATCCACCTCCTCACTGTAAAGTAAATTCCATGCTATCTGGGAAATGCCATATTACTGGCACTTGTCTCCTTACACCAGAGCAGTCAGGGGCCAAAGGCCTCCACATGTTTGTTAGCAAGTAGCATTAGACCCAGAACAAGTTATTTTTTAATGGCATACAGTGAGATCCAATACTGTAAAAGAGTTGAGTTTTGATCCCATGGTGTCACCCTCACCTTCCACCAATTGGAGGGCTTGCAAGTCTGCCTATGGGTGCAGCTAAAACGGTACACTTGATCTTAGAGGCACAGAGAATGTTTAAAGCATTCTTGGCAAGGAATCCAAAAATACCATTAAAGTCACGGTTCAGCAGAGGGTCAGAAAAGTTATTCTAAAGGTTTCAGTTCAGATATTGCATCCACTGGTCATCCCACTGATGCTTATCAAGTCATTAAAAAGGGAACTCTTTTACAGTATTGTTCCCTTCAGATGAATGATCCCTCAAACAATCTCAAAAATATTAGCGCACATTTCTGCCATCCTTTTCTGGGCAAAAAGCAGTCCCACCAAAATACAAACACTGATATCCTTGCATAAGATTATTCCATGTCAGTTTCTTCTCTCCTGGGACCACATGTTGCTTTGTTCACAGCTGCTTACTCCAATCAAGTTAGCTTCTCTTGCTGAATCACTGGTTTTGCCAATGTCTAGCAAACCCAAGCTTATTGAACCTTCATAATTATGGTCACTGCTGCATTTGGTTCAGTCCCTCAAAATGCTGCTCCACTTCTAATAGGGTTCTGTGTTCTAGAAGCTACTTTGGAATGTATGCTGGCTTAACATTTGACCTCCTGCCATAGCCTTGCTGGTGTTTTATTAAACAGGAAAGAACAGATGTCTGCTTCCCTCCACTCAGCTTTTGTCTTTAATAAAATAAAAAAGCCCAGAAGCTTACTTCCCAAGAGGGTGGGGGAGCTGAAAGAGGACTCTTACTGTAAATGTATCTTAAACTTTACGTATCGAATAAGGTGCATTAAAAAGATACTCCACACATAAAGGTCTTTGGGGAGGAAAATGTCTGAGGTCATCCTATTTTCTTTCTTTCTGCTTAGTTGAAGCAGCCTGTTCTATTTAAATAAAAAGTCCACTGTGCAAAAGCGTGCATTTTGTCTTTGGTATTCACTTAGGTAGTTTTGAAATTAAAATATATTTTAGATGGGGGGGGGGGGAACCTATCTCCATTCCATTCCCAAACACAAACTAAAAGAAAAATATTTCCGTAGGCTACTGCATGGCCTTGTACATAACACTCCTTATGTAACGGGATAGTATGAGAGAAATTGATTCTAGCCACCGAACTACTGGCCTTAACAAAAGTTCAGATCCCCCAGTATCACCCATCACTGTCATTCATTCGAATGACAGACAGCTTTGAAACTAACAAGTTCAACACTGAGGGATTTTCATCCTTTCTTTTTTTAAAGGAAAAAATGAATACTACACTGCGACAAAAAAATTACAATTTGTGTTCGTGTAGATAGCAGCAACTTTTAAAAAAAATAAGGCAGTCTCTTGCCTTTGTTATGCCATTAAAAACATTCTTGTTCCCAAGAGAGAAGCATTCTGGGAGGGGGGGGGGAACAGATGACAAACAATACAACTCAACCAAAGCTTGCCTGCAAGTTCAAGTTTTGTAAAAAAATATATACATAATTTATTCTACAACATATATGTGCCTTCTAGTTATGCGTAGACATCTTAGTGCTTTATGTTCCAAGTTCACCCTTGTGCTGTTCCTTCTCTGAAGCCAGCACTTAAAAACCAGCCCAAGTTGACTCTTCTTCAGCGCTCTATGCCCATCTCTGTTCAACAGTACCATCTGAAAAACTGTTTGCGGCCACCTCCCAATGCAGTGTGCCTCTTACTGACAGATATATTTCGACCATCGTGAAAATAACTTCTCTCAGTCATATTTCAGATTCTCGCCTTAAAGGCCTGGGCTCTAGGGGCACACCTGCTTGGCTGTGATGGTCCATGTCTGGGTGGGTATCTGTACTTGTGCTCTCAGGCACCCCATTGTCACTGTCTTCTTCCTCTTTGCCAGTGAGGGCCACTTCATTCTCATAGCAAAATGAATTTGTATTAGAGAGGATGTATTTCTTTTCTGCTAAGTCTCTGGCACTGCAAAGGGGTGTGTTCGGCACTTCATACGTTTTGTGGAACCTAGAATAGTCCACTTTGTAATAGTTTTTCTCTTCAAATAGTACAGGCTCGTAACGGTGACCCCATAGAATTTCATTTGCCAGATATGAGCTACGGCACTGTGTGGTCATAGCGGTGGCTTCCACCATGCCTTCTAATATTACTACAATTTCAAAGTCTGCATTGTCCATATCCTGCTTACTTAAATCATACAGAGGACTCTCTTCATCTATTTCGTGGACAATTGTAATAGGCGAGACCAAAAAAATGCGATCTATGCCACTGTCAAACCCAACATTGATGTCTATTTGATCTAGAGGGATGTATTCGCCTTCCGTGGTGATCCGAGATTTGAGGAGCTGGGCTCTCACATGTGCTTCCACAAGGTGGCTTTTGCGCAGATTCCCAACCCGCCACATTAAGGACAGCTTCCCATCTCTCATGGCTATTACAGCATTGTGGCTGAAGATCAGAGTTTCATTTCTTTTTTTAGGTTTAGCCATCTTTGCCATGACAGCACCAATGATGAAGGCATCAATGATGCAGCCAACTATTGACTGGAAAACCACCATGAAGACTGCAATAGGGCATTCATCTGTGACACACCTAAAGCCATAGCCAATCGTTGTCTGTGTTTCAATGGAGAAAAGGAAGGCTGCAGTGAAGCTACGCACTTCGGATACACACAGTTTCTCTGTTTTCTCTAGGTCCCCGTGCAATAAGGCAATCAACCAAAACACACAACCAAAAAATAGCCATGAGAGGATGAAAGCCAGGCAGAAGATAAGCAACATCCACCTCCAGCGGATGTCCACACAGGTGGTGAAGATGTCCGCTAGGTAACGCTGTCCTTTTTCGCCTACATTAATGAACTGGACGTTGCAATGGCCATCTTTCTTGACAAACCGGCTCCTGCACTGCTGCCTGGTGTGTACCTTGCTCTTCCCATTCCCAAAGCCATTGGCAACTGCCATGGTTGCCAGCTTCATGCCGTCCTCCTCCGAAGACACTATGCTGTAGCGGTTGGTTCGCACGCTGCCCATCGCTTCCGCTGTGGACTGTGGTGCTTCTGCTTTAGAAAACAGTCTGAGTTTCTGCAGAACCCTTTGGAGAAACAGTTTTGAACGTTCAAGGGAACACAGTCAGAAGAAAAAACAGGAGAAGCCTGTGTCTCCGTCAGCCCTCGTCTCTGCCGAGGAGAGTCTTCCAATATTCAGAGCTGACTTAGCAACTAATCATCTGCCACGAGGAGACATGGCCTGTAACAACAACAGAAAAAATAGTGCGTCAGCAGTTGTTAGAAGCACATCTCTGTTTGACTGCTACATGATATACAGTGTGCCTCCTGATCCTGTCTAAGTACTGACAAACTCAACTTTATTCAGTCATGGAGCACATCATTTATTCAGTGGCAACTCAACATGACTGGAAGGTCAGATGACTTGTCATTTTAGAAGAAAAAATGACACCAAATAAATATTTTGAGCTTTTATATACGTGGGCCTTTAGTACATGTAGCCAATATAGGATGTCATCTTCCAAAAAAGATGGCACAATAAAGTTACTCTAAAATTAAGCAGTATGCAATGTTTGGAAAACCACGGTATGCAAAATAAAGGCGGAAGTGGCTCAACACAAACACAATACTTTCCACACTGTCCAGCAAAGCAATATGCTGTTGGGGCCCCTATGTCAGTTCATGACCTAGAAATCCTTCTAAACACGAACGGGAACTGATTTAAGCCCTAGTAGTATGTTGCCTCCAATATCTATTTCCAATAGCCTGGCATCCCACCTGTGGAGCTTAACTAAACCATTTTGAGATCCCTGGAACAAAGAATGCTCAAAGTGTTTTGCAGTTTTGAATTTAGTTGCATTCAGCCAGTGTATCCTTTTGCAGAATTTTCCCCCTTATTAAGTGCAAGGCTGTTAGAAAGGAAAAGCTAAATATTGTACTTCAAAAACAGAATCTGTTAAGCAATGCATTGGTAAGAGGGCCCTTCTGCTCCCAGATAAGCAAACAAGAAAAGTCCCACTAATAGACACAAAACAATTTCTATTAGATACTTTGGATGTTGATCATAAAACAGTTTTTCCTTCTGCAAATAGAAATAATTCAATCTACAGGTGATGACTGACAACCCTGCATTTTCACCCTCTCTGGAATGCCAGTTAACAAGGTCTGCAAGATGTACTTATTGGCACTGGACACAAAGTTCATGGAACTCTGGATTTGCTTTTATGAAATCAATTAGCTACATTGGCCAACATTCTATGCAGCATGACGTGCCTATGACACTGTGCTGAGGGACTGTTGCAGAGATCAAAGGAAGCACCAAGGTTGTGCATATGAGGATGTTGGGACAATGGGGACACTTGTGGAAGCACTGCTTGCTCAACCTCCCCATTTGCACAGCCCCAATGCCTTCTTTGATCTCTGCAACAGCCCAGCAGTGCAGACATATAACACTATTCAGAATGTTGGCCAACACTGAGCCATTTTGGAAGGACGGTATACAAATCAAATAAATAAATAAACATTGGTTTTAACACGTCCAGTTGAAGCAGGGTAGGAGTGGGGAAATTTGTGTCCCAGCGCTCATGTGGAGCCTTGGGACCCACTCCCACCCTGCTACTGAAGAGCACGGCTATCCTGTTAAGTAACCCACCCCTTAACCCAGGTTTAAGGGGCAAAGCCCCATCTTACTGCTGCAGCCCTGATTGTAGCTCTCAGCAACCTGGCTTCCCTATAACCAGAGTGCCACTTAAAGAGTGGCCAGGAAGCTGGGAACTGCAGCATTGCCATGGACAGTGCCTCGGCTTCCCACACAATGCATTATGGGATACTAGAGGACTTCCACCTCCAGATCCCCAATCCAGTAAGCTCCGTCATGTGGGTGCACAACACAGCACAGCACAGCACTGCAGACCATGTGCTTGTGTGGGGGGAGGCAGTTATACTCCTGCCTTCCCCCCAGCCCTCTCTAGCCAGCCACTAGGAATGTGCACGAACTGGTTTGGAGCTCCTTTTATGGAACACTAAACTGGTTCAAAAATCCAGCATTCAAGCCTGTTCAGAGGTGGGGGTTTCCTTTAAGGGGCAGGGAGGGTGTCCTTACCAGTCCCGCTGCTCCTTGCCCGCCCCCCGCCCGCTGGTGCTCTCCCCAAAACTGCGGGCATGGGGTTGCAGCATACCTCCCTGCAGCCCCAGTTAGCATTGTTCCAGAAGTGGCCGACGTGCATGTGCATGGCACGTGTGTCAGCCACTTCCAGTGAAACACTGGCCGGGGCTGCAAGGAGATATGCTGCAACCCCGTGCCAGCGCTTTTATGGAGAGCACTGGTGTGGGGAGCGGCACGTAAGGACACCCTCCCTAACCCCTTAAAGGAAAACCCTTCACCTCCCGCAAGTGCACAGACTAGTTCATGCACATCCCTACTAGCCATCAGGGAGTTTGGTTGTGTTTGCAACCTCTATTAATGAAACACCACATAAACTCTACTGTACAAACCAGACATGGTACTCACTCTACATACAAATTAGCCAATATATGCCTGTGCTTCACGATCAAGAAATGCAAGTATTAAAGGCATTTAGAGAGCAGACTAAGTTATGGCAGTGATCTAGTCTGGTTGTGCAGAACTGGTCATGCACAACAATTTGGGGCCCAGATACATCCAGATGAGAATGCACATTCTCATCCAAATCTGGATACACTAATCATGCAAATATAAACATGTTTATTTAGAAATAAGCCCCAATGAATTCAATGGGTCTTAGTAAGTGTGTTGAAGACTGCAGCCCCAGTCAGTCAGGAGCTAATCTTCATCCATATTGCCTGTGCATCCAAAAACCTGCTTCTATGTTCTTGATCTCTATATGCAGCAAAGGAGATCTGTGTCTTTCCACAGCTCCAGCTGGCAAACCAGCTATGCCCCTTCCTTGAGAAGACAGATGTGGCAGTTATCCATGTCTAAATCACATCACAGCTTGATTACTGCAATGCACTCTATGTGTGGCTGTCCTTGAATATTTGGAAACTGCAGTGGGTGCAAAGTGAAGTGGCTAGGATTCTTTCTGGAGCCACTTGCTGGGGGCATATTATGCCCATTTTGAAAGAGCTGCACTTGCTGATGACCTTTAAAGCCCTTAATGGTTGGGCCTGGCTGGATATGTGAAGGATCACCTGCTCCCAAATGTTACTGCCCAAATAACAAGATCAGAGGGGACTCTGCTCTGGGTTCTGATGCTGAAGAAGGCTCAATTGTTCCAGGTTTTGGAATGCTTTCCCAGTAGATGTCCATTCCCTGGCTTCTCTTCCAGTCTTTAAGCAACAAGGAAAGACCTTGCTGTTAGGCAGCCATTTGGGGTACTAGTTTCTCTGTTCTTTTGCTGCTCTGTCTCTATTTTAGGCTGCATAGTTGGTTGTTTTAATATAGTTTTATGGATTTTTTTACTGCTGTATTTTAAGTTCATAAACTACTGGGATAAATTTATGAAAGGCAGTATAGAAAATTAATGGCACATTAATAAATGAAACAGATCTCCTTTGCTGGATAAGGGCATTCAGTCTATTAAAAAAACACTAAAAATAAAATCCACTAGGTTTTCTGCAGATCAAATGGCTGAACACCATGACTACAGTTTCTTGCAATTGTAAATTAAAGAGCCCTCATACATAATTTTGGACTGACATGTCCACCTAAGTAAATTTAAAAAATAAAACCTGTATGCAGCCTAACCCTAAACATGTTTAGTCATAAATAAGTCCCATTGAACTCAATGGGACTTGTTCCCCAATGTTGGTTGCAACAATATTGTTGCAATGTTGATTGCAAACAATGTTGATTGCAACAATAGATAAATTTCAGTTCATTTTAGTGGGGAAAAGTTTATCATTTCTAAGGTTTTGTACCTTCACATGCATTCAAATAACCCATTTAAAGATACAGCAGGGACACAAGCAGCTCTCATGCTGATTTAGTTTTTAATATTTGTTATCTGCCCTTCTGCTTAGAGCATTCAAACTGACTTCTATAGGCATACAAAAAGTATTTCAATACTTCACTCTTACATCAAAGAGTAATACTAGTACTGCACAAGAGAAAGCTAATACACACTTCCTGGGATTAAATGAACTCAGACTCTTTCTTTAATCGAAACCATAGGCCATTACAAATTAAGAGTTTTAGCTAAACAAATATCAGTTCATACTACTTAAGTCTAACACTCCAATAAAAAACATAACTGAATTTTCTTAGGACAGGTGATATCGAAAACATGACACCAGATGGAGCTGTACACACTTGTCTAAATGTTCTGGGCTGCAGATGTATACCAAAATGACCCTTTAAACAGGGCCATTTCCAGGCTTGTGGGGAGCCTTGGTACATGAGTGCCATGCCTCCTTGTAAAGAGCACTGTTACCTTGGCAGGGGGAAATCCAGAAGGCAGTGGTAGATCCTCTGTCCACTTTCTCCATTGGTGAAGGGAAGGGTGGGGGAGCCAGACCTGCTGCTAAAGAAGATTCCTCCATTCACCAATTCTGCTTTTGCAAATTGGGGAGTGGGATGCATGTGGCAGTTCCTAATTCCCTCAGATGATAGGAGGAGGAGCTGTAGCTGATGGTCCCTGCCCCCCCCACCCTTGTCAACGGGGGAAATCTTCCCCTGCAATGACAGTTCCAGGTCCTCCTGTCCACCCGCCACCTCTGTGGGGGTGTGCATGTGTTCTTTGACAGTAATAGCAATTACTTCCATCCTTGGAGCAGGAAGAGCTGCTGCTGCTTTTGAGTGCTATGGTGGTAGTGGCAGCTCCTCCTCTTCACACTTCCCATCAACAAAAGGGCTCCTCCCAAAGAACCCTACATCACTGAATGCTTTTCTAGGAGAAACCCCATCTGGGGATAGGGAGGGCAGAAAGTGGCAGTGTGGCCCTCTTGATTGAGGGACTTGCACCACGGCTGCTTTCTCCTGCCACCAGCAGCTGCAAAGGAGAGCATCTCCCAGAGGCCTAGTGATGACATCGGGGCCTCTAGCGGGTGCGAGGAGAAGGCAGCAATGGTGTGAGTTTCATGGCTGAGAAGCTTGTGCCACCACATGAAGATGGGCAGTGGGGCTTCAGGGGTCAGCTAGGTGGGTCCTCCGATGGGTGTGGGCCCCTGGCCCAATGCCTGACCTGGCCAACCCCCAATGATGTCCCTGCTTATACATTATTTGTTTTATTTAACACATAACAGAAAGGAGATCTTACCAAAACAATTCAAGATGGCAAGTATAGCCAGGATGTACAAATGTTTATCCCTATGTTCAGAATGCAACCAACATCCCATAATGTTACCTATTATGCAACCATAATAGGTAACCAAAATAGGATAATTCAGGATCACTAATTCCTAAACTTAATCGGTCTTTTGTTATGAGATATCTTTTGGCAGCTTCCCAACATTCCATTGTTATTCAAATGTACATTACTCTTCCAGTTATACCAGAATGGTACAAGCCTAATTACCTTATAACTGTGTCATAGTATGCATGCAAGACAAAGTTCAATTTTCCTCCAGCCCCTGATTTGTGTTTCAGTCTCCTAAGGCAAAAGTAGTTTCAGCATTCAATTTGTACTATTTTACTGTTGCTGGCTCATAAACACAATCTGAAGATCGACACAAGAGGAAGTCAAATTACCCTATGTTCCACACAAAAGAAGTTAATTGATTTGCAGATCAATCATTTTCAAAAACCACATCCTACAATCACTACCATGTTGTGCCCCCATGTTTAAGTTGCATTTTCTTTCACGTCATGAGAAACCGCATAACATTTGGAGGGGAGTCTTCTTTGCATTTAAAAGGAAGAAAACAAGACAACTATAAAATCTGAAGGGATGACTATATGAGACTTTCCAAAGCCACCTTGACCTCTGGGCATTTGTTTGAATTCCACACATCACTCAAACATAATACCAGCTTCCTATGAAATGCTTGCTGCATTTAGAATCCTAGAAATAGCACCAAATACCTATTACTGGCAGGTTTCCACTACCAGTAATAGTAATTGTTCCATATGTTGTACATTTGCATGGTATTATTAGCTAATAGAGTTTTACCACAGCCTCTGGAAGCAGAGTCTGCACCTAGTTTCGCTAAAGTGATCCTTAATAAAGGCTCTGGAATACAACACTTCCCAGAATTTATAGACTGCATCTGTGAGTTTATGCAACAAGCCTCCGGGACACCGCACACCACTTGTAGCAGCTTTGGTTATAGAATAACTATTTTCTCTCTTTTAACAGCATTAATTGTGCATGGCTGCATAAGTAACTAGGATACAAATAGGAGGGGATGAAGTGGGCGGGTAACATTACACTCCGAATGAACATTATAGATATGGAATTTGGGATGAACCTTGTAAAATGCTTTCCTGCATATAGCCCAATCAGTAAAGCGTTCTCAGCGAATTCTTAATTTCACACCCCAATCTCTCTCTCTCTCTCTCTCTCTCTCTCTCTCTCTCTCTCTCTCTCTCTCTCACACACACACACACACACACTCACACACACACACTTCTTCAGCAATGGAAGAGGACACATCAGCCTCACTACACAAAGTGGATATCCCACATTACATCTGGCAGTGCCCCTTTGTTCACATAGCCAAAGTCTACACTGTTCCTTGCCAATGCATCCTTGCATTACCAGAGCCTGTCATAATCACCACATAAAACAAGTCATCATACTGGAAGATGGACAGATGTCTGCAGGGTTTCTCTCTCTCCTCCTTTTCAACCTTTATCCCCTTCTCCCACCCACTACCAGGCTTCCCACACTCTGTTTTTGAGAAAAACATAAGCTGTATGCTAACCTACTTGCCAGAAAGCTATACTACAGATCTGGTTACTTCATGCCCAATATATGATCAAGATCAGCCTCTCCAAGGATGAAAGCTCAAATGGCATGCCAATCTCCTCTACTGATTAAAGCTGCTACTGTATACAGGACTAGCTTGCTACCACTTAAATATGCCTCATTTTTAAAAGGCCAATGCATTACCTTTAATACATCCAACTGCCTTTTTAGGTTAGGAAAGTAATCTTAAGGGGGGGGGGCTACAGACATTGCAAGCAGATGTTGATAGAGTCAGAGGAAAAAATATGCAAAGGATGGAGTCTGAATTTGAGTCAGCTGCTTTGAAGAGCAAGCTTGGAACAAGCTCATGAAGTTTAACACATTCACATTAACAGCTGAAAATTGCATTGATGAAACAGGAGAGAATTAAGTTTAAAAGGGACTGGGTGAGGGGGAGGACTCAGGCTGATCAGAGATTTGAAATGTTAGAAGGAGAGAGAGAGAGAGAGAGAGAGAGAGAGAAGGAGAGAGTGTTAATGAGCACACAGCCCTTATTCCCCAGTTGTCACCACACACCTCTGCTGAGGCTGTGCAAAGCACATGTTGCTAAGTAAACCTAACTGCTACCTTCCTGTGTCCTGGGTAAACAGAATGGCTATAAGCCAGAGCGCAAATCAGAGTATATGCACCTCGTGGAAGTCGTTCAGTTAGTCTTTTCAGTCTCCCATTACTGCAGGCTATGAATCTCAAATCTATTCCATTTTTGTACTATGTTCTGTTAAAAGCCAATGCATAGAGTTCTCTAATATATCACTACATTATGATCGAAGCTTTCTTTCCATAAACAAAACAACGAAGGTGGCTAAGAAAAAGCAGAGAGTGCAGATGTAAGAAAAGGGTGTGTGGAGAAAGGGGAAGAGATGTGTGTCCTTTGATCTGACATCCTGTTCCTTTGGAGGAGATGGCAAGATATTTCTAGATGATGACAAAGTAACTACAGATGACAGAGTAATCACCAGGGGGTGTCGTTGACAAGCCGCTTGAGGATGGAAAAGCAAACTAATGTAAAAAGGTAAGCGACAGAGTACAGAAAATATATGCAGCTAGGAAAAAAACACCTGGAAAGTAGAAATATTGGGGGGGGGATAAGGAAGAAGAGGTGTATCCTTTTCATTCTTAACAATAGCTTTATAGCTGCAGAAGCCACTACATGCTCTAAATGTTCTGCACAAGCACAAAACTGTTTTGATATCAAAATGATTTGTTCCTGATTTCGTTTATTTTTTTAAGTGTGATGAATCAAGCTAAACTGATGCAATATCTCCAAAACCCTAAGACACGGAAAAACTTTTTCATGCTCCTAGCATTTAAAAAAAGGTTTAAAAATAAAATTCCACAAGTAGGTTTGGTAAATCTTGGAAAAAGCGCAGTTTTCATGCGAAGAGAAAAATGTCTCAGAACATCGTGAGGACCTAAGGGTCTAGATGCTGTGACCTTTTCCTAAATCGCAGCATATTTGCAATCCCAGGCAAGACAGGAAATAGCAAAAATAATCCAGAGCTCACAGCTGGCAGCATTCCTTGCCAACTTCTATCCAAACCAGTTTATTGCAAAGACAGCGTCATGCAGTGAAAGTCGAGAGCACAGACACAGCAATACCAACCAAGTCTACCTGCTACTATTTCAGAAAGGAGAGGCTGGATCCGGTGCCTGAAACAGAGTTTGTAGCTTTGTAGCATTCCTTCTGCTTCTAGCAAGCAATGAATCCAGAAAATGTTAAGAATATGTCAGAGATACTGATCTGGAGGACTACGTCATATTTTGCATTGAATGCTTGAGGAGTGTACTGAATAGATGAGATGATTTTTAAAAGAGAAAGTGAAGTTCCAAGTTACAAAGAAAATCTTCCTTACCTGTCGGCGAATTTTAAGATGGGCAATTATATTTTGTTAAAAGAGGGTAAGATCCAGTGGTGAACAAAACCATCCCCAAACTCTCTAGCCCCAGCACGCCGCTAGCTGCACTCTTTGCAAGTGAAACAACTGAATAAGCTACTGCCTCTCGTTTGAGGCTATCCATGTGATTTTTAATACCGGCTCCTCTTTCTCCGCCCACGGGGGCTTCGCAAGGCCAATGAGAATCAAGGGGCTGTCTCAGTAGATCCTGGAGCTGAGCGGCGTTGCCGCGTCTTAGGCCTGGGATTCCTTGAGAGGAGAGCGAGGGGGACGGAACTGCTCTTTTTCACATGGGAGGGGACAAAACCAAAAAGACTTGGGGGTATATCACGACTTCCTCCCGCGGCGCCGACCTCCGCATCCTCCAGCCCAGAGCCTCTGCAGAAATTCAAATGCAAAGGCTGTCGCGCTCTTAACGTCTATAAAATTTGTCCGGAAAGTGTCCACCAGAGGCACAATCCACCTGCGCCGTGGGGTGGGGGTGGGAGTGGGAGAAGATCCGGGATGCTGCACCCCTCGCAGGGAACAGGATCTTTTACGGAGGTCTGCCCAGCCTTTCTGCTTCTCGAGGCTTAGGATCACTGCCGCTTACCGCAGGACAAGGAGCTGCAGGCTTTTGCCAAGCAGGTGGCTGCGGACGCGAGGCGAGGAGAGAGGCAGGGGGTGGACTTCCCACGTCGCTGGGGTCCAGCCATATGCAGGGAATGCAAAAGGACTGGGGTGGGAGTGACACCCAAGAGAGAGGAGGTGGAGTGGGTGAACCCGAGCGACTGGAGGGTTGGTTGGCTCCCTCACCCCGCCCCCCCCCCGCCCCCCCAATGTGAGCAACGAGTCCTGTGCTCTGAGCAAAGGTGCCTTAAACACTTGACTCTCTGGACAAGTTTGCCCAGGGGCAGCAAGGCGGCAGCAGAGCCCCTAGTCCCAGAGAAGGAAGGGCAGGGGAAGCTGGAGTTGCCGAGGAGACAAGAAGCGGAGTGGACTCGAAGGTAGGGATGACGGGGAAGAAGAAGAGCGTGTCAGGGTGGAACGATGGAGCGGAGCCTGAGGCTGTGGCGGGGGGGGGGGGGGGAGGCGTATCCTATCCGTCGGAGGCAGCTCTGTGTATAGCGGGCAAAATAACGGGCAAAAAAGCAAGTCGGGAACCGTTATAAGGAACTCAAGTGCCGCAAAGTAGGGAGGAGGAAGAATGAGCGCTCTCTGCTTCGGGATATTTTAGCAGGTGCGGGGGTTCCCGGCCTGGAAGATGCAGTGCTAGAGGAACAGAATTCTTATCCTTGGAAGGCATAGGATTTCTGTCGCGGGAAAGGTGGCAAACTTAAGCAAGCGGGGCAGAGAAGAGGTCAAATGCGGTGAGGAAAGAGGTGTGGAAAGGGGCGGGTGGTCAGCTTGCGGGGATTATCGTGGGGAAAGACGGGGAGGATGCTCGGAGGAAGGGAATAAAGGTTTGTTGCTAAGAAAGAAGCAGGGAAATAGGAGGAGCATCATATCGGGAGAAATCGTCCAGGCCGCTGCAGGGGGCCGAGGGGCCTGAGTCAGGCTTGACTCGAGGTGGGCTGTTAAGGCTGGGGAAGGAAAAGGGCGGGGAGTGGAAGAAGAACGCGCACTGTGTGTGTTGCGGAGGGGCTTGCCGAGAGTGACAGAATGAAACCAGGAGGGAGGTGGAGCAAAGCGAAGCAAGTTCCCGGGAGAGACTGGATTGAGATTGGTGCACTTTTGACATATTAATGAAGGGAGGTGACGGGAAGGAGAGAGCGCGCAACTTCCCGAGCAAGCAAGCAAGGGCCGAACTAAAATAGGGCAGACGGACACAAGCGCCCGCTCGCCGCCTCCCTACCCCACCCCTGCAGCGCCTGCTCCTCAATCCGCCGGCCGCCGCGCTGCTTCTGTCCACCGGCCCCACAGGCAGCCCACCCGCTCCGTCACCGCCAGCGCCCCCTGCTTTCTTCGAGCCAGGAGCCTGCTGGGGAAGGAGGGCGCGCAGGCGCCTTCATTCCCAGGGGCTTCCGGGTCCGATGGAATCAGGAGGGGCCTGGGAGCCCGGGCGATGGGGTGGACGCCGGGGCATAGCTATAGTTGAGCGGATGGGTTCAAAGAACCCGGCCCCCAAGCTCCTGAGGGACCCCCCCCCAGATCCACCCCGCCCTATTTTCTTCATGATCGCCCTCCCTTGGGAGAGGGGTGAACACGACCCGCTCCCCTAACTACACCTCTGGGTGGAGGGCAGGAGTGCTGGCGAGGACGGTGCGGGTGAGTGGAGGGCAGGCGTAACACTACTCGCTCGCTGTCTCTCCTCGCCACGCCGCTGAGAGCAAGGAAGGCCTGGTGGAGGGGTTGCTACGAAGGGAGTTGGTGACGGGGGAGAGAATGCTCGGTGCTTTGGAATGAGGAGCATAAGCTGGGTGGTCCTACACAAAACTTAAAGTTCGAAAGAGTTAAGATCATTACTTTATCATTGCCAGCTTTAAAACAGCAAGGCGGCAGGTTAGAATAATCAGACATTTGAAACTGGGGGCACAATCCTGGTTGGGTGGGCTGTGGGACCAAAGCCTAAAGGCACAAAGGAAAGCACTAGATAGAGATTTAGGTGCTGCAGGGAAAACTGGGGAAGTTGTGGGACTGCTTAGCAAATCCCACAGTGAAAGAGCATGGGGCACTGGAGCATAATAGCCATGGCTTGAGATGGCTATGCATTAAGGTGCGAATGGGAAATAAATGACCTGGAATTCCTAGTAGAGGGAGTTAAAGATGGTTTGATAGGTATAGCTGGTACTTGGAGGGAAGACTCTTGGGATGTCTTGTGTCCCAATTGAAGCATAAAACTTATTAAAAGGAATACATACAACAAAATGTGAGGGGGGGTAACATGTGTCATCAATGTGTACACCTTCACAGAAATCTAAGAGAGTGAACATGGCACCCCAATGGAGAACATGTGGGTAAAAATAAATTAAGAAGATTAAAAAAAAACAACACATAGCTGGAGTCTACTACAGACCACAGTTTGGAGGAGAGGATGTGCATAATGCGTTCTTGAAACAGATTACAATCCTTCAAGGAAGCAAAAATTAGTAGTAATGAGGGACTTCAACAAAGGGCTTTTCCAGGCATGTTTGGAAAAACAGGAAGGAAACAGTAGGCTTGCTGTTTGATAAGGATAATGAAATGTTAACAGGTGGCAAAGAGGAGGTAAAGCTGCTCAACTCCTCTTTTGCTTCTATTATCTCCTGAAAGGGAAGTTTTTGTCAACCTGACAAAAGCAGCTTGAATGGTGAAGGGTCAGGATTGCAGTTCAAGGCTGATAAGGATTTGGTCAGGAAATGCCATTCTACCATAAATGAGTTCAAGACTTCAGGGATGGATGAACTGCATTGTGGGGTACTCTCAGAACTTTCGACTATTATCATGAAGAAATCTTGCAAAACAAATGAGGTGCCTCAAGGCTAGAGATGGGCTAACAACACTGTCCATCCAAAAGGACTGTGGGGAAAGGAGAATCCATGAAATGACAGACCAGTCCGTCTGACTTTGATACTAGGGAAGATACTAGAATGGATTTTAAAGCAGTCATCTGTGAGCATCTTGAAAACAATCTAATAATTATAGCAATCAAGTCAGCATGAATTTGTCAAGAATTAATCTTCCAAATTAATCTTACATCATTTTTTAAATGGGGTTAATAGCTTAGTGGACTGTGGAGATGCTGTGGACGTGATTTATCTTGATTTCAGCAATTCGTTTGAAGCTGCAGGTTAGATAATAGTGTCAAGTGGATTCACAACTGGTTAGAAAAGTTCTCAAAGAGTTACTATCAATGGTTCTTCATTACAATGGAGGGAGGTTTTTGCAGGACTCTATCCTGAAACCAGCTTTCAACCTCAACATTTTTATTAATGACTTAGAGGAAGGGGTGGAAAAAGTCCTCAGCAAATGTTCAGATGACACAAAATGGAAGAGGATGATTAACACTTGAGAAGGCAGGAATGAAATTCATAATGACCTTGACAGAATGGAAAACTGGACTGAAACTAATAAAATGAAATTCACCTTAGACAGAAGCAGAGTTGCACTTAGGCAAAACAAAACAAAAATCAAATGCACAGGTATAGGAGGGGAATACCTTGCTTCAGGGGGCATGTGGAAAGGATCTTGAGACTGCAGTTGATCATAAGCTGAACATCAAGTCACCAGTGTGATGTAGCTGCAAAAAAGCCTAATGTGACTTTAGGCTGCATTAATGGAACCATAGTTTCACTTTATTCCATGCTAGTCCGACCTCATCTAGAACACTATGTCCAGTTCTTGTTGCCACACATTAAGGAGGATGTAAACAAATTGGAATGGGTTCAGAGGAGGGCAATAAAAAAGATCAGGGGTCTGGCAAACAAGCTGTATGAAGAAAGGAACTAGATATGCTCAGCCTGAAGAAGACTTGAGGGTGGGGGGTGCAGAATGATAGCATCCTTCAAAAATTGAAGAGCTGTTAACACGGAAACAAACAAACAAACACCTCTGCTGCCCAGAAGGTAGTACTAGATTTAATGGACTTAAATTACAGGACAGTATAGGAGAACCTCAGTATTTGCAGGAATTCCACAGAAACTGTGAATACTGAATAATTGGGGCAAAGTTAATCTAGGGGTTAAATTCCCGGAGGCCCCCCAAATGTCTGGAAAATGGGTAAAATGGTCCTAGAAACGTGGGAGGGGAGTGGCCTACCATGCTTTGTGGTTCCCCAGCAGGCCAGCAATGCCCCACAAGAGTAAAAAAATCAGCTGAAATCATGGGATGGGGGGGGTGGGATGAGCCATAAAATAGCTCCTGATCTCTCCCAAACACAAAATGGCAGCGGGAAATCACCTCCAAGGTTATTTCTGGCCACCCTCAACCTGTGGATACATGGGTTTAACCCTCCCCCACCTTTTTTCCAGCGGTTACATGAAACCGCAGGTGCTGGGCCCGTGATGAATGAGGTTCTCCAGTATATTTTTGACTGAACACTAGGAGAACCTTTCTAATGGTAGGAACTGTTTGACAATGGAATCAGTTACCAGTGCATGGGTGGAGATGGAGTTCTCCCTTGCTTCATGTCTTGAAGCAGAGACTGGGCAGACATCTGCTGGGGATGCTGCTGGAGCTCTGGATTTGCTGCATTGAGCAGGAGGTGAAAAGTAGTATATACATATTTTTAATAATCATAAATGATATCTCCCCCTCTTGCAAAGCACACACACTCCAGGTCTTGTGGGCAGTGAGCACATCTGTGCTATCTCATACATTCCTATGAGTGCATGACACTCAGCCTGCAAGTGATTCCCACCTGCCCACCCCCAATGAACTGCTGTAACTACCTACTTCACAAATCAGTCACAAGAGAGAAATGGCATATCTTGCACAATTGTCCATGAAATCAACAAATCACTCCATTAGATGTAATACCTAAGTCAGTCCTATACACTCAAAATTACCTGGAATTAAGCTGCCCAACAAGAGTATCATTGGAAAGGAAAACCAAAGGAGAATTCTCTGTGTTTTAGCCTTTTAGAATATCTGTTGTCTGCACTAAAATGTATTTCTAGTTTCTTATCCACATAGCAATGAGTGGGTTATCAAATCACACTGATGCGACTTTTGAAAGAGGTGAATTAACCATTGTGCTACAAATGCTATAGTTATGTCACAGACATCACATGGTTATCAGATAAGAGATACATTTTAAAGTGTTGTGGGATTAGTTTTAACATTTATTTTATTCTGAAGCATTTGTTTTCAGGATAGATAATGTATGCTGAAACTACTATACACTTAGACCGGCTGTCTGACTGCACGCTGAGAATACTCATCTTCTTGGAAATTGTGTTCATTCCATTCCTTTCAGAGAGAACCTTGGAAAGAGAAATTGGGGGGGGGGGCACCAACCTGAATTTCACAATTAGATTCCCCGCCCCAAAGCCCCCTGATTATTATGAGGAATCATGGATCAGTGGCTGTGCTCCTAGTCATGGGAAATTTAAAATGCTGGTATACCATGACACAGTGAAGATGGTAGATAAGTAGGTGGGCAGAGGAGAGTGTGAGGCATGTAGGTCAGAAAGATGCAAATACACCAGAATATAGTACACACGGGCACCATTTAGGGAGTGTTAGGGACAGTTGCCCTCTCCCCATATCTCACACCCCTTCTAAGCATTTGAAAAGCCCCCCGTCATCTTGATGAACTCCCTCCAGCAAACCTAATAACCCATATCTTCAGTCCCTAAAGCATATTTTTCTTCCCCTCCGCCCAGAAAAAGAGAGAAAAGAGGGAATTGAGACATGGGGCCATAGAAGGAACTTTGAATGGGGAAACAGAAGAATTTGGACTACAAAAATGGTGGCTCATAGAGACTCAAGGGGGTTGTAACTGAAAAATGGGACTGCAGAGAGATGTTTCGATAGGGAACAAAAAGAGGAATAGCAGATGTGAGCGCAAATCCTTAGTAGAGAAAGAGAGAGAACAGGATGTGTACTATGGGGTTGAAAAAGAGTGCTGTGTGGAATAGAGAGAGAGTTAATAGAGATGGGCTCTGAGAGACCAGTAGTGTTCTATAGAGGGCAGAGGAAAAAAGAGAATGGGTTGGAAATTAAAATTGTCAACAAAGTGCCCTTCCCACAATTCATGTATATGTAGTGATGTGTCCTTGATTTGGTAAAAAAACAACAACCCCAAAATGTTCCTCAGAGTGCTTTGTGCTATGCACCTCAATCTAAGAGCTTCTTTTTGGAAGCAGCTCTTGGGGAGACAAGGCTCGGACCAGGAGAGGCAGCAAACCTTTGATTTATCTCTTTAAAAAGACAGCAAGCAAGCAAATACATACCTAAATAAATCAACAAGAAAGTGGGGGGAAAGCACAAGTCCAGCTCAGTTCTAGAGTGGGTATATAGTCATCAGCATCCTCCTCCATGGAGACGGGTGCAAAGAACTCATTCACCCTCCCTATCCTCCTTAATAATCCCTTTCATGCCTGCATCACCTAAGGGTCCAACCACCTCCCTGGCAGGTTTTCTGCTCCTGATATATTTAAAGTTTCTGTTATTCCCCTTGACACTTCTAGCTATATGCTCCTCAAACTTTCTTTTTGCATTCCTTATTTTCTCCTTGCATTTCCTTTGCCAGAGTTTATGTTCCTTCCTGTTCTCTTCATTTGGGAAGGACTTCCATTTTCTGAAGGAAGTCTTCCTTTTAATATCTTTCCTGACTCTACTTGTTAGCTCCCACCAAAGGCTCTTGAGTAAACTTAGCAGTCATGGGATAAGGGGACAGGTTCATATGTGGATTGGTAACTGGTTGAAGGACAGGAAACGAGGGTAGGAATAAAATGTTAGTTTTCACAATGGAGGGAACAAGAAGTGGAGTATTCCAAGGATATGTACTGGGACCAGTGGTCTTTGTTCATAAATGATCTAAAAGCTGGGGTAAGCCGTGAAATGGCCAAATTTGCAGATGACACTAAACTACTTAGGGTAGTGAAATCCACAGCAGATTGTGAGGAGCTCCAAAAGGACCTCTCCAGACTGGGTGAGTGAGTGACAAAATAGCAAATGCATTTCATTGTAAGCAAGTGTAAAGTGATGTGTATTGGGGCAAAAAAACCCCACCCCACCCCAACTTCACATATACACTGATGGGGTTTGAGCTGTGGGTGACTTACCAGAAGAGAGATCTTGGGGTCACGGTGGACAGCATGTTGAAAGTGTTGACTCAGTGCATGGCAGCTGTGAAAAAAGGCAAATTTCATGTTAGGGATCATTAGGGTGGGAATTGAAAATAAAAATGCTAATATTATAATGCCCTTATAATTGATGGTGTGGCCACATTTGGAGTATTGTGTGCAGTTCTGGTTGCTGTATCTTCAGAAGGACATGGTAGAACTGGAAAAGGTGCAGAAGAGGGCAACCAAGATTATCAGGGCCTGGAGCACCTTCCTTATGAGGCAAGGCTACAGCATCTGTGGCTTTTTAGTTTGGAAAAGAGGCAACTATGGGGAGACGTGATAGAGGTGTATAAAATTATGCATGGAACAGAGAGAGTGGATGGAGAGAAATTTTTCTCCTCTCTAACAACACTAGAACTAGGAGTCATTCCATGAAACTGAAAGTTGGGAATTTTAGGACCAACAAAAGAAAGTACATTTTCACCAAGTGCATAATTAATCTTTGGAATTCTCTGCCACAGGATGTAGTGATGGCCAAGAGTTTGGATGGCTTTAAAATGGGCTTAGACAAATTCATGGAGGACAGATCTGTCAGTGGCTATTAGATTGGTAGGCCTCCAGCCTCAGAGGCAAGATGCCTCTGAATACCAGTTCCAGGGAAGTAACAACAGAAGAGAGGGCATGCCCTCACTTCTTGCCTGTGGTGTTCTCAGAGGCATCTGGTGGGCCACTTTGTGAAACAGGATGTTGGACTGGATATGCCTTGGGCCTGGTCTAGCAAGTCTGTTCTTATGTTTTTATGATCTTAAGACAATCAGCAACCCCTGACATGAGATAAATCTGTATTGTTGCCCTATACAAAATTTACATTTAAACAGTAAAAGATGGATATGATGTTGTGAAGGTCACCAGGACTGCATCTTCGTCATCATCACCATCATCAGTTTTCATTTATTTTATGTTCAGATTGCAAAAGCAGAGTTAGTCCACTGTGTTTTTAAAACTTGCAAATATCAAAAGTTCTGAAAAAACAACCTACCCTTTCCTTTATAGGGCCTAGTCTAAAACATATGCTAAGATAAACAATGATGTGATGTTCTGCCGAAGGTTCTTGCCATCTTCATCCTGTGGGTATGACAACAGTGGTTATGGGCATCAGGGAGTGATACAGTTAGATCCAGAGTTAGCTGCTCTCATTTCAAGAACAACTCATCTGCTGTTCTTTGAGAGCTAAGAAATTCCTGATCCTCGCAAATGGAATGCTTCACTAGATCTCCTCTTTTGTGGCAGAACTGTAAAATATGGGAAGGGTGGTTTGCAGAGTGGAAAGTTCACAGATCACAATACTGTGAATCTGGAAGATTGTAATTACTAACACTTTCAGCTGCAACACTCATCTTGGGCTGAAATGTTACCATTTGTCACATATGGAGACCAGGTGGGAAAAGAAGATCTGGTTGGTTTTGTTAGAATGAGAGAAGACATTTGGGAATTTGATTCAGGGTTTGTTTGCTTTGCTTTTGTTTTTTTTACAATTAGTTCAGAATGGAACTATGTTTACTGACTCAAAAATAATATTTTGATTAAGAGAGATTATCAAATTATGAAGAAGGTAAATTTAAGATGTAGGATTCTGCAAGAATTACAAACTCTGATATATACTTGCAGATTATCAAACCTGTATTGCTTTATTACCTTTAATATTTCATCATTATTTATATTTTGTAAAATACTTAAAAGCATTCTGATAAGAACTGTTTCTGATATTTAAAAAGAAAAACTTGAATCTTTCTGGTAAATCTCCCCCCTCCCACCCATGGTGAAAGTAGTATAGATTTTAGCATTGGAAAATGTTTGATTTCCATAGGGATAGAGCTGTTTACGTAGCTTGTAGTTTATATGCACAATAGGTGTAGCAGACTATTAACACATATTTCAGCAGGAGAATACGATGCACAGCTTGAGCCAGGAATAAATCAAGACACTTATAATCCAGCTTTGCACAAGCTTCTCGCTGGTCGCATCTCTAGTACCAGCCCTGCTCCTCCTGTCACCTATCCACCTATGGAGTTGCTCGGCAACATGGACATCGCCACATCCCATCCCGAGCTTGTCAGCCTGTCAAGCACGACAGTCACACAGGAGCATTCCCTCTTCCCACTCTGTCCCTTAATCCCCCCACTTGGCAAGCAGGAGGGAAAATGGAAGGGATAACTGGGTGGTTTGCTCCCTGAGAATGAAGCAACAATGATGTATGTTCACAAGCACAGACACTCCAGGTGGCAACATAAGCAGGGCACCCCATCATAGCACCGGGACGGGAACAGATTGCTGGGAGGGGGGTACCTGGGGATGGGTTTAAAAGGCAGTCCCCGTCAAGGGTTATTGAGTAGCCAAGTTCTATTTTTTTCACAGAAAGGTTGGGGAAGTGGGACCCAGCCCCTTCCCCTTGGGGGTTTGCGGTCCCTAGGCTTACTCATGAGCATGGCTGGAGGCAGCAGGATCAGCACGGCCATCACTGAGAAGGAAGGTTTTTCATATGTGATGACAGTGGATGTCAGGGCGGACCACGCTCACTCAAGAAAGTGCCAGACCATGAAGACACTCCCTTAAAAGCTCATGAGAAGAACCGTCTGCAAGGAGAGTGATGGCCACAATCTCTAATCATGAGTGATGACAAAATCTCTAATCATGTGTGACAACAAAGCAACCCTTTCTCCCACGGACGGCTCTCTCACAAGAGTGTCAGGCCACAGGGACACCCCCACACAACTCATAAGAAGAACCATCAGAGGGGAGAGAGTTGCCAAGCAGAATAGCTAATAATGCACAAAGATAAAACAACCCCTTCTCTCACAGACTACTCTCTCATGAGAGTGTCAGGCCATGGGGGCGCTATATTGAACCCAGATGCTCTATGGAGGAAAGCTGCAGGCAGGCATGGGTACCCTGGCAACTGCTCTCCCTGTCTTGGTGACTACCACCAAGTAGCTATCAAAGCATTCCTCCTGCTATCCTATCCGCCCATGAGGCTATTCACACGATTGCAGAAAATCGAGCTAGCCTCCGCTAGCCCGATTTTCTGCAGTCATGAGAACCACCAGGCTCAGCTACGAGCCCGGTGGTTCTTGAGCGGGTAACCCGCTCAAGTAGCCCACCCTTAAAACCGGGGCAGGAACGCTCTGCAAACCCGTTTTTTTATTGTGAGTAGCTGCGGCTACTCACAAGGAGACCCCACGAGGGGTCACACTCGCTCAGGGCATGCTGTAGCTTCTGGGGGTCGATTGCCCCCGCCGGCTCCGCCCAGTACTCCCGCTCTGCTCGTGTGCAGGAAGAGTGAGCTTAGCCCGCTCTCCCCACTCACTCTCGCAAACTGAGTCTCAGTGATCATGAGACCCGGCTCCATGTGGGCATGTGTACCCTTGCTTGTGCCCTAAAATAGCTTCCTCGCTTTCCTGGAGGTCCCTGGAAATTGGGGCTCCCCTCTCCCACGATTCCGTGTGTCGGCAGATCTGCATACAGCACAACACCGGGCCGGACCTGGGGATTTTGAATGGGTTTAAAGATCCATCCACGCTTCCAGTGTTCCCCTCTTATCTGCACACACGGCCAGGCTCTGACACATAGAGTATCAAAATCTCCTTGGGTGTGTGCAAGAAGGGGAAGGGGAAGTGGGGTGGGGTTGCAGCATACAATGGAGAGTTGTGCCTCCTTTGTTGGGTTAGTTCAAATCGTTAGTGTACAGTCTGATGGGAGACTTAGCGGGGTCACAGCCACATGGTCCTCCCCAGTAGACTAGCCCTCTCATGAGAGGGATAGCCCACTGGCAGCGGAGCAGGAATGTAGTTTGGCCTGTATGGACTGCTTTGATGGAGTGATCCCTTTCAGCAGCATCCTGGAACACAGTGGGACAGACCCTCCCTCTCCCCACCCCCGGATCCTTTGTGTATATATTCCCTCCTAGGAAGTCTTCCCTTTTCTGAGTAACAGGGAAATAGTGCCCCCCCAGAACCCCACCCCCCCAATTTTGTGCTTGTGCAGGGTGCAGGGCTCTTTTCGGCGTGGTAGTGCCATCACTGTCTGAAGAAGCTCTGGCATGGCATGGCATTTAAAGGGATTTAAATTTATTTATTTATTTATTTACTATACTACCCTTCCAAAAATGGCTCAGGGTGGTTTACACAGAGAAATAACAAATAAATAAGATAAATAAAATGGATCCCTGTCCCCAAAGGGCTCTCAATCTGAAATGAAACATAAGATAGACACCAGCAACAGTCACTGGAAGTACTGTGCTGTGGGGGATAGGGCTAGTTACCCTCCCCCTGCTAAATAAAGAGAATCACCACATTAAAAGGTGCCTCTTTGCCAAGTTAGCAGGGGTAACTTTCCTCATGCTCATGCCAAAGGCAGGTGGACCTCTCCGAAAATGTACAATCTCTCTCGGCATGCTCCATTACAGCTCATGGCCAATTGGGGCCACTCCACTAACATGCTAATGCTTTTTTGCCTGCAGTCTGGTTGCGGAGCTTGCTGGGATCAGTCTCGGTGGGTGAAGAGCAGGGAGGGGCTCCTCTCTCCTGGAACTGGAGGTTGACGGACCGTGGCTGAACAATTTACACCCATGGTGCAATTTATAGTTTAAAACTGAAACCATGGGTTTGCCAACCTCCAGTTTAGTGTTAAGTCTGAATTTGGCCGGTGACTTCTACCTGCCCTGGCTAAGTAGAGTCCTCATATTCATAGGTAGTACACCTTTGATGTAGTATGGGACCATTTTTAAATGCATCTCAGCCATTTTGCATCTGATTTGCATCTGATTTGGAGAGCTGGCATCACTTGTCACCTAGTTGACATCTTCAAACCTTTAAGCAGATCTGGGCTGTTTTTGCTTTTTGCTGTTTGTCCATGCATGCACAGTGGCCATTTTAGTGATCTTCACACCTATGCAGAGGTCTGAACCGGCCCAGGCAACTCAGGGGAGGGCTGACGGGGGGGGGGGGGGACTCTTGTCATATACACCCCTGCGGTGGGCGCCACCACCAGCACTTTAAAGGTACTTTTTTACTCCCATCCCGCCTGATTTATGCTTGCAGAAGTCCCCCATGCCCCCCCCCCCTTACTGCTAATGGGGAATCCTTATTGGATTCCCCTTTACCAGTAGAGTTCCAAGCCAGCTCAGCTCGAATCAGGCCAAGGCTGGTCCAGTTAGATCCTGAACCTGTCAAGCTAATCCAGCTCGACATCAAGCCCAGCTGAAGCCAAGCCAGCTTTCACACTCCTAGAAGCCTAGGGACTTCGATTCCTGTTTCTTTCTCAGCATTTGCTGTGCTTCCTGTAATCACACTATGGAAGCACTGCAGCTATTGTGACCAATGACAAAACATGTAAAACATAATCCAGCACAGCGCATAGTTCACAATCCAACCAAATATATTCCGTTAGACTTACTCCCTAATATTTAGAATTATAGCCTCAATTAAGAACTTCTTGAATGACATTACCTTGAATGGAAGAGTTAAGTACATATCTGTGCAGTGCCTTGTAACTAATGCATGAAAGGTCATAAATGTTCTATACAGCTATATAAGCAAACAGAGAAGTGTTGTGGTAAAATGGTGATGGAGATTGAAGCCTATTACTTTAGGAGTATGGCTCACCTTGGATCTTCTTCCAAGCAATGCTTTTTAGCAGAAATAATCTGACATAATATTTGCAGTAGGTGCATATATATTTCTCAGTCTTCAACATAATGAGCTAATCATTTTAGATTGTGTACATAAATATAGCAGACTTTAGTCATTTTCTAAATACAGTTTATTAGATAAAGATGTTACAGAGCTATCATGCTTCCATATGTTGGGCATTATGAGGAAAATACCTTATTAGTTTTTTCAAAGCCCTTATTGACCCTTGTTTCTAGAGTAAACACCACACTTTCAATGGATACAAAATATCAATTGGGAAAGGCTACTTTTTGTTCTGTTTTACCCCCAGGTGTATAATCACATAAATATTTTATTTATTAATTACATTCCCATCCTGCCAATCTCTAACAGCTCAGAGCAGCTTACCACTGAGATGAACAAATTATCAAACAGAAAGAGAACTAATGCATTAAACGATACTACTCAAATGTATAAAAACATTATAAAGCTTAAGGGTGCAATGGTATGCATGCTTAGCTGGGATGCATGAGATTTCCCTCGGAGTAGCTTTGGAGTCCTCTGTGCAATATCTAACTGCAATTGTAAGCGGGGATTCCAACCGGCAACCTCTTGCTCCCCAGGCAAGTCATTTTCCTGCTGCACCATTAGGTGCCTTTACTGCTGTTCAAATGTAGCGTGTGAGGTAGTGACAAAGCATCGCTTGTGTGTCAATGGTGTGGCATAGGCCCTCAAGTCTTGGGCTTGGGTATGAGAAACCCAGATTGAAATACTTGCAAAGCAGTGAAATTTACTTGATGTCCCTGAGACATAAGCTGCTCAGCAGTCTTGCTCTCAGGGTCTGAGCAGCTTGAAAGGAGGACGGGATATAAATTTAACAGATCCATAAAGGGTCCTGCCAATCTTAGCCCCTGCCTCTTCTCACATTGGAGTGAATGGTGTATGCCTTTCCCCAAATAAAAATTTACAGTAGGCCAAGGAGAGGCTTCAGGGCTGCAGATTCAGAGACACTGACAGTTGTTAGCAAACCCATCTATTGGACAAGGAATGTTTCCTTAATTACTAACACACAAGGAAGTTGATGTTATGTGAAAAGTTTGTTAAAAAAAGTTTCCTGTTGCATTACTCAGCTACAAAAGGAGGGGTGAGATACAGTTGAAAAGTTAACCCTTGCTGAAAGGTGAAGGTTTGTTTTCTTTGTAAGTTGCCATTCATCCCAGCCAGCCATTCATACTTCAGAGTATATAACAATGTCTCCTTTATATTTTAAAAGTGTCCTATTTTCCTACTGTTTTTATGTTAAAACCCAGTCTTATGTTTATCATACCATGAGGCAGGTCTCACGATCCGTAAGACCCGCTTTTGTTAAAACTGCAGGGAGAGCGGGCTAAGCCCGCTCTCCCTGCAGATGGGTGGGCAGGGAGCCCTGGGCGGCCGGATCGGCCACCCACATGATGGCTGGCTCTGTGACGGAGCTGGTGGGGGGGAGCGGGGGCTGTGCGGCCCCCGCAAGCCCCAGTATGCCCTGCACGAGCACGCAGGGCATACTGGGGAGACCCCTGAGCTGGGAGGCAGCTTTTCACCTTCCAGCCAGGGGTCTACTCGTGAGTAGGCACAGCATGAAGCCGCACCATGGCTACTCACGAGCCTAAAAACAGGTTTGCTGGAGCGCTCGCTCCACAAACCTGTTTTTTAGCAGGGGTTCTCGAGTGGGTTACCCGCTCAAGAACCACCGGGCTCGGCTGTGAGCCCGGTGGTTCTTACGACCAACAAAAATCGGGCTAGGCTCTCCTAGCCCTATTTTTGTTGGTCGTGAGAATCGCCCCAATGATTTTTACATTCACCCCCACCTCCTGAAACCCAGATATAACGGTAGCTGTGCTTAGGAATTGCTTTGTTCTTTTTCTACAGTTTTCAGTATTATCCCAAATAATATTAGAGGGGGAGGAAACCTCATAAAAGTATAACTCTAGTTGACACAGCTTTGAATAATTAATACAAAACTTAACAATGTGTTTAAAATCATTCATGTTCTCAGACTGTTTTTCATATTTGCCTCTCTTTCTAAAGATCTGGCCATGGACCTCAAACTTTGCCTTGGGAAAAGGAGAAGTAACAATGTGTTGTGATACAAAATTCTTGGATTCTCAGATTGTAGTTCAAGTCTGTTCAATAAAAGGATTGAACACTTCTTGTTGCAGGTCTCTGCTGCTTCTTTTCATAAACCCACATTTTGGCACTGAAGAAAATGAAAATGGCACCCCCAAGAATATGTACAATAGAATATTGTGGTACACTTCCCTAAGCAATGAAAGGTTCTTGGGACAACATTACAGGATTTGGTTTCTTTTGAGTGAGAGAACACAAAGGAATATGATGTTCTTGGTACTTATTTTATTTATGTATTTAAAACACTTATATGCTACCAAAAACCTGTGTGTCTCGGTAGTTCACAAAGAATTCAGAATTCAAGGCACAAAGATTAAAACAAGCAAAATAATCAAAAGTGATACAAACGTTTTAAAACAATTGAAAAACTAAAGGATCTAAAAGCCTAGCTAGACAGGAGTGTGTCTTCAGATTCTTTCTGAAGGGTAGAGACCAGTAGTGGTCCATCCAGGTGTGGCAGGAGGACTGTAAACAAGCCTCAGGTGTGACTCATTCCCACTCTTCTCTTCCTGCTCCAGCTGCCTCATTCTGCCGTGCCTCCCTACCGCCATGTTAACCCCGGGTGTGTGGGCTGGTCATTCACCTGGGTTGAGGAACTGCACAAATGATCAGCCTGCATGCTTAGGGTTTACCTGGCGGTAGGGTAGGTGAGGCAGCTGGGGCAGGCAGAGGAGAGTGTGAGTGAGCTGCACCTGTGGCTCATTTACTGCCCCCACCTGGATGGACAGCTATTGCCAGGGATGCTGAAGCTCTTATTCCAGCTGTGAGTATGTCCCAAAGTCTTGGAGCAGCTATAGAGAAGGCCTAAACCTGGGTTACCACCTACTGGCAACCATAGGTGGTCATCTTAGTAAGCAGTAAAGGTCACAAAGGAGAAGGCACTCTCCTACTTACAAATATACAAGTAGAGCATAAGTGGAGATGACAGCAGGTACTCCTACAAGGCAGCAGAACTGCTACTTCACATCAGATGCCTCGAGAGAGGTCTTGCACCCAGAAGGTGCTTCCAGTATCTCACACTTGCATAACCCTTTTTCTGTCTCTTCCAAGCTGCTATTTCTTATCACACAGACAGCTGCTCTCAGCTGTCACCATCTTCTTCAAAACCATGGAGGGAGATTTCTCCAGGTATCAAGGACCATCTCCTAACAATGATCAGCCAGCCATCCTAGGCGATTAACCAGCAATCTGCCTAACAAAGTACTGGCCACTCATACTATTTAGCTAACTGACAACATGTCCCTAACAGTGCCCCAAGTCTGCTGAAGCACCATCTCCAGTATTTTGATAAGTTCACCCTGAACACTTATTTTGAATGAGACAGTGCAGAAGAACTCCAGCTATTCAACCTCTGACTCTGCCTACTGTGCAGAGAAGTCTTGCAGATAGAAACATGGATTTCTGGAGCTCCGGGCCAATGGAAGTGGAATCTGCTGGGTTTTGCTTGCAAGACAGACAGCACAAGATCACATTAAAAACAACCACAAATAAGCAATGTAATTTCACAACCCAGAACATTCAGCTTGTACAGAACCTCCCTACCCTATAAGACAGAATAGAAAGTAATAGTGTTTCCCCCTGTATGTCAAAATGCCTTCTACCAAAGATGTTGGTTTGCAATGTACTTCAGGTGGCCAGGTCCAGATGAAAAAAATAGTCACCCAAAAAGTGGCAATAGTTGTCTCTATTTGCCAAACTCTCCACTTTGCATACAATTCCCATATGTTTATTATATATGCATCTTTGAATAAAAACAAGTCAATTTGAGAATAAATATAACTCATCACTGTGGAGAAGCCAATGACCAGTTGATTTGTATCCTGCCTAGGTGCTAAGTTCACTAGGGTTCTTTTACCCACCCTTCTCATGTCATTTCTTAGTCCACCATGGTCTAGGGATGTGCAAAAACCGGTCCGGGGGTCCGGCGTTCAGACCGGTTTGGAGGTGGGTGGGTTCCCTTTAAGGAGCGGTGAGGGTGCCCATTTCCCCTGCTGTATTTTCCCCGCTGGCATGCGCACACACCCCAGCCACTTCCAGTATGACACTGACTGGGGCTGCAAGGAGGTGTGCAGCAGCCCCATATCAGCATTTTTGGAAACAGCGCCAGCAAGGGAAATGCAATGGCGGGGAGGGATTGGAACCCTCCTGGCTCCTTAAAGGTAACCTCCCCCCACCTCCTGGGAGTGCATGGACCAGTTTGTGCACATCCCTACCATGGTCTGTGTATACACACACACACCCTCCACTAGATGCATATTTATTTACTCACCCTTCACATTTATTTCCTTTTACCCAACCCATACTTTACCCTTCACATGCCAGCCCCATCCCAAACCCTCCGACTCCATCCCTCAGTCCACCTTGTATGCTCTGTATTATTATTTCTTGTTTACACAGTCAGACAGGTGTTATTGACTGGTTTGTTTTATCCAGACATCAAGTCCTTCCCAAGGACCTGGGATGGCTGAATTTTATTGTCAATGTTGTTGTTGCTGTTGTTGTTGTTATTAATAATAATTCCATTTCTATACCGCCCTTCCAAAAATGGCTCAGAGTGGTTTACACAGAGAAATAATAAATAAAGAAGATGGATCCCTGTCCCCAAAGGGCTCACATTCTAAAAAAAACACAAGATAGAGACCAGCAACAGTCACTGGAGGTACTGTGCTGGGGGTGGATAGGGCCAGTTACTCTCCTCCTGCTCAATAAAGGTGCCTCTTTGCCCAGTTAGCAGGGGATGTCCACTGTGTATACACAAAAGGATTTACTACTGCCAGTATTCCAGAGATTGCCTACAAAAGCCCAACATACTTATAGCCTTAACTCCTTTTGCTATGCCTGCATCACAGGTAGCTACTTGTCATCAATGTTGTGGACTGGGATGACAGACTTTTGTTTCTCCAAATTGTGTTGCCACATTTTTTTGTTTTACTTCACAGTTATTGCCAAATTTGTTCACTGACATTTTTAAAAAAATTCAGAAGACATGGAGGTCATTCACACAATAAAAAACTCCAGATTTCCGGTTGTGTGGAAGCAAGTTAAGAGGAAAATCTGGGTAGAAGTGAGGGCTTGGAAGCAAGGGAGGAGGAAAAGCTACTCAGCTGTGTCTCTCTAAATGAAGTCTAGTCGACACTGCCTGCTTTGGGGCTTGGACTGAAGACAGGGAGAGCCAGGTCCTGGCTAGAATTTGTGCTGAGCCTCGGATTGAGGTAGGTAGACTTGGGTTAATTTTGTAGGGTGAGATGGGGAGTTAAAGCCCCAGAGCTGACTTGGAACTGGGGAAATCCTCCTTGCTATGAAACTGGAAATTAATTTGGGGGGTGGGTCTGGAAATGCGCATGAGTAAATTCTCTGCATTTAATTACAAATCCTTTAAAAATCATTGGTTGCACAGTTTAAATTCAAATTCAGTACACATAGTGCTGCTATAATGTGCAACTAAAATATGAATTTGAGAACTTTCTTTCTCTTGAGCGATGCTGGAATTATATTGTATCATTGGGTGAGGTGAGGAGTTAAAAGCCCCCAAGCTGATATGGAATCCTGTTTGCTATGAAACATGCAATTAATTTGGAGAGGGGGAATGCACACAAGGAGTGGATTCTCTAGTGTTACTGCATTTCATTAAAATTCTTTAAAAATCATTGGTTGCTCTGCTTACATTCAAATTCAGCACACATAGTGCTACCATAATGTGCAACTATAATATGGATGTGGGGTGGGGGACCAAAACAAATCATTATGGGTGCCCACTGAACTTTATATATGAACTTTTATTTGTATTCATATAAGATGAGTATTTATATACCGCTTTTAACCAAAGTTCCCAAAGCTGTTTACATACATACATAAATAAATAAATAACAAATATCATTTATTAGCACTGGTGATGCTAACATAGTTCAGTATACTTGGGGCAGTTTTCCTTTACAAAGGAGTTTCTTATAGCCTGCATGTTTGCAGACAAAACAATACCATAAAATTGCATTAAATATACAAATTGAGTTTGTTCACATGACCAGAAGTGTCATGGCTGGGGGAAGGCAGGATCCTTCCAGACTTCCCCCAGATGATCGGAGCCTCCTTTGGGTTTCTCTGCTTGCGCACCCATATGACCAGCACAGTGGCAGGCTCCCAAAGTGGGGTCAGGAGGAGGAAGTCCTCCCATATCTCCCAATGCACTGCAAGAGCAGCAGTGAGGCAGCCTGAAGCAGTTGCAGCAGAGCTCCTCTCGCTGGCCTTGCTTTCTCCGGGACTCTGTGGCTGCCACTCCCGGCAGCTGTTTGAAGTGCTGCAGTGCTCCAAACAACCACAAAGTGAGGTAGGACGGGTTCCATTTTCCTCCTACCTCACTTTGTATTTGGGTAGTAGATTTGGGCTACCCAAGCCTGGAGCAGCTAGGTCAGGAAGCCTCCCAGTGGTCCGGACAACAAGAGCTGCCTGGGTTAATTCCCTCCTACCCAGGTAGCTTGTGTTGTGAGAATGGGCTCATTATATAAAGGTAATTTTGGGGTGTTTCATATTGGGCATGTTGCACTTGGGGGCATGTCTATGGGGCATGGCTGCTGGGGTGGTCGTGGCTATGGCAGCTGTCATGGAGAGTACCTGCACTTCTGAATTTGTGGCTGCACCAGATCAGAGCCTAAAGGCTGATCCACACATGAATGCATATGACATGATTATTCAACACTTCCAACTGCAGTGCAAAATAGCTGCTGGCAAATAATATTCCTAGCTCCCGCCAGTGGCAACCTGTGGAAATTGCAAACAATGGCAGCAAGGCATTCAAAATAAGCAACCCAGTTGTTTCTGTTAATACGATTCACATCTTTTCTTCACTCACATTTATCTTGTGTTGCAGCTGAGATGATGAATGGTGAGATGATGATTGCTGTTTTTGATAGCATAGGGTAATTGTTAGGATTTGGGTCTTGCTGGGACTCAAAATGTGGTTTAGTGAAAGTAGTGTTGCCACTCTTTTTTCTTGCCATGAATCTATATCATAATAACAGCCAGACAAAGAGAAGGAATATTGATCACCTTCAAATGTAATGTGGAACTGCGGGGTTCCATGCCCCCTTCCTTCCACTCTCCCACCCAAATTTGGACTTCAGGAGAGATCCGTCTCTGCTGTCTCGCTGACTGCAGAGAGGAGGGGAAACTGGCTGCCGGGGCTTCTTTCTTTACTGAAGGACAGCCCCATCAGCCAATAGCAGCTGGAGCGAGGGAAGAGCTTCCTCCCTCAACTCCATTTGCAGAGAAACCAGACTGCACTGCCAGCATTCGGACGTAATGCTGGTACCACGGAATGGAGGTTCAGGTGGTGGATCTCACTACATACCAAAGGTACAAATCTGTGTTGGGGAGGGGTCCATTTTCCTGCGAAACTGTGGTTGCTCGCATTTGGACATACTTAAAATGAAACTGGAGGTCCCTTAACCTCTGGTTTCAAGTTAGGTGAGAATGTGGTCTTAGTGTATAGTTTTTTCCTGGCATGGAGATGAGAGATGGAATAAGCTTCACCCACTTCATTTCTGTGGCTGCCTTTGCTTATAATGGCAAACTGTGGGTCCAGTGGACCTGCAGTTTTACTCCAATCCCCCCGTGCAATCCTGATCTGCAGTCTGAGAGACTGCAAAAGGGGAAGTACAGGCTGCCTGGGCTTCCTCTGTTGCATGAAGGACAGCCGTGGCAGCTAATTATGAAGGAGAGAGGGAGGAGCTTCCTTCCCTCAACTCTGGTTGGACATTGCACCTGAATCTGGATGACACGATGCTGCTTTTTGACCTAAGGTTTTGGCAGCAAAACTTAAAGGTAACCGAAGGTTCCAATTCAGGTTTGGGGGCTAAAACCGACCCATGGTTGGGTTTAGAGACTGTGGGTTCCCACATTCGGATGACCAAATTCTTGAACCTCTGCCACAGTTGCCCCCAGTTTCGCATTATGTCCAAAGGCAGCCAGTGTGTCTGGCCATGGTTAAAGCAGAAAGGTAGGCCTACTAAAAAGGTAGCTACAGGTGAAACTCGGAAAATTAGAATATCGGACCTCTGAAAAGTATAAGCATGCATATGTATTCAGTACTTGGTTTGGGCCCCTTTTGCAGCAATTACTGCCTCAATGCGGCATGGCATGGATGCTATCAGCCTGTGGCACTGATAAGGTGTTATGGAAGACCAGGATGCTTCATTAGCGGCCTTCAGCTCTTCTGCATTGTTTGGTCTCATGTCTCTCATCCTTCTCTCGGCAATGCCCCATAGATTCTCTATGGGGTCAGGTCAGGCGAGTTTGCTGGCCAATCAAGCACAGTACACTGTATACTTTTCGAGGTCTGATATTGTTCTATTCTTCAATCCTTGTCTTCTTGGTTCCATGTAATATTCTAATTTTCTGAGATTGTGGATTTGGGGTTTTCATGAGCTGTACGCCATGATCATCACAATTATAACAAATTAAGGCTTGACTTACCTCGCTTTGCATGTAATGCGTCTGTCTCATATATCAGTTTCACCTTTTAATTTGCATTACTGAAATTAATGGACTTTTGCACGATATTCTAATTTTCCGAGTTTCACCTGTACTCAAAGTGAAACGGGGCTTCATGTAACAACCAGTCACTGATTTGGGTAGACAAGATAGCCCCATTCAGATGTTTTCCTCCCCAAACAGCTCACGGTTACAGCTTCAAAAGTGCGTAGGAAGCCCCGCCCCAAAGCTGTCATTCACCCCCTCTCTTCAGCCCTCATGGTTACAGCAGTGGTTTTCTGCTGCTTGGGTCTCCCTGGGCTGCCAATCACAGAAGCACCTTCCCTCACGGTTACAGTGAGTACCTCTGCAGATGATCGCCGCTTTAATCATGAGCAGCTGAAGAGAGGGGCTGAGCAACAACTCCAGGGCAGCTTGGACTTTCTACCTGCTCTTGGAATTGTAATCGTGAGCTGTATGGGGAGCAAAATGTCTGAATGGGGCTGATGCCCATGTGGTTTCTAATAGCATTCTGTTCTGATAATGCTCAAAAAGCTCATAATGTGATCGTTTATATGAGTTGAGAAATACTGGAAATTACTAATAATATTTTTATGAAAGGAAATGATTTTTTTTCTTGATTTCAAGTGTGTACCAAGGGAAACCAAGTTAATAGTTAATAAAACTTGGAGTGGTGGAAACATACTCATCCCTCCTTCCCTGAGCTAAATCAAGAGAGCTGACAATTCCTGGAAGGAAAAGGGTTAAGAGCCAGCAGTTTTACATAACACAATGTGTGAATGTGCTTTCATCCTCTCCCTTAAATTCCCCAGATACTAATGCTACTATTCTTCTAATAGGTTTGTAAAACTGAAGATGAAGGTGAGTGCAATCAGATCTATATTTCCAGGTTTGCCAGCTTTTATATGGATGCATATTGATTAGATCACAGGAAGAGCAGGATTGCCAGCTAGGGCCTTTTATAGAGGACATGCAGCTATTTGGGGGACCAAATGACCTTTCCCCCCCCTCATTAGGAGGAATATAGAGACTATTTTGAGGACCAAGCAGTTTTGTTCCCCCCCACCCCATGTGTTGTGGTGTCTGAAGTTCTGGGGAGCAGCTGGAACATTTCTTTTGATCAGCACACTTTGCTCTCATGAGCAGCTTCTCTTCCTCTGTCTCCCTCCCTTTCCTACTGGCCATCCATCCAATGGGAGAGTCAGAGTGGAGGTTGTGCTTCAGTGGCAGGTTGCAGAGCCATGTGATGCAGGAGGGCCCAGCCATAGGTGGGCCCAGCAGGTGCAGCTTCATGTGATGGTGGTGGTGGTGGTGGCAGCAGTGAGAAGTTAGCAGTTAGCTTTAACTTGACTTAATTAGCAGCTGCCCCTGCTAACAGTAAAAATGTTCCTTTTAAAGTAGTGAGTCTTTCTTATTTAACATGGGGAGAGCAACTGGCCCTATCCAACGGCAGCACAGCATTCCTTCAGTGGCTGGTGCTGGTGTTACCTTGCGTTTCTTTTTGGAATAGGGGAGCATTATATTATTTATTTTTCTTTGAGAACCACTATGAAAACTTTTGTTGAAAACCCGAATACAAATGTTTGTAATCGTAGAGTGATCATAATCGTAATCGCAAGTGAGTGGGGGACTGTGCACGCACCACTGCGTCAATATGCAAAGAGGCTGGCTCGGCAGCTAGCTGGCTATCCTGCCTTGAGCCAAGAGGTGAATCCCAGCAGTAGTGTACTGGGGGAGGAGGTATAAACATTTTAAATAAATAAAAATAAATTTGCTGGCCTGTCCATGACTCGTGGGGAGGAGGACAGAGGACTGTGTGTGTGGTAAACCTAACCAGGAGATGAATTGACGGTTAAGAAGCAGGGGCCTGGAGAACTCTGCACCTAGACAGCAGACTGAGAAGGCATTCAGCTCACCTGGTCAACAGCTTCACAGTGGTGAGCTGTATTTATTCTCAAATTACCCAATTTGTATCAAATTATGCGTATAGAATATAATATAAACATATACAAATTTTGTGCAAAATGGAGACTTTTTGTGTGTGCAAAGCATCCTCTATTTCCACCTTTTTTGTGATGGATATCGACTTTTTTCACCATCTGGACGTGGCAACCCTAAAGAAGCGTCCTTCTTCCAGTATAAATTCACAGGCTGACTGATAAGGGTTCGCAAAAGCTTGTCGAAACACAGCTACAGTCTCTAAAACAGTTAAGTAGCTCCATGGGCTGCCGATGTAGCATGAGGAACCTGTTGCGACAGGAGACAAGACTCAGTTCTGCACAGCTTCCAGAAAGGAACTTTTCACCTCCTTGAGTGTTGGACTTTTATTTGAATAACATGTAAGTTTAAACAGGAACTGCAGCCTGTTTAGAAGAGAAGGGAGAAGAGGGGGAATTCCCCGGGATTCTAAATGCACTGACTGAGCAGCGGGCAGGACATAAGGAAATTAGGGAGCTCTGGTGCCCCCTAGACTAGTCAGCAACAGGAAGCCTATGGAGATCTCTGAGATCATTCCTAATAAGAGAACAGCCACAGGCTCCAGCCTAATCCGGACTCTCTGTACTGTTCTGGAGAAAGGTGCAGGTCACCAACAGCTCACCACCACTGAGATGAATGTTGCTTGTGCTGCAGCAATCTGCTTTGAATGGGACCTGAAGATCTTAGAAGATATGGAAATCCTATATAGCAAGACATCTTTTCACCTAAACCTTCCTAAGCATCATGTACTGTACTACAATTTAGCTGCAGTTTCCCCCTTGTGGTAATGGGCTTGCTTGCTTGCTTGCAATACCTCAATCAAATTTTCTTGGGCCCTGATAAAATTTATCAGTTTCTCCAAGTCCTCCCCGCTGGCTTGGACCCTGCCAAAAGGCCCTCCCTCCCCTCAGGCTGCTCTGGCTCTAGGCCTTCCTCTCTCTCCAAGCAGAAACTGAAAGAAGGAAGATTAATATTGCAGCCATCTGTTAATTTTATCTCCACTTCAAAGGCCAGCCGAGGGCGAGTTCGGATGCTATGTTCACAGACACCTTGGAATCGTATGAGGGAGGAGCATATGTGTGCACTTTGGATGAACCATCCTCCACATGATTATGCGATAGACTGATGGCACACTGGTGGAGAAGACATGCGTGCACACTGTCCACCTCTACATGACCCCGAGGGGCTGATATACGTATGATCCAAACTGGTCCCCAGGCACCAAGTGTCGGGATATGCTGGGACTGTGAGAGGAGAAAAGGGCAGTGCAGTGCTGGTGATCATTTTGTTTAATCTGGAGAGGTTCAGGCATGGGCATCGGAGTGATGCTAGAGGAATGATTTCTGGTAGGGCAGTGCATGGCACTTGTTGAGTGGTCAACTAATTGCTCTATTTAGATGGAATGGAGAGACAGAAGGGGTGGAGAAAGATGAAGTGGTGCTTTCTGGGAGCTCACCAACAATTGTACAATGCCCCATTTGTATAATCTTATAAGCACAATAGAAAGTGTTATTTTGGCTTTGACAGAAAGGCAGTGGGTGCATGTGTGGAGAGACACAACTTATGGTTAAGTTTTTTTTTTTTTTAAGGAAACATTTAATAACATATTTGAGCAACAAATGCTCCAATACCTTTGCATATCTTAGTTTCTTTAAGTTTAACACATTCAGAATGGCCCGGCTAGCATTCCAAGCAGCTACAAAAGAACACTGGACAGTTTAAAGCTTCATTGGGATGTATTCTCCTAGCCTTAATAGTTATAGTTACAGTGCTTTGACATCATGTGTGCTTGTGTTTCCTTTTACCATTTTACAGTGCCTCAGATACAGCCTGAAACCAATTGCAAGTGATTTTAAGAGTAGCCCCCCCCCCCACCACAGTTGCATGGCAGCCCTGACACCCGCCACTGGGACTAGATAATTGGTGTGACATAAGCAATATTGGTAACTGGGACAACCACAGGCGCTGTAACCCTGGGGGCTTCCAAGGCCCGGGCGGGGGCCTCCAAAGGCCAGTGGGGGAGCCTCCTGCTGCTGCCACAGGATGTCACAGGCTTGCAACACTATATTCAAACTGTGCAGGCACACTGGAGCACCTCACAGTTCTAAGAGGCTGCTGAGCCAGAGGGTCGACCATTCCCACTCTGCCCACCATCGGGGTGGGGGAGGCCTGCTCGCCTCACCCCACCCCCAGCTGCCCACATGGGCAGCTGGCATATTGGGGAGGAGGGCTCGCAGCGGTGGGGGGGAGGGCTCACGGCAGGGGCGGTCCAGGCACCCAGGTTGCCTGGGTGCACTACTGCGGACAACTCTGAGAAGCTCTGTAGGTTCCTGTTGCTCCTCAGCTGTGCCCAGCATTTCCAGGGTACATTGCTCCCTAAGCTCTCACCTTCCAGATTGTAAGGTTGTTTATATGAGTGCTTTGGGTGGGGCTTGGGAGGGTGGGGCAGGAGACAAGATCATTCCTATCTTCCCCCACAAGCCACATTGCTTGCACACCCACATGATCGCTACTGCAGCGAGCAGTGCCGTGATCTGGAGGCTGGGGGAATAAAACCCAGCCTCAAGAGATCCATGTGAGCAGCATGGTGCATTATGGAAATCCCTGAGGCTAGGTTGCTCCTCCCCCTGGCCTCTATGGTCACAATGGCTGCAAGCAGCCCAAACAGAACTGCCAGCAGCCTGTGCACGCACACAACCAGGCGGTGGGTCAGGAGGGCACATGTATGCCCTCCTACCTCACTTTTCATCTGGGTACGAAACCTGGGCTACCCAGTCAAGGAATTCCAGGGCTGGGACTGATCCCAGCAGTTCTCACAACCAGCGCTACCCAGATAGCACTGCGCTAGCCTGGGTAGATCTGGTTGTGAGAATGACCTCTATACCTGGCAAAATCATGATGGAGAGTTCAGACCTTTCACTCCCTTGAATGTTTAATCTGTGGGGAGCAAGCGGTGCTTCTCAGACTCCTCCAGTAGCAGACTAACGTCTGTGTACTATAAAATCAATGTTAGGGATTAGCGTTTCTATGTTACAGATCATCATTCCGCTTGCTGCACCCAGCAGGCATGAGCCAGCTATTACTTGATAATCACCGTAATAGTTTAAAAGTCAGCTTTGATTGTCTAATATTATTTGTGTTAATGCCCAAATCCTATTAGCAAACATTGTTGTGACGGTTGGCGGATAGAGGGAAGGATTATGTCATTCTTACTAAATATTCAAATAGAAGTATTCAAGAAAATCATTAGACATTGCAGTCATAGAAGCAGGCAGCTTGCGGTGAAGATACCAAGCATATCTTAGGACCAAACCAACTACACTATATGTAGAGCAAGTAATTAGGAGGCAAGCTTAAGCCTGTCAATGCCTCTTTTTAAACAAGAAGCAGTCATGGGATCCAGATTGGGACTGCAACACATGAGGAGAGGGAGTTAACCCCACCCCACCCCCGTGATTTTTCCTTCTAGAAATTGCCCACTCTCAGCAGGTACTTGCAGCAAATAGTTTGAGTGAGATTCCGGGTGGGAAAATGACACAGGAGTAAAACGCACACACACACACACACATACACACACACCACCAACACACACTCACAGTCTTAATCCAGATCGAGGCCTCCTGCAGCTGCTTTTTGTTTTAAAAAGCAAAATTTGCTAGGCTTAAGTACACCTCTTAAGCATGCATCCCATGTGACATGTACTTTGGCCCTTAATCTTCAGGTTTCTGAGATGGTCACTAAGACAAAGCTTTAACATTTCTACATTCCGTCTTGCTATTATATGAAGACAACTGACTCAGAAATGAGGTTTCAGGAGGCAAATAGATGTTTCCCTCTGCTTTAAAAGAGCACTTTTTAATTATATCATTTTTCACTGGAAATTGCTTTCCAAAGCATTTTTGCAAATAATTTCCAGTGTCCTGGATCATTTCAAATTGAAGCATTGGTCAATGCTGCAGTTTTGAGCTAATGAATCTAGAGAAAATGCAGCTACATTTAATTTTTTGTTTAATTTAATCATAGTGCTGTTGATCTTTCATATTCAGAACGCTGAAGTAGCTTTTTAGATTTGCATATTCAATCATCTGTCGTTTGTCATCCAAATCAAAATGTAATAGTTGAGATCTAAAATTCAGGTTGCTTTGATTTGACTTATTCTCTTAAACCTAATAATAATAATAACAACAACCACAACCACAACAGTAATACCAATTTTATTTGTTAGCCACCCCATAACAAATTGTTCTCTGAGCAGCTCACAACAGAGCATTAAAACATACAATAAAAACACATTATTATTATTATTAATAATAATAATAATAATAATAATAATAATTCGATTTCTATACCGCCCTTCCAAAAATGGCTCAAGGCGGTTTACACAGAGAAACAATAAATAAATAAGATGGCTCCCTCTCCCCAGAGGGCTCACAATCTAAAAGGAAACATAAGATATACACCAGCAACAGTCACTAGAGGTACTGTGCTGGGGGTGGATAGGGCCAGTTACTCTCCCCCTGCTAAATAAAGAGAATCACCACCAAGGGTGTAGCTAGCCCACCGGCAGCCCGTGTGTGGCCGCGGCGGGTGCCCCGATAGCCCCGCCCCCTGTGTCTGACGTCAGACGCAGGGGATAGCCACGCCCCCGCATCTGACGTCAGACGTGGGGGGCGTGGCCTGGCTCCCAAACAGAGCCTTGAGGCTCCATTCAGGACTTGGGAGTCAGCTCAATTGTAACTGCAGAAGGGGCCGCGCGGCCCCTTCGGCAGTTAGAAGAAGGCTGGTGCTGCTTTCGCAGCACAGCCCAGGAGTGGCTCTTCCCTGCAGGGAAGAGCCGCTCCTGGGCTGTGTTGCGAACGCAGCACCAGTCTTAGCTCCTGAAGGGGCCGTGCAGCCCCTTCAGGAGCTAGTTAGGTTGGCGCTGCATTTGCAGCACGCAGCCAGGAGCGACTCTTCCCTGCCTTTGCAGGGAAAAGCCGCTCCTGGCTGGTGCTGCAAACGCAGCACCAGCCTTAGTTTAGTTCCCGAAGGGGCCGTGTGGCCCCCGCTCGGGAGCTAAACTACCGCCCCCCGCGTCTGACGTCAGACGCGGGGTGTGTGTCGGGGCCGCTCTCGTGGCTCCTGATTGGTCACCGGCCTGGGTTCTTTGAACCCGTTGGCCCAATGGTGGCTCCGCCCCTGATCACCACGTTAAAAGGTGCCTCTTTGCCAAGTTAGCAGGGTAACATCACACATTAAATAATAACGGACAAAAAAGTAAAAAGAAAATACAAAATATAATACAAAACAACTTAAAAACTCCTGTTAAAATTAGTTAAAAATCAGAACAAATCTGAAAACCTGAATTTAAAAGCCCAGTGTGAACAAAAAGTTCTTTACCTGGCATCTAAAAGAACAAAGTGATTAAGCCAGGTGAACCTCACTGGGGAAGCTATTCCATAAATGGGGTGCAACCACTGAAAAGGCCCTCTCCCTCGTGGCCATCCACCTCACCTCGTTTGCCAGGGGCACCCGGAGGAGGGCCTCCAAAGAAGATCTTAGGGTCTAAGATCTAAGCACTCTTACCAAGGTGGAAGTCCCATTAAATTCAAAGGGCCTTAGTTCCAAGTAATCAATGCAAAATAAATTACATCTTAATCATTAACTATATTTTGATAGATAGATAGATAGATAGATAGATAGATATACAGACAGACACACACACACACACACACACAATTTGTGGTTTTTGATTGGCCTCATTGAAAAAGGCATAATTACTTAAAATATATTTCTCTCCGACTTGAGATATAGATTGAAGGACATTCACACCTAAGCAAATTGGGAAGACAAGTATCTTTCTCTCTCTCAGAAAGTATAGATTGTTTTGTGGTTTGTACAACAGCTCCCACTGCCTGGCATCCTGCACCTACTGCACACCCCACCCCCACCACTCAGCTGGCCAATGTCCATGCACTGCAGCCATTCTAAGGATCAGCATGGCAAGCTGACCCCTTGCATACCATCAGGTATGCACATCAGCCAGCTGAGTGGCGGGGGTAGAGCGTGCAGTCGGTTGGCTGCGCAGGATGCTAGACAGTCGTGATGGGAGCTTTTATGCCACCTTCTACTCTGTACCCTCCCCCTGCCCCAGTGTCCACCACCCACCCAACTGAGATCTTCAGATTTATGAACTTACACCAAACTGATGAGATTTGTTATTAAGACACTGGCTCACATTCTGCACAGTGCTAGTAGGGCAGAACAGAGCAGTGTCCCTGCAGCAATGCTGTATCGGACATCAGCCAGCATGTTGCTGAACAGCCAAAAGTGTGTGAAGGGAGAGGGAGAGTGATTTTCATTGCTCTCCCTCCAAAAGTACATTTTGGCTTCAGAAATATGTCCCTGAGGGTCATATTTCTGAAGTCAAAAGGTACTTTTAAGGGGAGGAGAGAGCAGTGAAAATGTCTCCCACTCCATTCACATTTGGCTGCTCTGCAACACACTGGCTGGGCTCCAAGACAGCTTTTCCACAGTCACACTGCTCTCTTCCACCCTACTTATGCTGCACAGGATGTGGGCCACTAGCCATCCCTTGAACCCTAATCTGCTCCTCAGGGACCACAAGCATATTTGCTGCTCATTTGCACCTTCTTCCAACTTACCCACCAAGTCTTCACACCACTGAAGATTCAAACTGACCAAATGAAAGCTACTTCCTCATGCCAACTGCTTTATATACAGGACCTATTTGTCAGAAGCACTGGGTGTGCTTCCGTAGTCACAACATGACTCTTGTGACTCTCCAAGACTGACCAAGGTTCGAGCCATGCTATAAGCGCACATCAGAACAGTGACCTGGGTAGCTGACAGATCTGAGCAATTTCTTAACATGTGGTAGAACTGTTCATAGCCAGTTCCCATACAGTTGGAAAGTTGTTTTCTGTGTGGTTGGTTTAAAATATATAAATATAAATATAAATAAATATAGATATAGATATAGATATAGATATAGATAGATAGAAGGAAACATCTACTGGAATATACAGGACCAATGCTGACTGTTAAAGTTTTCTGAATAAGGAGACCATTGTGGAAAGAACCACTCAGTTGACATTTCAATTGGCTTCTCTTGAGGCATTATCTCTCAGGTTTTATTTTATCTGATTCTAGATTATCTTTTTAAAATTCATTTATTATTTATTGGATTTCCATACAGCCCTTCCAAAAACGGCTCAGGGTGGTTTACACAGAGAAATAATAAATAATTAAGATGGCTCCCTGTCCCCAAAGGGGTCACAATCTAAAAAGAAATGTAAGACAGACACCAGCAACAGTCATTGGAGGTACTGTGCTGGGGGTCGATAGGGCCAGTTACTCTCCCCCTGCTAAATAAAGAGAATCACCATATATAAAAGGTGCCTCTTTGCCAAGTTAGCAGGGGTTACAAGTTACACCTGATTAAAAAGTACAAGGGGCATACCCCGTTTTCCCACCCTGCTCCACATCAGCTGTGATTTCAGTGGGCTTTAGAACACTTTACTCTGTGTTGGGAGGTGGCCAGTGTCTATATTGCACACAAACCTGAAAAATGTCAGGATAATACACAGTTGTGTGCCAACCAAGTTCAACACAAATATTTTTCTGTGGGTTGTTGCATAGAGCAGGGATTCTCAATATTGGGTCCCTAGATGTCATTGGACTTCAACTCCCACAATCCCCAACCAAAGGCCACTGGGGCTGGGGATTATGGGAGTTGAAGTCCAAGAGCATCTGGGGACCCAGTGTTGAGGATCCCTAGCATACAGTATGGGCATAGGAGGAACCTACCTGCTTACCATACCTTTGAGCTCTGTGTGGGTGACTTTGAGATGAAAACCATTCTAAAATTCCCTGGCTTGAGTTTGTTCGGAGAATTGCTTTAAAAGTTCTTAAGAAGGACTCCTCATTTATCACAACGTGCTAATGGAAGTGGACTGGCAGCATTTAGTTTCTTGTAATGGATACCCCCTTCGTGTAACTATGCTGTGCCAAAAATAGACTGCTGCTCTCTTAAAGATGTTCCTTGCAGAGCACAACCAGTTTTAACTTGCTGTGTATTCTTAGCCTGACCAAACAACACCCCCTACTCCAAGATCCTGCTGTATGGAAGAATTCGGGATGAGACTTGATATTATTCATAGCATCAACTAAGTATAATGTACAGAGGACAAGGACTTGAATTAAACTGATCATTAGATTGTTCATCACATTCTGTCTCTCCAATTGGATAACACTGGACAATTGTTTTCTGGTTTTATACTGTACAAATAGACAGTTTGCATCAAAAGTCAGTAACCATTTGCCATAAACAGCCATATCAAATAGTATTGTTAATGCTGCCTGCCCTTTGCACTGGACAAGATGTGTTTGCTTGATAAAGAAATTTCAATGTAATAATACTTCAGGAGTCAATGGAATTTTGGGGTGTAGTTTGCTATAATGTGAGAAGCACGCAGGCAGTAAATAAACACTGGAGCCCAATCCTAAAGATATGGGTTGTAGCAGCCAGAGTGACCTGTCATTCAATACTTAGCAAATGGGGCAAGTCTGTCATTCTATTCTGCTTATCAGCTGAATGTTTCTAATCCTAGAAAATGCATTGCAGATGCCCTTGACATTCTTGCATATCTCACTTTTCCATTTCACCTTTATGTTAGGGTCAACTTAGAGATGTGTGATCCACCCAAATCTTACAAAAGGTGCTTATTTTATGAAAACTCTTACATTTCCAAACAATTGCTACAGATCTTTTGCAATTCACATTGCATTTCCTAACACTACACAGCAAAATTTAGAGGCAAATCTTAAGGTGTATCAAGTTATGCAGACTCATGCATGGCTTTGGAATGATCCTGAAGCCTGTGGGATGATGGCATCATCCGGATGCATACGTGAGCCTGTCTACACCCTGCTGTCTGCATGCTTATTCCCTGCCTGGTTGTGTGCCATATAAAGTAAATGTGCCCCATTCCATATGATTCAGGAAGATCTGCTAAACCCACCACTGCAAGTGGCAAGTGTTGATTTCCCACACTGATGTTAGTATTGTAGTGACAGAGGAAGAGTGAGGGCTCAGTTAGCTGGGATGAAATGTGACAAAGGAAGAGGAAATCAAAAGGTTTTTCAAGTATAGCAGACTTTATGAATCATTGTGTTATACATTTCTGACTTGGTTTGTAAATCTGAAAGATAACGTTAAGTCACTGAAAGAATGAAAGAATTAAAAAAATGGGGAATAAAACTTCAGTATCTGCAGTACTCAGAAAGCAAGCTGCTTTACATAATAAGGCAACAGGCACCCATCAGAGTATGGGCATCTCTGGGGTGAGAAGTAGAAATTACAATGAGCTGTTTTGCCTACATGTAGTACTGCCCGGCAATATTTCACTCAATGTCCGGACCACAAACATGAATCGAATGCATTGAACATGGTCTGTTGAATCCTGTATCTTTTATGGCCACAAGGTGGCAGCCAGATGACCCCAAATATTTCAGCATAGGTGGCTGCTACAGAGCACAGGTTAGAATAGTCTGTGATGCATTTGTGTGCATCGTGCCCTTTTGGCTTGGTAGCACCAGTACGTGAAACAGAATATTTAAGTTTCATCTTAATGTAGGCACTTAACAGCAATTACCTTTCAAAAAGAAAAAGAAAAGGCAAGAACCACAGATTGCACAAGCTGTCAAAAACGCATATAGATTCCTGCAAGGTACCAGTTCTCTTCTAGGGAAAAAGTGAGCTTTATCCTGGGACTAACTTTTGAACAATTTTGAAGTCACGTTGGTTTAAATCCAGCTTCATCTTACAGGTTTCTTGAGACATTTTAAGAAGCCCAGAATTCCATTGTATAATGGAACCTGAAATAGTTTCCAGGAAGTTCAAGGTTTATTGTGAACTGCACATAAAGCAAGAATCAGAATACAGGAATATCAGCACACTGTCTGGATTCAGAATTAAGCATCAGTTGCAACTTTTGTAGGGAATGGGGAGATTGGCAAAAATTATCCCCTGCTCCTGCCTGTGTGAGCACCTCTGCTTCAGAAATGGGAGTGAATTCGCTGGACGCATATTTCTTACGGCTGCATGCACCTATTAGAATGTCAGCCAATGAGGTCATGCTCACCTTAGCGGTTCTTGCCTTTCCCATAACCCACCCCTTTGTGGTCGTGTGAACAGCCTCATTGTCTTTAACAGCAGCTTGTGATTCAGAAAGTTAGCAGGTGAAGTTTTTCCTGGTGCGCAAATAAGTGGTGGGGAAACCATCAACCGCTAAACTCCTGCCTGTGAGGTCACTGTCAAAATTATAGCAGTACTTAAGGCCAGCCCCACCCCCACGCAAAAGGCAACCCTAGTTATATAGGGAATAAACCTACTGAGGGAATAAACCCATTTTTGAATTCCTGCCCCAGATATGTACACTTGTAGTGTGGGATATGAACGTATGAAGCCACCTGATCAGAAGATGGAAGGCAGACCATTGGTCTGTCCTCTAGCTCAGTATTGCCTGCACTGATAGGCAGTGGCTCTCTACCGGTCTTTGCCATGCCTGCTTGGTGATACCAGGAAGTTAACCTAGGACCTTCTGAGTACAAAGAAGATGCTCTGACACTGAGCTATGGGCCCTCTCTAAAATACACTCAGGCCCTGTTCTAGTCTTATATACAGGTGAAACTCGGAAAATTAGAATATCATGCAAAAGTCCATTAATTTCAGTAATGCAAATTAAAAGGTGAAACTGATATATGAGACAGACGCATTACATGCAAAGCGAGATAAGTCAAGCCTTAATTTGTTATAATTGTGATGATCATGGCGTACAGCTCATGAAAAGCCCCAATCCACAATCTCAGAAAATTAGAATATTACATGGAACCAAGAAGACAAGGATTGAAGAATAGAACAATATCGGACCTCTGAAAAGTATACAGTATACTGTGCTTGATTGGCCAGCAAACTCACCTGACCTGACCCCATAGAGAATCTATGGGGCATTGCCAAGAGAAGGATGAGAGACATGAGACCAAACAATGCAGAAGAGCTGAAGGCCGCTAATGAAGCATCCTGGTCTTCCATAATACTGCATCAGTGCCACAGGCTGATAGCATCCATGCCACGCCGCATTGAGGCAGTAATTGCTGCAAAAGGGGCCCAAACCAAGTACTGAATACATATGCATGCTTATCCTTTTCAGAGGTCCGATATTGTTCTATTCTTCAATCCTTGTCTTCTTGGTTCCATGTAATATTCTAATTTTCTGAGATTGTGGATTTGGGGTTTTCATGAGCTGTACGCCATGATCATCACAATTATAACAAATTAAGGCTTGACTTATCTCGCTTTGCATGTAATGCATCTGTCTCATATATCAGTTTCACCTTTTAATTTGCATTACTGAAATTAATGGACTTTTACACGATATTCTAATTTTCCGAGTTTCACTTGTAGTAGCTGCAGTAGCAGCTGAGGCAGGCCACACCAGAAAGTTGGCAACAGTTAAGGCATCAATACACATTTGTGATCAAAGGGATTCCTTTGATTGATGCACTTTATGCAAGAGGGACAGTACAGGCAATGGAACAAGCAGGACTCAAACGAGGGATTATGCAAGGAAGCGGAGAATGGGGTAGAGTCAAAGGGTGAGTTTGGAATAGTGCTACTTCGTTATATTACTGGGTAGGCCAGTTCCACCTCCAAGCTGCTGTTCTAAAACAGTCCCTGTTTTCATGTTCCAGTCATTCTAGCCATGACTGGTTCTTATTCATGATCGCCATGGTGTGTGGATGGTTTGTTTTTTGTTTCATTCACATTGTGCTTGTACCCATTTCCACAGAAAGAGGAGGAAACAATGTGAGTAAATAGTGATGAGAGGGAAGACAGAGGCTTTGTGGACCTGTCATATGGCCCACAGGCTGCTTGTTGTAAAATACAAGACTGAAGCTTAGGATAAAATATGGCATATGCATTCTAGATGCTCAGACCAGAGAGCAAAAGGAGACTTGGGAAGTTATTTAGGTGATCAGGTTCAGTCACAACCGAGGTTACCTAAACAGCCTGAGGATGCTCTGAGTGGTAGCTGAGATTCCTCAACCTGCCATGTCTGATGCCACTGATCAGTCGGGTTCAAGGATCCAGGTTTCAGGCTTGCAGAACAGAAGAGGGTAGAGCATAAGATAAGATTGGCCTAGGAGAGCTTGGGACAATAAATACACCCCACCCACTGCATGACTAGAAGCAAAAGTGTACATGACTCCCCCACCCACCCAGCATGTCATTCTGCCCTCACATGGGGGCAGAACATCTGAATTGTCCCTAATGGTGCAATTCCAATTGGAATCAGCCCTGGACCAATTGAAACTGCATTTAGGAGAACAGTCTTCCCCTCACATGAGTAGGCTTGTGCCCGAAACATTTCGGAGGCCATTATGGAGGCCTCCAAAACGTTTCGGCTCCGGGGGCCGTTTCGGTGCTTCGGCACCAGCGGGGGTAGTCCTTTAAGGTCGGGGGAGGGTGCACTTACCCCTCCCGCCGCATATCCCCCGCCGGTGCTCCGTCACTGTTAAGCCCCTTGGGGCAGCAGTGTTCCTCCCTGCTGCCCCGTTTCTGTCATCGGCCGGAAGTGGCCGGAAGAAGCAAGCGTGCGTGCGCCCGTTGTGCGTGCGCACCCGCACGGCAGACGGGCGCGTGCACGCCCGCAACGGGCGCACGCGTGCTTGCTTCTTCCGGCCACTTCCGGCCGATGACAGAAATGGGGCGGCAGGGAGGAACGCTGCTGCCCCGAGGGGCTTAACAGTGACGGAGCACCGGCGGGGGATATGCGGCGGGAGGGGTAAGTGCACCCTCCCCTGCCCTTAAAGGACTACCCCCGCCGGTGCTGAAGAAACTTCGTGCATATCCCTACACATGGGTACATAGGGTAGAATGATATGCCAGATGAGAGGGCAGGACATGTGCATCATTGCTTCTAATTGTGCAGTGGGTGGGCTGGCTGGACACCAATGTCCAAACAGGCCCTGTATCTATCTAATGGATTCAGAGCAAAATGAAAGAAGATGCAAAATAGTGGGTGGAAGTGCATTTATATATTCATGTTTTAAATAACGTCTGCTATTACATCATTACTTCCAAGTTACAAATCTTTTTTTTTCAGATGTGCAGAATGAATTTTGAACATATTCTGAATACAGAATGATTAGATGATGATAAGTTGTTCTGTGGAAATACTCAAACCATATTTAGGTTTTGATATGATTGGCTTTACATTCTGAAAACAAATAAGTAGTTATTAAAATGTTAATCAGCACAATGAAAGTGCAAGCAAATAAGGTGCTTTCAGTTATGACTTTGGCAAATTGAACTACTTTTTTCAAACTCTGTGTAAGTGACCTTTTTTTGTCTCATTCTTTGTGCAGAACCCAAAAGCAAATGGAAGATCTTTGATCTTGTTTCTTAAAAGAAAAAAGAAAAACCTATCCACCAAAGAGAAAACACATTTACAAAAAACCTGACATGTTTCAAAAACTGAAGTTTTTTCTACTTATTTCACCTACTCATAAGAAATGTTGGATGCAGTGCAGTTGGCATATAGAGGGCCAATTTAAATTATGTTGCAGTGCACAAATCAATACTTCTGAAATTCCCAAATTTAGTGAACTTTTCCTCCATCCAAAAACCTATTCACCTGGAACACTTCAAAATTACTGTATCTATATCATACGATTAAATGAGACCAATACAGTTTAAACTCAGATAACTTGTTATAAGCACTTTGTGGATTCAGTGGTAAGCACTGGCATTTTTATTGATAAGATATCCTCCAGTGGTAGTGTTGTGCATTATTGAGCATACTTTTTAGAATTACTTTACTGCCATAAAGAATTAATAATGTCAGGGATAACTTTGGAGGAGATAAAGTAATATTAAACTATCAGCTGAAAATGAGTACCAATGTTCTTCCATGTATGATTTGATTTGAAGATCAGGCCCATAAGTACCTAAGTGAAACTTGTGCGCTTGAAAACTGCCAGAGCACCACAGAAGTTAGCAGCAGTGATTGTAGTAGATTGCTAGATCTGGGCTTCCATTGAAATTCTGCTTAAAGTCACCAGAGCTTTCTCATAGGGCAGCTCCGTAGCACTAACTTGATTAGGAGCTTTGGCTGCATCTTCATAAATTTCAGAATGGGTGATTAAAGCATCAGCACTAAATGACCGGACTTTGACTCCTGTTGAGGATGATGTTCCAGGTTCTCCATCTGCTGCCTTTTCAAATGTATATTCTTGCTCCTTTCTGTCTAAGTGCTTGGCACTACAATAAGGAGCATAAACCTCTGTGGTTTCTTCAAATTGGAGGCAGTTGACTTTATAGTATTTTTTCTTCAGTTGCAGGACATCGTTGAATCTGTGGCCCCAAAGAATCTCTCGAGGAACATATGAACTTCTTGACTGATGTGATGTTCCAGTTGAGTCTCCGATGTAGACAAATGTAACCAGGATCTCAAAGTTGTCCTTGGCCAGAGCTTTCCTGTCTAGCTCATACAATGGGCTGTCCTGGTTAATCTCATGCACAATGGTCACTGGAGTAGCAAGGATGATCTGGTCATGTAACAGTTTCAAGTCCTTGTATTCCAATGTCATCCTTCCCACTCTATCTTCTACATACCGCAAGAGCTGAGCTCTAACTGCACCTTCTACCATATGATTGGGCCGGAAATCACCTACACGCCACATCAGGCAGAGTTTGCCATCTCTTAAGCCTACTGTAGCATAGTAGCTGAAGCGGATCGTCTGAGCTCGCTTTCGGGCAGTGGCCATTTTGGCCAAGGCAGCTCCAATGATGAATGTATCAATGATACAGCCTAACACTGACTGTAGGACCACTGTCACGATGGCTGCGGAGCACTCTTCAGTGACACAGCGTGAGCCATAGCCAATGGTGGTTTGGGTTTCAAGAGAGAATAAGAATGCCCCTGTAAAACTATGAACATTATCAACACAAGGGGTGACTTCATCATCAGGTGACAGATCACCATGCTGGAGTGCAATTAGCCAAAAGACCAAGCCAAAGAACAACCAGGACAGGATGTAGGATAATGAGAAGATGACAAACATGTGGCGCCATTTGATGTCCACTAATGTGGTGAAAATATCGGCCACGTAGCTCTCCCACTCCCCAAATATGTGCTTGAAGTACACATTGCAGCTTCCATCTTTCTGGAGAAATCGCTTTTGCATTCGTTTAATCCCTATTGAAGTTGTTTCTTGGTAACTCTGTGCGTGTCTAAGTTTATTCCCTTCCACGATAAGCTTATCCCCAGGCTCAGCCATGCTTCTTGAATCTGCACAATGTAATTCGTTTAGGAAACACGTTAAATATGTCAATCACCAGCTGCTCCCTCTCCCTCTCTCTTCATTTATAACCTGCAGAAGAAACCAAAGAATAAATAGTAGATATTTTGGTTTGTGTCCCAGACTAGATTGTTATGGCCACATGCATCAAGCACATTATTTATTTATTTATTTATTCATTCATCCATTCATCCATTCATCACATTTATATACCGCACAAACTTTCATCTCTGGGAGGTTAACATAAAGCAATTAAAACACATATAAAAAGTTAAAACAATTCAACAATTTAAAATCAATCACAAAATTAAAACCAACAAATTTTAAAAGGCTGAGAAAGCTTGGTTAAAAAGCTTGGTTTTTAGATGTTTTTTAAAAATTGCCAGAGATGGGGAGGATCGTATTTTAGTGGGGAGTGCATTCCACAATCTCGGGGGAACAACCAAGAAGGCCCGTCTCTGTGTAGCCATCAGACGAGTTGCCGGTAACTGGAGACGGACCTCCTCAGATGACCTCAGTGGATGGAGGAGCTCATAGTGAAGAAGGCGCTCTCTTAAATACCCAGGGCCTAAGCTGTTTAGGGATTTATAAGTTATAACTAGCACTTTGTATTTTGCCCTGAAACCTATTGGCAGCCAGTGTAACTCCATCAGCAAAAGAGTAATATGGTCTCTCCGAGATGACCCAGAGACCAACCTGGCTGCCGCATTCTGAACCAACTGAAGTTTCCGGATTACGTACAAAGGCAGCCCCATGTAGAGCGCATTACAAAAGTCAAGTCTGGAGGTCACCAACAGATGTACCACTGTTTTGAGGTCATTGATCTCAAGAAATAGGCAGAGCTGGCATATCACCTGAGTTGATAGAAAGCACCTCAGGCCACCGCCTCAACCTGAGAAACCAGGGAGAGGTGTGAATCCAGAGGAACTCCCAGACTGAGAACCTGTTCCTTTTGGGGAAGTGTGACCCCATCTAGAACAGGCAGATCAAAATTGTCTCTAGAGTCCTGACCCCGCACAATAAATACCTCCGTCTTATCTGGATGCAGCTTCAGTTTATTCTCCCTCATCCAGCCCATTACCGCTGAGAGGCAGGCATTTAGGGAGGATATGCCAGCTCCTGAATAAGTTGACATGGAGAAGTAGATCTGGGTATCATCAGCGTACTGGTAACACTCAGCTCCAAATCCCCTGATGATCTCTCCCAGCGGTTTCATGTAGATGTTAAAAGCATTGGAGAGAGTATGGAGCCTTGAGGGACACCATACTTAAGCTCAGAATTTGAAGAGCAACAACCTCCAATCGACACCATCTGAAATCTGTCCGAGAGGTAGGAGCGGAACCACTGTAAAACAGTGCCTCCCACCCCCAATACCCTCAGACGTTCCAGAAGGATACTATGGTCAATAGTATCGAAAGCTGCTGAGAGATCCAAAAGGACCAACAGAGTCACACTTCCTCTGTCAATTCCCAATTGGAGATCATCCATCAGGCCAACCAAGGCAATCTCCACCTCATAGCCCGCCTGAAAACCAGTTTGAAATGGGTCTAGATAATCAGCTTCCTCCCAGACCGCCTGGAGCTGAGAGGCCACCACCCTCTCAATTACCTTGCCCAACCATGGGAGGTTGGAGACAGGCCTATAATTGCTCAGCTCTGAGGGATCAAATGCAGGCTTCTTTAGAAGAGGTCTAATGATTGCCTCCTTAAGACAAGGAGGCATCCTGCTCTCCCTCAGAGAAGCATTTATGATTTCCACCAGGCTGCCTACAATAACCTCTCTGCTAGATAAAATGAGCCATGTTGGACAAGGGTCAAGAGAACAAGTGGCAGGCCTCATCGCTCCAAGCAGCTTGTCCACATCCTCAGGAGTCACAAACTGAAATTGATCTAGTCGAATTGCATAAGAGGCTCCAGTTCAGACATCAAATTAATTGTGGAGTCTCCATCTAAGTCGGCCCGAATCTGAGAGATTTTATCTGTGAAATACTCTTTAAACACATCGCAGCAGGTGACTCCAAATTCTGGTTCAAGGGAGGAGGAGCATATACTAGTCCCCTCACAACCCTGAACAACTCCGCTGGATGTGAACTCACAGAGGCAATATGGGCAGAAAAGAACCGCTTCTTTTCCACAAGTATCGCCTGAGCATGAATCTTTAAATGTGCTCTATGTTGTAATCTGTCGCATTCGAGTCGAGTCTTTCTCCACTTGCGCTCCAGTCGCCTACCTTGCCGCTTCAGCCCCCATAGATCTTCCGTATACTAAGGGGCCAATTTTGAAGCGGGTCGGAGGGGACGCTTGGAAGCAATCATGTCTACTGCCCTGGTGAGCAAGTTGTCAACTAGGGCATCAACAGGATTACCGGCAAAGCCAACATTAAATCCCTCCAAGGCTTCTTGGAATCCTACTGGATCCAATAACCTCTTTGGGCGGACCATTCTAATAGGCCCCTCGCCCCTGCAGAGGTGGGAAGTGGTTGTAAGTCCAACCTTAACCAGATGGTGGTCCATCCATGACAATGGGGAAATCACAGGAGTCCCCACCCATGGAACACCACCCTTATCAGAGTAAAAGACCAAATCAGGTGTGTGACCTGCAATATGTGTTGATCCAGAGTCCACTTGGGATAGGCCCATAGTTGTCATGGCCACTATTTACTCCTGAGCTGCCCCGGACAAATTGGTCCTGAAATGAACGTTAAAGTCCCCCAGCACCAAGAGTCTGGGAGACTCCAACGCGAGTTCCGCAACCAAGTCCGTGAGCTCAGTAAGGGATTCCGTTGGGCAGCAGGGCGATCGGTACACCAACAGAAGTCCCAATCTATCCCTGGTCCGCAAACTTAACTATACACATACAATAAGGTCTGATACCCTAACAGGGACCCTGGTAAGGGAGATGTTATCCTTATAGACCACAGCCACTCCATCTCCCCGCCCACGTCCCCTCACCTGCTCCTCTACAGAGTATCCTGGCAGGAGAAGGTGGGACCAGACTGGACCACTAGCCTCCCCCAACCAAGTCTCGGTGATACATACCAGGTCGGCCCCTTCATCCATAATCAAACCATGGATGAGTTCAGCCTTATTTTGGACTGACCTGGCATTGCAGAGGAGCAAGGTAAGGCTATATGGATTGTTGGCAATGATCCCTGAGGTCAAAGAGCTGGCAGGACAGCCGGAAGGGGAAACAGCTATTAAATTTCTGACTACCCTTCCCCTGGAACGGCTTGCTGACCTGCCAACGTTACTTCTTCTATTCCCCACCACTGCCGGTATAGGTGCCCCACAGTCAACGAAGGCACCCCCTGCCTCCCCATCTCCAGACAAACCCAGACACATTACAAATTAACTTCAGCCAAGTCTCAAGTCTACCATTAGCAGGTAGAAAGGAATGACAACACGGAGCCCCCACCACCTCCACCTCCTTTTATCCCTTAACTTCAACACACAGTCTCAAAATTGGCTTAATGTTGTTTTAAATTCCTGGTTATCTATTTTATTGAAAATGTAGATCTAGAAAGTCACAAAGCCATAGTGATTTATATAGCCATGAATATGTTTTGTATGTATGTATAATTATATTATAACCTATATAATATAATAAATATATAATACTTATATCATTATATGTATGTATATCTATATTCCATATAGCCATATTCAATTAAAGATCTCTTGCATGAGGACTAGAAACCATAAAGCGACATAGAGCTATCTGGCATAGTGTTTATTCCAGTCTGTGCCTAGCTGTGTCTGAGCCCAGGGAGCCAAACTCATATGATGCAGGGGAGCTACGATGTCCTGATATTTTCATTTTCATTTCATTTCTCACTTTCCTGAATTTGATTAAAGCAGTGTTTGTGGCTGGGACATAGGTAGGTTAGCCCTTCCCACTGTGCTATTTCCCCAATCAACTCTTCCCAAACTGCAACTAGTGCTGCAGTGGAAAAAATATGTATGCACCTATATTATCTCCACAGAAGCTTTAATATTTATCTATTTATTTATTATTCATTTAGTACATTCATATACCACCCCATACAAAAAAAGTCCCTAGGCGGTTCACAATATCTGTTTCAGGAACATATCCTCAATTGAACAAGGGAACGGAGGCAAATGTTACCAGCTGGGTGACTTCTGAAAAATAATTGGCACTGTTGCAATCTGTTGCAATCTTAATTTATTCATTATTATTTATTATTTATTTATTTATCATATTTTGACACCACATCTCTAAGCGGTGTACAAAATTTAACTGAGGCCCCATGGCAGCTCTTTAACTTACACCAACCAAGCAGGGCCAAATGGCACATTCAACATAAAGAGGCTATTCCCACGATCACTGGAAAGCAGGCCAAGGGAGCTTAGCTCACCTTCCAGTGATTGTGGGAACCACCAGGCTCACAGATGAGCCTGGTGCTCCCAAGGTGGCTAGCCTGCCTAAAACACCCTCCCCATAAACGAGGTTAATGAATCAGGAATTCCATTAACCTTATTTTCCTGCTTGTGTGCCGGCACGGTGCGCAGCGACACATGGGTAGACCCCCCCTGACTGGGAGGCTAGAAGCAGCCTCCCAGTATCAGGAAACCCCCCCCCAGAATGCCCCGCGCCCTCTTGCGTGGCATCCTGGGACTTCTGGGGGCTATGCAGCCCCCGATCCCCATAGCCCCCACCGGCTCCATGAATAGGGGTGTGCACGGAACCGCGGAGTTGCGGTCCGGCACTGGGGTGGGGTGTTCCAAAAGAGTATGGGGGGGCTTTACTTACCCCCTCAAGAATGCAGCCGTATTTATTTGGGTAAGTGGGCGGCATACCTCCCTGCTGCCCGCTTCATTCCCCCTCCTCTCGGCGCGGCTCGGCTGCTTCCTCCTCCTTTTAAAATCTCAATCGGGCGGCAAACTTTAGAGAGTGGGCGGCGGGAGAACTCCCTGCCGTCCGCTTCCCCGGCTGGGCTTCAAATGGCTTCTAGGAAGCCTTTTGCGCAGGTGCGCAAAAGGCTTCCTAGAAGCCATTTGCAGCCCGGAAGGGGACGGGGACGGGGTCGGCAGGGGAGTTCTCCTGCCGACCCCTTGAGTATGGGAAGGGAAGGGGCGCCAGGGGTCTTGGGGCTGCTCAGGGGGCAGCCGCCAGCCGAGCCGGGGGCATTGAAGAGCCGGGCAGCAGGGACTGGGAGATACCCTGCCGCCCGATTGAGATTTCAAAAGGAGGAGGAAGCAGCCGAGCCGCGCCGAGAGGAGGGGGAATGAAGCGGGCGGCAGGGAGGTATGCCGCCCGCTTACTCAAATAAATACGGCCGCATTCTTGAGGGGATAAGTAAAGCCCCCCCATACTCTTTTAGAACCCCTCACCCGAACCAAAACCACCCCGTGTCCGGACCGGTCTGGAGGCCTTTAGAATGGCCTCCGAACCGGTCGGTGCACATGACTATCCATGAATGCTCCCAGGCTCTACACACAGATCGTTTGTAGAGCCTCAAAGAATCATTTAGCCCGTAAGCTCACAGCTCAACTCCCACTTTTCTTTCACCACTTCCAGTTTTGAGCACCAAGAAACTAAGAAGATGGAGCTGTCCAGGAGACAAGTGAACTGGGAGAGTGCCAAATGGAAGGACAGGCAGGTTCTATGCTGTTTTTTATATTCCTTCCCAGGACCCCACATCATGGAATGCATTAAAGGATATTTCCATTTAGTAATGTCCAGCATCATTTTATGTGTTGAGTGCCAATGAGACTAAGCAGGGAAACAAAAGGAAAACAAGCACAGGATCTCCCTCTCTATGACTGATACCTGAAAAATTATTAGGAACCTGGCCTACATTCTGGTCAGGAGAAAGAGAGAGCAGTGTGTGAAGGAGCAAAACTACAATGGCCAAGCAATTTAGTAGCTGCTTTCTATCAAAGTGCCCACTTGAGAGTGAACATAGCAAAATTGCTCCTTCATCTCTACTCATCAGCCCTAACTTTGTTACCAGTGTTGAGTGAGAAAGAAGTGTGTGTGACTCCTTACGTACAGACGGCAAGTTAAACTCCCCACATAGAGAACACTGAAGAATATGTCTACATTATTCTGTGCAATGTCTGCAATGTCCACCTTTCTTGCTCAAATCATGTGGAGAATTTCCATGCTACTGTCAGGTACCATCAAGAATGTGTGGTACTGATATGAAAACTACCCACAGAATCTGAGCAAACTATGGCTTGGTCTACATATGTGGCAGAATGAGTTTGTAGAATAATAATTATTATTATTATTATTATTTATTTGATTTGTATACCGCCCTTCCAAAATGGCTCAGGGTGGTTTACAATTAAAACGAACCACTAAAACAGTAAAGAGCTACAACAAATTAAAAAACAATATAACAATTAACAATTTAAAAACATTTTAAAACAACAATTAAACAATTACAGTGATTAAAATCCCGAAATTGGGATTTTAATTTTAAAATAAACCAGATATTTTAACCAGATAATTTAACCAGATATTTAACATTAACCAGATATTTAACCAGACATATATTTTAACCAGATATTTAACCAGATATTTAAACCAGATATTTTAAAATAAACCAGGCCTCATCGCTCCAAGCAGCTTGTCCACATCCTCAGGAGTCACAAACTGAAACCGATCCAGTCGAATCATATAAGAGAAGTTGTTGGGCACCTCCAGCTCAGACATCAAATTAATTGTGGAGTCTCCATCTAGGTTGGCCAGAATCCGAGAGATTTTGTCTGCGAAAAACTCTTTAAACACATTACAGCAGGTAACTGATGACTCCAAATTCTGGTTCAAGGGAGTGGGGGCAGATACTAATCCCCTCACAACCCTGAACAACTCCGCTGGACATGAATTAACAGAGGCAATACGGGCAGAAAAGAACCGCCTCTTTGCTGCACATATTGCCTGAGCATAGATCTTTAGATGTGCTCTATGTCTACTAGAGCACATCTTTAGATGTGCTCTAATGTCTGTCAGATTCAAGTTGAGTCTTCCTCCACTTGTGCTCCAGTCGCCTACCTTGCCGTTTCAGCCTCCGTAGATCTTCCATATACCAAGGGGCCAAATTTGAAGCAGGTCGGAGGGGATGCTTGGGAGCAATCGTGTCTACTGCCTTGGTGATCAAGTTGTTCCAATTCTCAACGAGGGCATCAACAGGATCACCAGCAAAGCCAACATTACTAATAATGAGTTGGAACAAACTGAAACCGATCATATACATCTATACTATACATCTTCCAACCCCAGATGAGAGATAATGAGGCTGTTCTCATGCGCATCCTAACCACGCTAAGGAAGCCCAGCCTGGTTCAGACTGTGCGTGAAAACTACCAGGATTGGGCCCAATCCCAGCAGGGCAGCATTGCCTAGCCCAGTTTTCTAACCTGGCTTTTAGCCAGGGTTAAATGCTCAAGCGAGTCCTTAACCCAGGCTCCAGGATTGTGTGTGTGCTGGGGCTGCACCCAGCTGACATAAAGAAAGGGTCCTAGAAAGCCCATCTCCTGAAGGAAACCCCCAATGCACCATGCATGTCATGTGGTGCATTGTGGGATATCTAGAGGCCTCCGGAGCTCCGCACTGAACCACACAGTGCAGATCATCTGGGAATGCAGTCCACGCTCCCAGCAACATTTCAATCATCGTCTGGTGGAGAAGGTGAGTTGGAACAGCCTTTCCCCTGCCCACCCGCCCACCCAGTGTGAATGGCACCAACATTTTTTAAGGCTCTCCTATGTTAAAAACTCCCTATAACTAGAAAAGCAGCAGAACAGATAAAGCTTTCTCTCTTATGAGCCAGATTTTGCAGGGAGTTATTTTTACATGAACATTCAAAAATAACATTCCCCCACCCACTGTGGTACAGACTTTACTACTATGTCTGCACTGTACCACCTCATTCTGCTGCATTTGTACATCCGGCCCATGAAATAAACTGTTCTAGGTGTAATAGACTCCCAGTGGACCAGCTTCGCCACGGAGGCTACTGTTTCCTTTCTAGCATCCTCTAGGTGCTCTGTATAACAACAGATATTTATATTTCGCTTTTCAACAAAGTTTCCAAAGCAGTTTACATAGATAAATAATAAATAAGATGGATCCTTTCCCCAAACGGCTCACAATCTAAAAAGAAACGTAAGATAGACACCAACAACAGTCACTGGAGGTACTGTGCTGGGGGTGGATAGGACCAGTTACTCTCCCCCTGCTAAATAAAGAGAATCACCATCATGTAAATAAAGAGAATCACCACCATAAGACGTAGCTTGGTCCTTATATGTATCATTTTTACCCATGACAGCCTTACAAACTGAGTTTGAAATGCCAGTGAATTCTACAATGGTTGTATTTTTCTCCCCAAGCTGCAAGTTGTAAAGCATCTGTCCTATGAAGTGTAGTACATATTGTCTGGGATGTGCTAAAAGACCAAGAATTTCTCAGCCATGCAAAGACTCATGGCAGCCATGCAGATACACTTTTCCAAAACACTTAAAAGCCTAGCATACTTTCCTTTTCTTTTTTGGTACAAGAATGAATGTGACATATGGTGTCGTATCCTCAAAATGTGGCCTTCATTAAAAAACATAACATTCATGCTTCCAAAAATACTTCTTGGAACACACTTGTTGGAAATATTCATATGACTTGCTGTAACTGTGGCTTGAAACACCCCTTGCCGTTTTTCATCCACTGCTCTCTCATGAACCGACATTTTAATAAGATGTATTTGAAAAACAAACAGCAATTGGAAACCGTTGTAGTATTGTAAGGAGCTCCACAATGAGAGGTGTGAAAAGGAAGTGAGCTACAACTAAAGGCCAGAAATCTCCTATTTATAAACAAACTTGGGTTAAAATAGTTTTTTCTTGTTGATGGGATCAAACAACAGTTGATGTAAGAACTACAAATGAGTGTCATGTGGGTGTGAGCCAGAACTAAAAAAAAGAAAGAAAAGATCTTGGATGGGGGCAGACATCAGGGCAAAACAGGCAATGTTATGCAAAGAAGATCTGAGATCTCAAATTTATGATGGACGTTTTAAAATACAAGGAGATTTATGGAGGAGAAGTCGGAGGAGAAGTCTTATCAACGGCTACTAGTTGAGGGCTAAAGGCCACCTCCAGCCTCAAAGGCAGGATGCCTCTGAGTACCAGTTGTAGGGGAGTAACAGCAGGAGAGAGGGCATGCCCTCAACTCCTGCCTGTGGCTCCCAGAGGCATCTGGTGGGCCACTGTACGAAACAGGATGCTGGACTAGATGGTCCTTGGGCTTGATGCAGCAGGGCTGTTGTTATGTTCTTAAGCAAGTGCCTGTTGCCTCCCCCAAGAACCCTAGGACTTTGAGTCCTAACTCTGAACAGGAACATGCAATGGGTTGTCAACGAATGGATAATGGATTAGGGACGTGCAACATCAGCTCATTGACTGGCAGGCCAAACCGTACAAAGCGTCTAAGACTGGTCCAGTGACTGTTGCTGGTATCTATCATACATTTCTTTTAAGATTGTGAGCCCTTTGGGGACAGGGATCCATCTTATTTATTATTATTCCTCTGGGTAAAATGCTTTGGAAACTTTTGTTGGAAAGTGATATATAAATATTTGGTGGTGGTCATGTCTGGTACTAAAGCTAGGCTTTCTGCCCTTGCTCAGTCAACAGAGATGAACATTTTGTCTGCCATGCTGTAATTCAGGCTACAACTCCAGCTTCAAAACCTGACCTCAAGACTACTGGGCTGGAGACCACGGCCTTCTAATCTAGATCTGAGTATGGTTGCATATAACCCCAGCCTGCCCCTTACAGTTTTGGCTTTTTAAAGAAAACGAAACCAGACCCTGCACCCAAACTGCATGAAAAACTCAGTCATGAGAAGAGAAAACAAAATCGAATATCAAAAACCTCAAAGGGGGGAAAGCTGCATGGAAGTAATGATGAACATTGCCTTTATTAAAGGCTGTAGCAGAAGAGTGCACACTGGACACAGCTCCTCATACACATATAGACAACAGAGAATATTCAACAAAAGTTCCCAAAGCAGTTTACATAGATATAAATAAATAACCTTCAAACAGTTGATATCCTCTTTAAACGGAAGTATCAAGATGAAGTTTTGAACTCAGGGAAACAGTTCTGGAGTTCTGTGGGGGCATCCTCAGAGCAGGAAACTAAAATTAAAAAAAACCTCACTTCAAAGAAAATGGATTTGTAAAACTTCACCCATTTACCTAAATGCCCCTTTCGTTTCATTTGCTTATTTATGTTAGCAAAATAAGATGGTTCCCTGTGCCAAAAGAGTCCACAATTTTAAAAGAAATAAAAGGTCAACACCACCAACAGCCATTGGAGAGATGCTGTGCTTGGGCTGAACAGGCAGAGTTGTTCTCCCACTCCTAAAAATGAGAGAGACTCCACTTTAAAGTTGCCTCTTTGCCCAGTTAGCAAGGGTTGTTAAACTCTGCTTAAACAACAACAACAACATATTTATATACCACTTTTCAACAAAAGTTTCCAAAGTGGTTTACATGGAGAAATAATAAATAAGTAAATAAGTCCCCAAAGGGCTCACAATCTAAAAAGAACATAAGACAGACACCAGCAACAGTCACTGGAGGTACTGTGCTGGAGGTGGATAGGGCCAGTTACTCTCCCCCTGCTCAATAAAGAGGATCACCACTTTGAAAAGGTGCCTCTTTGCTCAGTTAGCAGGGGACAGAAGCTGGAGCCATGCTGAGTCATGGTATTGGCCGCATTTGCACATAACGGGAAACCACAGTAGATGAACCCAAGATTAATTTTTGTAACCATGAATTGCATCACAGACATTCATCCAACCATAGGCCGCCAATCTCCAGTTTCAGGGAAGGACAGCCCCTCCCTCTTCCTAGTCCACTGAGTCCTCATCCCAGCAAGCTCTGTAGTGCTCATGTGGCCAGAGTGTGTACAAGGTGTGAGAACATCTGCAGGGCAGCAGTCACTGGCCATGATCTTCAAGAGAGTGTGCTGAGTGCAATCATGCCTTTTCAGAATGGACTGACTGGCCTCGGCAAGGAAAGGGCATTTAAATCCCTTTAAATGGTATTTAAGCCCTTATTCTGACTGCAGTTGCTGCCCTCATAAGAGCTCCCAACCAAAACAGTCTTGCACAAACACGATTTCTGGCAACAGGGTGATGCAAAAGGGCACTATTTTTCTGTTACTCCAGGAAGGGATCATGATAACTTTCTAGGAGATAATATGTATATGAGGGAGGGCAAAGGATCCGGGGGTCCAGTGCTGTCTCTATTTTTTTCATCTGTCTGCAGAATCAGCTTTGATCTGGGTGGCACTATCAAGGCAGTGTGTGTACGCATGCATTCAGAGTGGGACCCTCCTGATTTAAACTGAGCAGGATCTAAAATTAACTGAGTGGACATCAGGAAATGTGTGAGAACATGCACATGTGCATACCTTAGAGGGAACACTGCTAGGGTATGATCCACTGTGACCAAAGATGCTCTTGCAATGGCAGACCCTGGCAAAGGAGTCCAGGAACAACCATGCCCTCTCCTGCCCCCATGTCGGCTTGCCACTTATCCCCGTGGCTTGCTTGTGTGGATCGACCAGACTGGGCAGCATCTGCCATCCAGCCCGCTCTCATGTCTCCATGGCTTTTGACTCTGTCCTTGGGAGAAGGTGCATCATTGCACCTTGCATCCCTTTGTACCACGGACAGCTTTTCTCATGCCATAGAGTATACTCTTTATCCAAGAGGAAGGTGATGGACCCCCCTTCCCCAGCATTAGTGTACAAAAAATAGAGCAGAGACATTCAAGAATTCCGGGGTGGGACTACCTTTAAAGCTGACCCTGAAAATCACTGCCCTGTCATATATTATTTTTCCAGCGATCTAATCAGGTTGCCCGATTTATGGTGCCACCGTGACTAAATGTGCTTGTGAACATACTGTTTTATTGATTTATTTTGGGTGACCAACACACAGTGCCCAGCCTTCCATCCCTCCACCTTTCTCTTCTGGTTTCCAGAGGGGGGAACAAGGGACACAGTGGAAAGCGGGCATCCCTCAATGTGAATTTCCCCTTTTGACAGGATTAGAAGCTGAGGATGGGACAAGGCAGAGTTCTTGTTGCCAGGCAATGGCTTGAAGAATGCAGAGACCGGGGGAGGGAGGGAATGCTTGGAGAGAGAGAAGCACGGCAGGCATGGAGCGGGTGCTTTCCTGGGTGGGTCTGGGCTGCCCTCTCTATGACTTTGGTCCCAGGAACAGCACAAAACCACAGTCATGGCAGTGTCTGTATTCAGATGTAACACTGCCACTTTCAAACCTCAGGTTGGAGCAGCAAAACTGACTACAAACTGAAGGTTCATATTGGAGTTTGGCAAAGGAAACCACAGGTCCCTTGGGGCGTAAAACCGCAGTTTCATTCATTCAAATGGACAAGAATTCCAACCTCTGTCCCATTCAGCTCCGGTTTGGCATTATGTGTGAATGGGGCCATTGTTTGTGTTTTCCTCTCTTTTTTCTTTCTTTCTTTTAAAATTACAGTATCATATCTGTCCCTACACTCACAAATATGAAGATACAAGGCGAAATTATGAACTCAGGGCTACTTTATTAATTAACAATTACATTCTCACCAGCTGCTTCACTCTGTTATGACTTTCTCCCCACACCTTGCCACCTCCCAATGCTAGTCCCTATTGTTAGTAAAGAGCTCACAAAGTTGTTTCTTGCTGTCAGCCTTGTTCAGGAGACCTCACCTCCAGCCATCCTTAAGAGTGCTGCAGTGTGCAGAAGAGGCTTCTGACAGCACTCTGTGACTTCAAGCCATTAAGCCTTTGGAGTTCATAAGGCCGCCAGTGCCAAAGGTTGCTTCCTATCTCAGATTCTCTTGTCCCAGTGAGTTTGAGAAGTCTGTTGGTGTTTACTAACCATGTATTTAATTATGGTCCTTGTATTTAATTACCACCAATCTGCACCATCTGTCACATTACTATAGATGTGGCTATTGTTCTGGAAACCTGGCAAACCCTGAGTGCTATATGCAAATATGAAGCTGTTCTCACGAGCAGCCTAACTCAGGCTAGAGCACCCTAGCCTGGGCTAGGCTGCTTATGTGGAGCAACACAATCCACGTGGATCTCAGCACTCCTGCCCAGTCAAACCTTACTTTTAAGCCCAGCTCTTAGCTGAGGTTAAGAGAGCAAGAGCTCCTTTAACCTGGCTGCTGGGATCCTGTGTCTCCTGCATGCAGCCTGAATAATCCTCCAAATGTACCACACATGGTGCATTGTGGGATACCCAGATACCCATTGTGGGATACCCAGATGCCTGGCCTCCAGTAGGGATGTGCACAGAACTGACTGGACCGGTTCAGTTTGAGTCCAGACCAGACTTGAACCTGACTGGACCAGTTCAGTCCAGCACTCCTTTAGAACCGCCCCCGGTTCGGTCCAGTCCAGGGAAGGGGGGTGTTGGCATATTTTTAATTTTTTTAACCTTTAGCCCCTTCAGAGGCTTCCTCTAGGCTGCATTAGCTAGAGGAGAAGGTGATAATGACAGCTAAGTTCACATTGTAATTGAGAGTGGCAGTCCTGGCAGCAGAGAGATTGGCTGACTCACCCATCCAAGAGGTTCCCCCTGCCTCCACCACTGCTGCCTCCACTCCTCCTCCTCTGGGACAACTGCTGTGCTGTGATCAGGAGACAGAAAGAGCCCAGTCCATTCCCAGCCCACACATTACTTCTTGCCCACCCTCCTGACTAACCATTGCCCAGGAGGAAGAGGAGGAAATGGAGGTGAGCTGCCCAGTTGCCTCCCTTCCACAGAAAAGTGAGCAAGAGTCAAGAAGTGACTAGGAAGGGAGTGGGTGGGAAAGGTGAGCAACCTCTGACTCTCCATCACCTTCTCTGCTGCATATCTGTGACTAACACACCACCAGCTTTGATGGCAGAAAAAAAGTAGGATATCTGGCCTAGGTTAAGGAACCAAATCCCCATTTATTTCCTATGGGAAAATGGGTTCTGAGTTAAGACATCTGGACTTAAGACATAGTTCTCAGGAACCAATTGTGTCATAAATCTGAGGACTTCCTATACTAGCACAAAACTCAGGCTTCTGCACTTCCTCTCCGCTTTTTGCACTGCAAAAAGGGAAATTGCCATGCCTGGTTCAAAACCCCCGATCATATCCTGGTTTGATATCCTGGCTCATTCACAAACTGTTAGAACAAACTGCAAATGACCATTTAGACAAAACGACAAACCACAGTTTGTTTTAACCAGGGATGGTGACAGCTAATGTCCTTCCATCATGTGCAAAGGGGAGGCTGGAGTGTGTGAGGCTAGGGCTCATGCTACTAATGCTAAAGTTGATTTAATCATGGTTTAGGGCTGCTCCAAAACCCTCACTTTATGTACCACCAAACCCATAAAAACCGACACCTATTGGCCACAACAGCAAGATTACAATCCCTTGACACAACCCTGCAGTTCTTGTAAGACCCATTCTTATGCCATTTCCCAGTCTTTATGGGAACTAGAAATAATGAATTATAACCAACGGATATTCAGTGAAGAGTCTAGTCATAAAATATGAAAAAAAAAAATAACATGGAATCCCAAGTTCCAAAATAATTCTCTTCTCAGAAACTGATTACATCAAAAGGAAAACAACCCAAGACTTTGCTTTGAAATTGGGGGCTTTCCCTCTATAATCCCCGAAGCATGCAATGAATTCCACTCAAGCTTTGGTTTAGTAGTCGCGTCACACTTTCCCTTTACCCATCAGTGAGGTTTGGAAAGAGCTTCAGGTTTTTTATCCCCTCTCAATAAAGTTGTGTAACCTAGGGAGGCTTTCTGTTCCGAGACGAAGATGTGTGAAGCGCTGGAACATTTCATGTTGTCTTGGAGTCGGCCCATTGACGAATGTTACTTCTCTTTTAAGAACAAAAGTTTGTTTCGGCAAGCAGAATCTTAAATGAAGCTTTCCCCATGATTGGCTGTATGTAAATGTGATTTTGACTTCCTCAGGTACAGGTTTCTCTGAAACGAATGGCTGCAATCCAAAGAGGCTAAGGGCCATGGATGTGTAGGGGCTTCCCTCTCCCGTCTGTGAGAAGGGGAACTTTGCTTGCGTGGGGGCTGCTCACACCACACTGAGATCAGTGGTATGTAAAAGGTCTGTGTGCTTAAATACCCTTTATTGAAACAGGACCTCTCTTTTTCTCCAGATCATGCGCAATGACCTTAGAAATCTGAAAATGTTCATGCAGCTAAGCTACATTGTTCATTTTCCTTGGTTTTTGCCTCAGTGGAAAAAAGATGCCTTCTATTAATTATGTTGTTGTAAACCACCCAGAGATGGAAGTTTGGGGCCATGTAGAAATGTGATAAACAGACAGACAAACAATATAATTACACACTCATGGGCTTCCCTTCTGGCCTTTGGGACAAGTTGTAAAATGCATCTGTTTAGGAGGGCATTTCCTAGTATGAATTTGGGAGAGATGCTGATATGAGGGATTAAGGATTAATCTGATGCCACATGATTAGATCTGTTGTTTTAATCTTTTGCTTACTATTCTGTTTCTAATTAATGTTTCTGGATTATTATTGGAAGCCACTGTGAGCTTGTGGAGAGGTGGAATAAACCTTTTTTAAATAAATGAAATAAATCAGGACAACAAATTATAAAGAAACTGTCTATTTTACTCCCCTTGCAATATTAGGGTAGTAGAATTCTAGAGCTAGAAAAGCCCCTGAAGCTAGCAGCCCCTCTTTTGCACTGTAATAGGAGTCCCCTCTCCAAGTATAATATAATATACTTAATGAATTTTCTCCTAAGTATCACCACAAGCAGATAGAATAACTTATGGGTGTGATTCCAAAAGTGCCTATAAATCAGATCTGAAGAATAGATTTTGAACAACACATTGCAGCTTGATTACCTAAAACATCCTTGACAGATGCTTATCCTATGTGCTCCATATTCACAACTTCCCTTACTAACTTGTAACTCTGCCTAAACTCTCTTATCAACAAAGGTTGTCTTCATATGTAATCTTAATTTTCCTTCCTGGAAGGACACTGTTTCCACTTGCTGTGCTGATTGACCATCTTGCTATGTTAGATCTAAGATGCACTACACAATTATTGCAACTCCTTGCTATGGACATAGCTGCTCATACCTAAGAAATCAGACACCCAAACAACTATTTTACCATGCACAATGTATTTTGCACAGACTATGGATGGCTGTTACTGTAGCTGCCACTTTACAGCAAGTTGTCACACCTTTGAAACAGGATGACTGTAACTAGGTGCAGAATGAAATCACAGATAATGTAACCATTTCAACATTATCTGTTCTTGTTGTAACTTTTGTTTTAGCTTGTGGCTGGAGCCTACACACAACTGAATGTGTCAGAGATAACAAACAGAACATTTCAAATAGGCATCTGATGGTGCACATCTAGACCATAGAGTTGCTGTGGATAGAGAGTCCTGAGTTTGGTTATGAAAGACCCAGGTTCAAATCCCTGCTCAGCCATGAACAAACAAACATAATCTATTACTTGTGAGGGCACTCTGCACTCTGAAAGCAAGGCTATAAAAATAATAATCCCCACATCACACTAAGAGCGAGAGCGAGAGTGAGAGAGAGAGGAGGGACAGGAGGAGGAGGAGATGGTGGTGGTATCTGTGGTGTTTGCTCTCAGCAATGGGTAATCTTAGACAGGGCTGCACAACTTTTGCTCACCAGCTGTTGGACAACTTCCATCATCCCTGCCTATTAGCCACTGTGGCTGGGGATGATTTATTTATTTATTTATTTATTTGAAACATTTGATATACTGCCCACTCGGAAGACTCTGGGCGGTGTACAAAAACATGCAAAACAAGACAGCATTAAAATTACATTCTAAATAAAACTAAACTAACTAACAAAAAAGAAAAAGGGGAAAAAACAAATAGGTAAACTACAGGTTAAAAGCCTGGCAAAAAAGAAAAGTCTTCAATAAAGATTTAAAAATCAACAAGGAAGGAGCTAAATGAAGCTGCAGAAGAAGGGCATTCCAGAGAAGCGCGGCAGCAACTGAGAAGGCATTTTCACGGGTCCTAGCACCCCAAACCTCTTGGAAATTGGGGACCAACAAAAAGGCCATCTGAGCAGATCTGACCGGACAGGATGTAACTGGATGGGAGAGGTGGGTCTGTAGGTAGACAGGTGCCAAACCCCGCAAGGCTTTGAAGGTCAAAACCAGGACCTTAAATTGAACTCGGTAGGGAATAGACAACCAGTGCAATGACTGCAGGAGAGGTGTTACCCTGTCATATTTTCTGGCACCCATAAGTAAACGAGCCGCTGCATTCTGGACCCATTGTAGCTTTCCGATTGTCCTCAAAGGTAACCCTAGATAGAGGGCATTACAATAATCTAGGCGGGAGATAACAAGGGCATGGGTCACTGTCATTAATGCTTGCCGATCAAGGTAAGGGTGTAATTGACGAATCAGATGGAGCTGGCAAACGCACTTCTGGCAGCAGCCTCCACCTGCTGTTCAAGCAGGAGGTGCGAGTCCAAAAGGACCCCCAAATCATGTACAAGCTCCTTCGGGGGCAGCGCCACCCCATCTAAAACAAGGTTCACATCCAGCTGTTGACCAGTACGAAGGCTGAGTAAAAGTAGTTCAGTGATGATGTGAGTTGGTAGTCCAGCAGCAGCTGGAAGACCAAAGTGATGCAGGCCTGGTGTTTGGGATAGTGCCTCTAGAAGTTGCATTCAGTTGTTATGGCTAAGCTCCACTGATACGCCTCCTTTTAATGAATCTGTTTACCCTTTCAAAAGTTATTTAAGTTAGTGGCAGCTACCACATTTTGTGGCAGTGCATTCCATGGGACAACTCAATTTGTGTTCAGTGATCTCTACAACCTTCAAAGCCTGCTTTTGCTTTTGTTTTTTTTCCTACTTGTTGTTAGCTATAGTGATGCTTAACTGTTGTGGTATAGTTAATGTGCTGCTTCTCCTATCTATTTTCTTGTTCCTTTTGTTGTGGATACTCTTAGAAGGCGGAGGGCTAATAAGGAGGAGAGCAAAAAGAGGTTGACTTCCAGTTCCAAAGTAGTCTGATTATTTCCCAACATTTTGGCAAAGACACTGGATTATTTCCAAGCTCATTTGAGGTGAACAAGGGAGAGCCCACACATCTCTATTTTTAACACTAAATTTGCCTTTTGTACTACTGTAGCACACTAAGATGAACATTTTAGTGAGCTCTCCACTTTGACCTTAATATATTTTTCTTGGGTAATCTATTCTGGATCCATCAGCTGAAACATTCAGCAAATTTCTGTGTAATATAGGATCTAAATTCCCTACTTTTTATCACCACAGCCAAGCCAACGAAGCAGCCGAAATCACCAGACACAGCTTCCTATAGGTAGAAACCGTTTTAGATTTCCATGCCATATGCACAAGGTAACACTAGTGTCCACAGCTCGTGCACTGAAGAGAAACATAATATAAACGGGTAAAGGGGCTGTCAGAAACCCTGCCCTCTCCCATTCTCTTATCATGGGCATGCATGTGCAGCAACCACTGGCACAAAGGAAAAACCTCTTTGCTCCAATAGACAGTGCACGGCCAGTTCCTAGCAGGCATGTAGTCCCATATATTATTATGCTATAATACAGGAGTAGTATTATACCTGATTATACCTGCCCCAAATCTGAAGAGCTAGTGGCTGAAATAGAGTATAGACCAATTAAAAAGACAAAACTAAAATGGATATTCCTGCTTTTCAAAGGAAGCTGAATGCCGAACCATACCCTTTTTGCATGTGTAGGTTATACATCTACAAACAAAGAGATGTTTATAAGGAAATAAACTCACATGGGAACACTAGAGTTTGTACTCTACTGTTAGGATTTGACAGCATAAATGTTAATTCAAGTTTCTGGAACATACGCAAGTGTGCATCCTGGATATAAAATACTTGGAAGCTGATGGAATGCAGATCGTTTACCCCATATCCTTCTTATCCCATGCCCACCCCACGTGTCTACTTTTCTTCAGTATAGTGAGACCTCATTTTTCACCGTACATTTTCACCTTAATGAGGCCACCGTTCTGAATGTAATGGTGACAGCCCCAGCAACATTTGAAAGATTTAGAAAAAGGGATTCAAAAACTTAGCTGTCCCTTCATTTTGAAAGTTTTTTTTATTCCTCTGTGCTCTAAAAAGAGATCAAAGTAAAGTACAAGAGTTTAAACTTGGAAAGATAAATATGCTTAGAATAAGCTGGAATCTGTGTTTGGAAGGGGCAAAATACTACTTGTATCAGTCTCAATAAAGAGAGATGCTTTAATATGCCAATATAAAAGTGTTTATTAAACATTTGAAAGTCAGACATAAATAGCATGGAGCAGGAGGCTGTTATTCAGACTCGAATGTCATGCATCTGTGCTGTTGCACAGGAACAGCTTGCAGTGACATTTAATTTATCTAACTGAAACCAGATCCTAAGAGGAGAGGTACTTGGCCACTGAGAGTTGTCAGAAGGATAGAGGAAGACTTCAGAAGTTGACTGGAGCTAGTTTCTGAGGAAGACGGAGCCATGGCTTCCAGAGCTAGAAGGGATCATTGCTAGTCTCATTTGATTTGACCTCCAGCATTAGATGGGCCACAAGACTGTAGCTAATGGTGATGGCTGCCTGAAAACCAGGAGTTAAATTAGGCTTATTCCCTTGTAAGTAGGATCTTGGCCCAAGTTTGATTTCCTAAAGAACTGGCACAATCTCAGATCAAACCAGCAGCAGGACTGTTCTCACCTAATTTGGGAGCCATGTGTGCTCCCGATTTACCATCATGATTTACCACCATTACAAGCAAGATAAAAGGAGGGGGGGAATGAATGATCATCTGCAAGCTGCATACAGAGGCAGGAGGTGTGTGGAGTGTTTTCTCTCCACCTCACTCGGAAGCTGGGTACATGTTCTGGGCTTGCCGCTGGGTCATGTGGACAAGTTAGTCTAAGGCAGCATCAAACAGCCTTCCTCTGAGCAAACCTAAAGACGAAGATCTGTGCGCCACAGATTAAAAGCAGTATAGCCTTTTTGACTTCAAACATGGGGGCGGGAGGATAAGGCTTTGTTTTGCTTTGCTTTGTTATGTGTTGTTTTGAGGGTGTGAGAAATTCCACTAGAGATTCCAAGCCTCCTTACAGAACAATGTCCTGGGTTCCTTGCAAGGAGGTTTGATCAATACTGAATGAAAGTTCATTTGGTTGGCCAGCCACTTCATATATTTAAAGTTTTTAAGAATGAAATGGCACAGCTCCATCTCAAGATTCTCAACAAGAATTTGGGCCAGAACATGGCTCCTGTTGGGGTGGAAGCATTTCCAGAGCAGTCCCAGATGTCTATACACTTGTACATGTGTTTGTGTGCATGACTGTACCTTTGTTCATTTTAAATGTGAACCTGGGTATAGGGCCTTCAAATGCCATGGTACAGATAGGAAGTGTACTTCTGTACCTGCCTTCAGCATAACATGTGAATGACTGTACCCGTGTACTGATCTGTACCTGTGTACACTTGTATGAGTGTTGAGCGTAATGTGTGAATGGGCCTAAAGGCTTCAGGCAGATGAGAGAATCTGGCCCAAGGAAGCTTCCCCGGGCCATGCTAAGCCTCACTTCAGCTCCTCAAAGAACTCTAATATGTCAAGAAGCAGTGAGAACACAAGGGAAAAAAGATACGAGCGTGGGGGTGGTGGTACAGATGAGGCAAAGCACATTTCTGGGAGGATGAGTTTTGTATTATGTTAGATTTTTGAAAGATATATACTATATTTAATATATTAAATTATATAAATATAATTATATATAAATGTATTATGTTATTTTACATTAACCCTCCCATCCTAAACATTTCCCCCTCACATAAGTCCTCTCGCAATTAAGGGTTTGTAATTGCAAGGCCCAGTAACCAGTAGTGGCCCCCATCAACCCTAAGTGCGGCTGTTTATTAGGCCTGTGAGAAACTGGCTGAAGATGAAGAGGATGCAATATGGCACCATGCAGAGGCATATTTTGGCCAGCATTGGTGGGTCTCCTTGACAGGAAATGGAGCCCTGTTGAGCCCCAGTGCCATTTTGGAAAGCATGCATGCAGTGCTGGGCAGTGTAGACCTCGGCAGCTCTATGGGGAAAGTGTGGGAAGGGCTATACTTCCTAGCACTCTGTGTGCACCTTCCAAGATGGTGCTGAGGCTTCACAGGGCTCAGTTTCCATTAAAACCCACCCCCCAACACTGGGGAGAGTGCAGCATTGTGCTGTTGGTGGGATAAAGCTCTTGTATAGAAGGGGTTTTGTTGTTGTTGTTATTGTTTTTGGCATCTGCTTGAAAGGTAATCATTACTGTCCTGTTGGCTTGGATGGAGTACATTTTCAAGTAAGCAAGCTTAAAACTGATTATTTTAATTTCTGATTCAACCATGGGTCATGTAATAAAGGAGTGGGGGGCAAGCTATTTGTGGGAGATCATTCTATTAGGCCTCTTTTTGTTTTCCTGGAGTGGACATGTGACAGAACAGAATGGATTCATGCTCACTGCCCAGACTATTTGAAGCAGAACCTAATGGTTCTGCTCATTCCTAGTGATTTTTATTAATAAATTTACACTTTGATCTCGTTTAGAAAGTTTTAGTCTATCTCTCCAGATGTTTTTTGCCCAAGGAGACTTATGGTTGCATTCAGGTTTTGGAACACAGAAGACCCCAATCCTCACTTCCGATTCTTGCTGGCAGACAATAGTAGAAGAGTTTGTCTCAATAAGACATGATGTAATCTATTAATACATTTCAATAATAGATAAAGGCAGATCACCAACAATGACAGGATCAGGTTAGACCACTTTATGTTAACACAGTCCAAATGTTACATTTTCCTCTTTTAACAGAGTGGGGTTTTGCCACTTTAACCAACAAGTTATCAACAGTGGATTGGTATAGAGGCTGAGTGGCATCTGTTTCCTAACATTGGGGTGTGTGTGTGTGTGTTTGTGTGATACACACACACACACACACACACACACACACACACACACACTATATAAAACATTGTTTTGTTACAAATAAGAAAATGTATATATTATTGAGCTGAGAAAGCAACTCCGTCATATCAGGTGAGGTGTGTGTGTGATAAAAGAGATCACTTTAAACCTTTTTCAGACAGATATTTCAGCTGTTTATGATATATATAATTTTACGCACTTGCCTGGAACAGAGAACATTCTAAGGTCATGCACACAACCATGTACTGTGGGCGGGGAGAGCATGGGGTTGGAGGGGGGGAAGGCAAGACTGAGCATAACTTCCCCTCAGATGATCTAGGGTGACGTACGGGACGCGTTACTTGCATGCCCATACAATCCACAGGAAAATGAGTCCCGGTCTCCAGGAATCCCAAAACACACTGAGCAAGCAGTATGAGTGTGGTGCAATAAGGGATTCCCCCATGAGTCAGCCCAAGCACACACATGACCCTGTACCTGGGTAAAGGGCACACTTGCGCCCTTTAACCCAGGTAAAAGCCTGGATAAAAACTCAGGTTTGTGGAGGCAGCGCCGGGATCGGCCTCAGTCCCAGTGCTGCACATGAGCAGCTCTACCCAGGTAGGGCTGCCCTAACCTAGGTAGGGCTGCTGGTGTGCACAGCCTCCCCATGTTACATTGCTCAAAAACTGCTCAAAAATATTGCTCAAAAACACTTAATGCTGTGAGCTGCAGTACATGTTGTAATTGCCTTGAGGATGCTGATGAAGGTGATATCTCATGCACACACACACAATTATTAGAATGGCTAAGCATATGGAAGTCCACCATGATGTGTAAAAGGCTCCAGTCTGCATTCTTAGTAGAGAGATGAAGATTCTCCACATGATGGGGGTCATCTGTGCGATCAGCCATTCTAAGCATTGCAACTTGGGGTTGTGAGTGGAGGACTGGATGCTATTTTTGCTTGCATCTCCCTCCTCCAGCTTTCAAATTATGTCAAGATAATACCCAGATTGCTGGCCAAACCCTGAGAGTTTCTGCCTCGCCTTCTCCTCAGTTTACCTAGATTAACTCAGGCAGTCTGCCTTTCAAGAGGTCAGCAGGACAAGCCTTATCTGTAATGATCTTGGGTCCATCAGTTAGTGTTGCCAGGTCCAGATGGTGAGAAAAGTCGACATCCATCACCACAAAGAGTAAAGGAAATAGAGAACGCTTTGCACCAAAAAAAGGCTCCCATAGTCTACACTTTGCGTAAGATTTGCATATGTTTATCGGTATTATATATGCATATTTTGATAGAAATGGGATACTTTGAGAATAAATACAGCTCACCAGTGTGAAGCTGTTGACCAGGTGAGCTGAATGCCTTCTCAGTCTGCTGTCTAGGTGCAGAGTTCTCAAGGCTAATGCTGCTTAACCATCAATTCCTCACCTGGTTAGGTTTACCACACACACAGTCCTCTCCCCCATGGGTCACCCAGCCTGCTCTCCCTAGCTTCACCTCTTGGCTAGAGGCAGGGCAGCCAGGTTCTTTGCATGCTGGTGCAGTGGCGCATGCACAATTTTCCATTCACTTGCTGTTCTCTATGACTACAAACATTTCATAGAAAAATGAATCATAATAAAATGCTCCCCTGTCCCCAAAGGGCTCACAGTCTAAAAGAAACACTGAAGGAATGCTGTGCTGGGGTTGGATAGGGCCAGTTGTTCTCCCCATGATCAATAGAAGAGACTCACCATTTTAAAAGGTGCCTTTTTACTCAGTTATCAGGAGTAACTGCTGAGTAAAGTTAGTTAGCTAACTGCTAACTTCTCATTGCCACTGCCTCCACATGAAGGAAGCAAGCTGCAGCTGCTGGACCCACCTATATGTGCTCCTGCATCACGTGGTTCTGCAACCTGCCACTGAAGCAGAACCTCCACTCTGACCCTCCCATTGGATAGATGGTCAGTAGGAAGGGGAAGAAGACAGAGGAAAAGAAGCTGCTTATGAGAGCAAAGTGTTCTGAGCAATGTCCCCGCTGCTCCCCAGAACATCAGACACCACAACACATGCCAAAAAAAAGAGAAAGCTGTTTGTTCCCCCAAATAGCCTCTATTCCACCTGATGCAAAAAAAAAGAAAAAGAAAAAGAAAAAGAAAAAGAAAAAGAAAAAGAAAAAGAAAAAAAGAAAGAAAGAAAGAAAGAAAGAAAGAAAGAAAGAAAGAAAGAAAGAAAGAAAGAAAGAAAGAAAGAAGTAATTTGGCCCCCAAAATAGTTACTAGTTCTCTATAGAAATCCCTAATTGGCAACCCTACCATCAATACAAGACAATACAATAAGGTCTGGCACAGAACATAACTTTATTGACATTCTAAAAGAATGTCTTTAGACATAGTAGTTATAAACTATCACTACACTATCCCATTCTGGTGGGCAGCACACAAAGTATAGCTGCCAAGAAAAGGCAACTGCCAATTATATAGACTGCAGATAAAACACATTTGGGACAGGATTCTCAAGTTAATTCTCCCAAGTTGAATATGCTCATAAAAATTCAATTGGATGTTCTATTTTAAGTGCTTTCTTTCCCTGCCCCAAACATTCCCAAATGTGGATCCTGTTGGATCTAGAGAGGGTTTGGGGGGGGGGGTGGCGGACAAGGGGCAAGATCCAGACTAAATTAAACATGGTTAAGTCCAATTGAAATCAATACAACTTAAGTAGTTATTTCTCATTTATTTCAATAGTGCTTAGTCATGACTAACGTAGACTGGATCATGCCTTACGTCTAAATGTTTTGAATTAGACAACTTATTAATACCTAACATTATTGCCTTACAAGTCATCCACATGGTTTAAGTTATACATTTCTCAAAATGAAATTTCAAAAGAAACATTTGAAAATATTCCAGTTTTTAAAATTTTACATCATTTTTTGAAATTCCGCCAAATTTGTGGAAATGTTTATTTCAGCTATACCAGACATGGATATTATTTTAGAAATAATATGGGGAAGCATTTTTGGAAAGAAAATAGATTTTTTAAGCCATGCATCCTGATTATGTAACAAAACAGTCACAGACTGATGGGATCAGGCCAGGACGTTTGGTACATTTGTCATAGTGTTGGCCTCATCTAACATGGATGCAGCCCACGCAAGCAAAATAATGTTGCATCTAATGAAAACAAAACCTCACATCTAACTTGAAGGGATTCCTGCTGCATCATAAACTCATTCACACTCACTGGAAAGTTGGTTAGTGTTTTTGGCATTGATAATGCAGATAATCTGTTTGAAGGTCGGGGGACAGGATGAGTCAATCCCTTCCCCCAAGGAGTGATGGCAAAATCAACACTGACTACTTGTTAGGAGGGGAGGTCCATACACAAAGCAGCAAGTGGATCACGGCTCTTCTGTTTTGTGCAGCTGTTGCATTCTGACAACCCTAAACTCTTCTCCCATAAATGCAGTAAGAAAATCACCAAACTACAGTGGAGAATTTGAAAGATCATCTAATTTGATGCTTTTCTCAAGGCTGGGATCGTGCATCTTATATTTACACTGCACAGTAGCATTCACATTAACTCCTATAATCCAGATTATTGTGTACTCAGATGAAAGGGCAGGAGCAACAAAAGGAACAAACAAAAGGTACCCACAACTTACAGTATAGTTAAATAAATTAGCCCACAGCAAATAAGCCACACGAGAGGAGAAGTCAAAACAACTCAGGGTTGCTAATCAATGAGCCCATTCTCATGGCTTGAGAATGGGCTCGGATGGGGTGAAGGGAGGAAGCTGTGAAAAGCTTACCTCCCCCACAAATGATCGCATCCATGTTGCTGGGTGGTTGGATCTGCCCAGACAATTGGTGGCTTCTCCTGATAGCAGGGAGGGAGCAGCAAGGTTTGAAGGCTGGGATGCCCCCAGACCTTTCCTAATGCACTGCGCGAGTGCGCAGTGTATTATGGGGAGCCTCCCTATGCCAACCGGGAAGCTACTTGTAGGTGTGGTGCAAAGCCGAACGGCACTGACACACAAGCATTTAACCTGCTTTTTGGACACCCTCTTGGCCAAAACCTGGGCTAAGTGGCAGGCTCCCTAAGTGGGTTTGCTGCCGTGCCGTCGCCAGGAACCACATGGTTCCCAGCAGTACACATGCAGACCAAAAACCGGGCTGGGCTTCCTTAGCCTGGTGTGTGTGTGTGTGTGTGTGTGTGTAGCTTCAAAACTGACCTCAAGAAAAGTTCCTTCCTGTCAAGATTCATACATGCTATAGATTCTATTCTAATGTGCACCACTGGTATATATTTGGAAGAAAATATATTTACATCACTTACTTCATTCAGTTTTGGATCCTAGAAAACTCTTCATTAAAATTTATGTAACTTCTGAAGCTTCTTCTTCTTCTTCTTCTTCTTTTTGGCATACGCCTGTAGTTGTGATAAATTTCATATAATTTCTCTAAGACTCCAAAGAATGTGGGATCTAAAGCTGGAATTAATATAAATTCTATTTGCCTGTTCTTATTACCAAAATGTCAATAGTCACCAGTTGCATGTTTTGGAAATTCCAGCTGCAATTAGTTCTTCCCAGAGTTCACATCTGAACTCCCCCCCCCGCCACAGTTGTCTATTCATCTCTTTCAATATCACACACATAGAGTCCCAATTTGGAGATGTGTGTGTAGCAAGCAGATGTGCATAGGCACCGAGGAAAAGAGAAAGAATAAATAAGATAGGTTGTCTGAACAGTAATTGATAATGCTAAGGACATCAGTCTCAAATTAGTACTTGTTTTATGAAGTACTAAGAACTAGAGCATCGAACAACTTGGAGGAAAGCACTAAGGAGGTGCTGATTATGCAAGGCACTCACAGTCAAAGGTGCACCTAGGCAATTTTGAAGCCTGGACCTAAAAGTGCACGTGTGAATAGGCCTCCCAACCCCCACCCCCGCTGCAAGTTAAGCATCATTTTTCAACATGTAGGTTCATGAGGGCACAAACCATTCCACCCAGGAGAGACTAAAGAGGATTTGGGGCTCCCAGGGGGTGTGGCGTCCCTGGACTTGGGGCCCAAAGTCCAGGGGTAAGTGCGCCACTGCTCTCAGTATATTTACTAGAAACAGTCTTGCAAAAACTATCCAGTAGAGACCTACTTCTAGATGTTAGCTAAAAATTTCCTCAAGAGTAACCGAAGGCACTGTGCCACATGATGGAGAAAGTCCCTTCCAATGAGGGAAGGTAAACTAAGGTGTCTGGCTGAGAGAGCAAAATGAAGATCAGAGGCCATGAGGCAGACTGAGGTCAGTGAAGGCTGGCAGGTCAGGCAACTGTGAAGGGAAATGGGCAGCAGGACAGGTGAGACTAGGGAAGCCAAGGAGAGGCTTGGGGGGCCAAGAAGAGAAGAAGAGTTGGAACAGAAGGACAGCCAAGACAGGGTTTGTAGGCTGCAAATTTATAAGTGGCTTACTTCATAACAGGGAATTCACAGGAAAAAGAAGCTGGTATCAGAAGAGGAAGAAACACTAAGTACTTTTGGTCTGGCCCATAAGATCATGAAAAGATCAGCAATGCTAACTGGGCCAGGGGCGTAGCTATAATTGAGTGGATGAGTTCAAAGAACCCAGGCCCCCAGCTCCTGAGGGCCCCCTAGCTCCACCCCTCCCAGTTTTCTTCATTATCTCCCTCACTCCAAAGGGCCACGGGGGAGATGGATGAACATGGGTCCCCTCTCCCCTAGCTACTCCCCTGAACTGAGCCAGAAGAGTCACTAAACTCTGCTCACAGAAGATCCAGGATTCTGATCAGACCATCATCCCTGGGCCTACACCTCACACACAATCTCTTGCTACCACAACTCTTTTAACTCCTGTTGTTCCTATCTACCCTTCCCCAACAGCTCTCTTACAAACATTTGTCACATCGTCTCCCATCTTTCTCAACAACTTCTCTTATGCCTGCACTGCTGCAACTCTAGTTTTCATGCCTCTCCAGTCCAGATTTCTCCCTCTCATCAGCACTGTTTTTTGGCCCCGGAACCCCAAGAATCATGTCTTGTGGCTCTACAGATCACTGTTACACCAAAGCTGCTTTCTCCTTTGGAACACCTATGCATGCCTGGATATGGAGGGAAGGGGGAGTGGTCATGATCCGATCTTGAAATTTGTCTTTTAGCTCATGTTAATTGCTGGAGAATAGTGTGTGGTTCCCAAGCCCACAGTTCAGCTGCTCTGCAGAGAAGCTCAGTATGGTTAGCTTGCTGAAAAGCTGATCTTTCTCATATTCAAACTGAATCAATCATCCTTTGCACCCAGGGTGGAAACTTTGGCCAAACACTTGAGATCCATCTCTCTCTCTCTCTCTCTCTCTCTCTCTCTCTCTCTCTCTCTCTCTCATCCTTTGCAGTGCAGAGCTTATGAAATATAGCTAGAATATTGCAGCAGTTGTGAGACTTAACAAAAAATAATAATCCTAATTTTAGTTTTCATCAGCCTCCAATTTTGCATTATTGGGCGGGGGGTGTATCAGGGGGAAATCCACACACGGGATATAAATATCTGTTACAACCACCCAACTACCTCTTAAATACTTGCTGTTATGCCTTTAGCTCTGGGGGGTCCCCAATCCACTCACCAGTCTGTTGGCCAAGAGGGCAGCTGCACCACCAGCACAGGGTTGCCTGCTAGCTAGAATCACAGCAATTACTGAGCTGGAACAAAACTGAGTTCGTCTTCATTTTCTTATTTATTTCCACACCCCACCCCAGAAAGCTACAGTTCAGCTAGCCTTTCAGTGTTGAGGGCTTGATTCTATGGGGTGCTAAGCAACCTTGGCTCCCACAACTCATTGAGTATTTAGGACAAACGAGCACTTCACAATAGAACTGGCAGTCATTCAGAGTTGCACTTCCGCATTAAGCGCGAGAGACTTCCAAAAAGTGGTTTTTTGTGTGTGTGTTTGTGTGTGTTTTTTGAGAGAGAGAGAGCGCGCGCATGTAAAAGGTCAGTCAGTCTGAATCACTGTTGTGGCTTTGCTCTTAGCTTTTTTAAAAAAATGGGACTTTCTCCCTAAATTTGGTTCTGATGTTCTGGTTGATTTTGTCTGTTCTAATTTTTGCTGGTCCTTTAGTTTAAGTTTTTAAGGCTGTATGCTTTAGATTTTTTTTTTTTTAAACCACACTATGGATTGAATTTTAATTGAGTCTATAGTTGTGTTTTTTATTTTGGGCAACACTTCAAGCATTAGCTTGACAGAGGATGTGGCATATAAGTGCCTCAAACAAACAAGCAAGCAAGCAAGCAAGCAAGCAAGCAAGCAAGCAAGCAAGCAAGCAAACAAACAAACAAACAAACAAACAAATGTGGCACTGCACTCTAAAAATATACAGCATGCCAGCCACCTAGGAGGCAGACAATTAATGTAATCTGGGTGTGTTTTCTGTGAGCCTCTGCTTATAAAAAGAGTTCCAGAATTTCTACTGCTTCTGGTCAAAATTTCCTAGAGCTCATCTAAAGGATTCTTCATACACCATAATGGAGGACATGAGATGAACTAGGGCTGAGACAAGGCAGGGGGGCATCTCTGAGAAGAGAAAGTGCACCCCGCAAAATGCACCAGCCACCCTCCTGTTCTGGCAATAATTTTGGGAGGGCTGAAAAATAGGGGAAGATGCTCTTCTATTAAGAGTGTTGGCATGTAGAAATAAATAAGAAAAACAACCAATTAACAACATTGAACAATCATGTTCAGCGATGAGCACTAGGTTCCAGTGTTCCCTCTAAGGCGTGAGCATGTGCATGGGCTCACACATTTTTTTAAATGTCTGCTCAGTTAATTTTAGATCCTGCTCAGGTTGAATCTGGAAGTTCTCACTCTGAATGCACATGCACACACACTGCCCTGATACTGCCACCCAGAACAAAACTCATTCCACCTGCCGAGGAAAAAAATTAGAGAGAACACTGCTTGGTTCCATCTCAGACTGACCCCATTCTGCCCTGAAAGATGGCACAGGTGGAATACTGCTGCACTGACACTGTTCCTGCACAAAAGACTTGTGTTTGAGGCAGTATACCAATAGGGGTGTTTTTTTAAAACCCAAACCACCCCCCAAAACCCACCCCAACAGCGGTGCAACTACTGCTTGTGCCGTGGCAACAGAAGCCAGTTTAAAATGGAGCAGCACAAGGACTCCATGCACACCTGCTTGCTAGACTGCGCCACATGCAGGTGCAAGAAAAGGATCACTGGTCAGGGAGAAAACAAAGCAAACTCTGTTCTCTGGCAAACTAGTTCTGTGTTGGTGTGTGGGAGGACCATCAGGGTTTTATCCTTAGAGGTGTGTTATGTAAGGGATAGATTGGGGCTGCACAACTTCAGTCCTCCTGCCGATGTTGGCCTACAACTCCCACAAATCCTATTGGCACTGTGGCTTAGGATTATGGGAGCTGTAGTCCAAAGACAGGTCAGAGGGCCAAAGCTGTGCAGCCCTGGGATAGATCCATGACGGCCAGCTTCTTAAACCTGGGGATCTGGGTTCTACCCAGCCAAGCTGCTTGAGCAGAAGATGCCCCCTCCAAAGTGAAGACAGCATTCATCTCAGCAGCTTGGCCAGAAAGAATTCAGCCCCCAAATGGATGCTCACTGCATAGGAGAGGGAGGAAGCAAGGAAGGAGCAGAGTCACCCCACTTGCTCAGAAAAGTACTATACACGAGGGCAGTGCAGAGGATATTCATGCATACTGTACTCTTGCTCTGCTTACAGCCCAGAGCCCCACAGATATCTCAGTGTCCCCTTCCCACCTTACTCAGGGTGTCTTTTCCCTCCTCCTTCCTTTTCCACGCCTGGCTTCACTAAGTCTCCTAGACCAGAAGCGGGGCCCGCCGCAGAGCCCAAAGGCCTCTAGGGCGCTTTCCAGACTAGCCGCTCAAAAAGCGGCAAAATGCTCCGTTCAGGCAAATCGCTTTCAAAACGTAAAACCTGAAGGGGGAGCAGTCTCGTGAAAAATAACAGCCTGAAGGAAAAAAAACACGTTTTTTTACACCAGATAAATGACATTGTAGCACTAAGTTGCAGCAATTAAATTCTAAACAGGGCATCTGACACATGAACAGCACCCTGGTGCTTTTGTCGGGACTGCGGTATCACGACAGAGGAAGTGTGGAAGCACACTTCAGAGATGTGTTGTGACCCTGTTGCAGGGTCTAGTCTGGAAAGTGCCTAGAAGGAGCAGACTGGCAAAGAACTAATAGATATGGAACATCTCTGGGCTGTATCCTGTGCCACCACTCCCAAGTCTATCATCAGCAAATGCAGCTGTGGGACTTTTCCCCATTTCCTGCTGAGAAGGGCATCTGTCAGCTGTGGGAGAGACAGCACTAGCTTTGGATCAGCTAGCCTGTTGCCAGAGTCCACATTGCTGGACAAACAGTTTATGCTTGAAGTGCTACTTATCATGGAGCTAGGCCACCTCTCTCAGTGAGGAAGAGGAGATCATCTCAGTGGCCTTTGTTATGATGCAGGGGTCTCTGGGTGATCTTCAATATCCAGACAGGAGAAGCACCTTTGACCCAGGGAAGAAACAGAGAGCAACTCTCTTAAGCTCCATTTGGACTGTCTAGCCTTGCTTCCCAAGCAAAATCCCTTGGGGAATAGGGAAAAGGAACATGCATTACCATTTTTCACATAGCAGGCATCACTACAAGCAGGGAACAAGATGCCTCTCATTTGCTGCTCAGAGGGCTGTCTGCAGGTGAGATGTGGTGCCATTTAGATCCCACCTAGCACAGGGAATAGGTGAAGGGGACTGAAAAGTGGGGCTGCAGACCATGAGACAGCAGTTGACATCCCTGGGCTTAGATGGCCAAGGCTCAAAAAGAAAGCAAGGTGAGAGATGAAAATCTTAGGCAGAGCAGTTTGGGCAGCAGAAAATTAAATGGTTTAAGCCAAAGAACAAACAATGTTAATACCACATATTTTACTTATACTAATACAAGTAGAATAGTACTTGCATTACTTATGGTACTAGAGAAACGTATACTGTCAGTACTGGACTAATACAGAAAGGGACACACATGGAAAATATTCTTCTTGGCTGCTGATCTTCCCCTTGAGTCGCTTCCAACTTCCAGCTGGGTCATCTCATTCACACAAAGGGCTGGAACATCTCGACACGAATTCCTCCAGCCCATCCCATCTGTATTCTAACAATTTACTGTGTTCCATCCTATCCATTCTGTCCTTCTGACATCTCTTCCTGAATGTCTTGCTGCCGCTGTCCCCATCCAAAACTGTCACAATGGACGCAGTGTTCCATTTTGGTTCTTTTAGCACCGTGCATAACACACACATTTTTCCAAGACGTAGAACTCGGCTTTCCCAGGCAGGAAAGAAATGTAAAATTTCTTTCACAATGAGACACTTTCACAATGAGGAAAACCTCAACAACCTGTCCTGAACTGATGACGAAATCACTTGTCCTTATCTGACTCTCCATCCATCTGTCCTCTTAATATTTCTGAATACATTTTTAAAACGTTATCATGAATGTTTTTCTCCTAAAAGGATTCTGTGTTTGTTGAATGGAGCAAACAGTGTTGCAATAACTTTTAGCTAAATTCTGTAACCCTTTCTTTATGCAAGCATGTACAGGTGTAGACAGAACCCCATGCACAGCTGTGCAAACAATCTATCATGTGTGAAGTTGCACATGCCTATTTTACCATAGATGCTGGAATCCTGCTGCCAAAATAAACCCAGGCACATGACAAAATAAACCCTAATACATGACAGTTAACATGAACAGATTAGGGATGTGCACGGAATGGATCCCTCTCTTCCATCCTACCCTATTTTCTGATGCTCATTCTGATGAGCATCATTTTCTGATGCGCAAAGAGGTTACAGGCAAGGCATGGACCAGGGTTTGGTTTGGTTTTTGCAGGGTGAGGAGATAAGCAAAACGGGAGGGAGCTATGCTGGATCCTGCAGTAATGTTTTGTTTAAAAATATTAACAAGGATTTGAGGGGAAGCTTAAAGGACTGTAGTAGATGGGACAATAACTGAGTGGTAAAGCACATGCTCTCCATGAAGGTACCACAAGTTCAAGCCCAGGGTTGCCTACGGATGTATCTTCGAACCGTGGGCCCAACAGACCTGCAGTTTCCCTTGGAGTCCCCAGCGTGCACCCAGATGATTGTGATTTGCAGTCTGAGAGTCTGCAAAGTGGGTGTAACTGGTTGCGTGGTCTTCCTTCGACCCATGAAGGAAAGCCGCGCCAGCCAATGGGATTCCAGCAGCTGGAGAAGCTTTCTTCCTTAACTCCAGTTTCGGAAAAAGGAAACCTCTCTCACAAACCATATGACATTGATGCAGCCTCTGGACCCTCAGTTAGGTAAGTGAACCTTACTTGCAACCAAGTGTTCAATCAGAGATTTGGAGGAGGAATCAGAGCCACAGTTGGGTCCAGGAACTGCAGTTCCAATAATTCACCCATCAGAGGAGGTGAAGCCTCAAGTTTCTTGTGACATCTGAAAGTGGCCCTAGTATCTCTAGGCAAAGCTAGGAGATACCCCATCTGAAACCCTGCAGAGCTACCACCAGTCAATGTCAACAATACTGATTTAGATGGGCCATGGTCTGATTCAAGCCACCTAATGGCACAGCAGGAAATGACTTGACTAAAGCCAGAGGTTGCTGGTTCAAATCCCCGCTGGTATGTTTCCCAGAATATGGGAAACACCTATATCGGGCAGCAGCAATATAGGAAGATACTGAAAGGCATCATCTCAAACAGCACAGGAGGAGGCAATGGTAAACCTCTCCTGTATTCTACCAAAGACAGGAGAGGTCTATCATTGGCTGCTAGTCGGAGGGCTATAGGCCACCTCCAGCCTCAAAGGCAGGATCCCTCTGAGTACCAGTTGCAGGGGAGTAAAGCAGGAAGGAGGGCATGCCCTCAACTCCTGCCTGTGGCTTACAAAGGCATCAGGTGGGCCACTTTGTGAAACTGGATGCTGGTCTAGATGGGCCTTGGGCCGGATCCAATAGGGCTGTTCTTATGTGGTGTAGTAAGTCTTTGTTCCTGGACAGGTTTCTGATATGTTCCCTCTTCCCCCAATTCTCTAAATATGGCTAGCACAAGAAGGCCAGCACTAGCCAGTTAAGTGAAATTGATTGATTGCCATTTTTCAAAAGCTCTCTTAATAGAAACAGTTCTCTCCTAAAAACAAAAAAATCATGCAGTAAAGGAACTAGATGTTCCACAAAGGGTTGCTGCTGGAAACAAACCCCCTCCCAACTAATGTTTAGGCAAACAACCATGTTGATGTTACAGCATTACATTTGCACTTCCCTTCCCCCGCTCCAAATAATTGGCTGCTGCTGGTGGAATTGAAGTGAATTCCACCTCAGAGAAATGGCATGGATACATTCCAGAGGGGAGCTGTTTCAGCAAAAACACAGAATTTTGTGGCAACAATTTTGGCACGAATATCATCAGATGCATCTGATGAAGCGGGCTATGACTCATGAAAGCTTATGCCACAGCAAATGTGTTAGTTTTTAAGGTGTCATCATTCTTTGCTGACATCGGGAAAGTGTGCTTCAGTGACATGGGGAAAGTGGAGAGAAGGAACTCAACATGGAGATGCTCTTTTTGGTGACAGCCTTTATTGAGCCTAATGTCTAGCTCCAACCACCCTTCAACACAAGAGAAGGAAAGAAAAGTATATTCGTGGTGCAGCTATGATCAGCTAGATAATATTGCAGAATATTAGCTAAAGCTAAACCATTTCATTGTAAAGAGTGGTCCACATGATACTAAAATAAGGATTTGCTTCAAACTTCTCCTTCTCATAAATCCTTTTACGTTAATTTGTACAGCAGAGCCTATACAGTATGCATTATCATTTCACCATCTGAGATGGCGGAGAACGTTTCTCATCAAACACTGTGCAGTTGAAGGTTTGTTCAAAATCCTCAGCTGTTTTCCTTTTGGGTTTGCAAATCTGCAAGCCAAAAGCTTTCAAGGTTCCATGCCTAAAGATCAGATTCTGTTCTCTTGGCTTCCTGTCTCATATGCCATGTGTAGTTGTAATATTTTCCATAGAGAGTGATGTCAGTGGTGTTGTGTCTATCCTCAGTGTTATGCGGAGCTACAGGTGATTATGTTAAGAGTGTTGTGGGTAACATTTCTTCAGTGTTTCTACCATAACTGTTTCAGTTATAGCTAGTTGACTGTTTTACTGCAAAGGGTATATTATATAAGTTGGATACTAATTATTAAATACCGCCTGTACTACAAAATCAATTGTATTTTAACATGATGTTTAACACAGCATGCTCTATATGCTTACAAAGAGAAGTCTTTTTTAAAAAAAAACTAAGACCCAAAACATTATAGAAGAGAGTAAATATGGGGTATGAAGACAGTATTGGACTGAGCCCTTGGTTTCATTCTGTTAGGACTGTAATGAATATTCCTACTAAAAAAGTGAAGTTTCAAAGCCTGGTATGAAGCCTAACGTCTACTGTACAAGCATGAAAAGAAATAAGCATCTGTCAGAATGAATGAAAGGTTATATTCAAGGTCAACACCTGCACATGGAGATGCTCCATTCATGCAGTAAAGAGCTTTTGCTGATCCCCCTTCTTCTGTAGCCCTTGTAAAGTAAAAGTAAAGTTGTGTCGCCGAGTCAATGTCAACTCCTGGTGACCACAGAGCCCTGTGGTTGTCTTTGGAAGGATTCAGGAGGGGTTTACCATTTCTGTCTCCCGCACAGTATGAGATGATGCCTTTCAGCATCTTCCTATATCACTGCTGCCCACCCGATATAGGTGTTTCCCATAGTCTGGTGTCTCCCATAGTCTGGGTGTTTCCCATAGGTGGGATATAGGGATATAAACACCTCATATAGGTGTTTCCCATAGTCTGGGAAACATACCAGCAGAGATTCGAACCAGCAACCTCTTGCTCCCTAGGCTTCCCCGCTGCACCATTAGGTGGCTGGTAGCCCTTGTACCCTGTGAGAAACATCAGCACGTGGTGAGGCTGCAGTAGGAAGGAGGAATAGGCAAAACGCAACTCAGCCTTGTGTGAATGGAACTTTTTCTTAGGATATTATCCAAAATCTTGAGTAAGTGAGTAACTGTTTGAAAAACTTTGCCACTCTTTGAGTCCATATTTTGCCTTTTTGATTGCACTTTGGCCAAGGCTGCCAGAGTTGATGCATCCAAAGACCAGAGAGTTCTGGGGTGGGACAGAGTGATTCCACAAGACTGCAAACCCATGAAAAGTATGTGTGTGTGTGGTGGGGGTGGAAATCTGGTACAGGGTAGAGCCCAGTGGTAAAAGGATGGGACCCAGTGGTGGCCCCCAAATGGCCCAAGGCCATTATGTTTATATGGAGAATGGTCATTTTGGGCAAACTGGCAGCCTTGACTTTGGTTCCCTGTTGCAGCGTGAAGCTCACACAGGTTTTAATTATACTTTTCCTTCTTTCAATAATATTTTTCTTTAGAGCTGATTTTTTATAGCCTCTCAAAATGTATTGTTTGAATGTAAAGAACTGCTCTAAAAAACAGAATTGTGCAGCCTTTGAGCCAGTTGAAAAGAGCCAAGTTCTGGGATGAATTCAAAACTTGGCATGATGGAGATGGGATAACCACCTCCAATGAGATAAATGCAGGGAAACTCTGGAAAGTCACTGAGTAGCAGAGCCATACTCCCTTTAACTGACTTGTCAAAACCATCTCCCACCCTAGATAATGGAGAATGGGGATAAGGTTGAGGAGAGGAAAGGCTGAATCAATATAGAGCAATTCCTTATTTCTTGTACTAGATTGGTGGATAAAAAGGCAAATACTGTACTCATATAAACCTATCCCACTGTTTGTACAATGTGAGTTAGCCATTGTATCCAACTGCTGCTTCTCCTCCTCACAGTAGACTTCAGTATTATATAAACATAACAATACTATGGCCAATCGGATACCATATGGTATCATTGAGCCAAGTCTCATGATCAGTGAGACCTGGTTTGGGAAGGGAAGGGAAGACAGCGGCCTAAGCCCACTCTCCCCACAAACGAGCAGGGTGGGAGCCCTGGGCGGCCGTATTGGCTGCCCACACAATTGCCGGCTCCATGACAGAGCTGGCGGGGGCTGGGGAGTTCAGGGACCACACGGCCCCCAGAAGCTCCAGTATGCCCTGCGCAAGCACGCAGGACACACTGGGGAGACCCCCGAGCCGGGAGGCTGCTTTTCAGCCTCCCACCGAGGGTCTACTCATGAGTAACCATGGCGCGGAGGTGCACCGCAGCTACTCATGATTAAAAAAACCCGGGGTTGCAGAGCACTCGCTCTGCAAACCCGGTTTAAGGGGTAGGCCGCTCATGAAACACCGGCCTCTCAGCCGAGCCCGGTGGTTCTCACAATTGTAGAAAATCGGGCTAGCCTGATTTTCTACAATCGTGTGAATGGCCTCAGAGTGTTTTGTGAGCTGAAGCTTTTGTTGTAACAATCATAACAGTATCTATATATATGATTCTCTAAGATGTTCCCATCACTAATCCCATGCGTGTCAGCTCTCTTGAGAGTTCGTGAGCGAGGGGAGGGGGAGAGGAAAACAATGGTGGTGGGGAACACAAGGCCAACGGAAAGGCCAGTGAACGGATAGGCAGGTGGGTGGGTAATGAGAGAAAGCAGCAGCGGGGGGTGGGGAAAGACAGCGAAAGCAGCGAGGGGGGGCAGGGAAACCAAAAGCGGGGGGGGAGTGGCATGGGGGGAAGAAAGCGGTGGGCAGCCGGAAAAAGTGGCTGGCCATGCAGCAGGCCAGAGAGATAAAACACTGGAGGAGGGGAAGAGGGAAGAGGAGGACATGGGTTCCAGTCCCTTCTCAGCATGACATTCATAGAGTGACCTTGAGCCTTTCACTATCACTCAGCCTAACCTTCTTCACGGGGCTGTTGTGAGGAAACCTGAGATAAACACATACACACAGCCCTGAGCTCCACTGAGAAAGGGCAGGATCTGAGTGTAACAACAACAACAACAAAAAAGTCATGTTAACTAATGTCTAAAAGTAATAATGTCTTTTTTGAGCCTTTTTTTTTTAGAATTGTTGACTAGTTAGCAAATAGGAGGCTGATGTGCATTTCAGTCTGTTGCCAAGTCAGCTGTTCCACCCCTTATTAATTTTGGTTTGGAATAAGTTCACTTTATAGTGTTGTTATGTCAGTCAGAGCCTCATTTTATTCCTCAAAGGCAAACATGATGAAATGAATGAGCAGATCTTATCACAAAGACGTTAACTGAGATATCTAAATAAAACATTAGAAATAACAACATGCACAAGTAAAAACTGCCCAAAGTGGCCTCGAAGTAGTTTTATTGCCATTAAGCAACTCCTGAAGAATGTTTTGGAAAACAACTTATCTTGGCCTTCCTTGTAGATACAATTGACCTTTGTGAAGTTAATGTATTACAATCTAATGTTTTACAGTCTATAAGGTGTATTACACATTAACAGTTTAAAAATGTTGTGCTGGAGCAAACTCCACAGAAGTGAGTGACATTCATGCCAGAGAAATACCTTTGAGAATTGAAGCGTAACTCTCCAGGGTAATATAAAGCATGAAGGGCGTCTGGCCTATACAGTTTTCAGATTGTTGAAATGGTGCTTGATTTTATTTTGAAAAGATTGGGCTGCACTCCTTGACATGCTTGGGAATTTTAGGGTTGCCTGGTCCAGATGGGGGGGAAAGTCAATATCCATCAACAAAAAGGTGGAAATAGAAGATGCTTTTTACAAAAAAAAAAAAAAAAAAGTCTCCCCAGAAGTCTCCACTCCGCATATGATTATTGATATTATATATTTATTATTTATGTATTTTATTACAGTTACAAACCACCCCATCCAGGGGCTCTAGGTGGTGTACAACTAGTTATATTTGTAAGGTTAAAAAAATCACTCCCCTCCCACCCCAACTCACTATAACTTTGGTTCATCCCCTTACTGGTAAAGAGGAATCCTTACTAGATTGTTACTGGACCTTACCAATAAGTTTTGAGCCAGTTTGAGCCCAACCAGGCCTGGTTTGGCTTGCCCCAACCCCCCTCGAGCCTACCTCTTCGATGTCGAGCCGGCTCGCACATGCCCAACTGTGCTGGGCTTGGATAGGGCCAGTTGCTCTCCCCCATAATAAACAGAAAAGATTCATCACTTTAAAAGGTGCCTTTTTATTGTTAGTGGGCTAGCTGCTAATTGAGTAAAGTTAGTTAGCTAACTGCTTACTGAGTAGAGTTAGCTAACTGCTAACTTCTCACTGCCGCTGCCACTGCCACCACATGTAGGAAGGAAGCTGCACCTGTTGGGCCCACCTATCCATGCTCCTGCATTACGTGGTTCTGCAACCTGCCACTGAAGCAGCACCTCCACTCTGGCTTTCCCACGGGATGGATGGTCAGTAGGAAGGGGAAGGAGAGAGAGCAGGGAAAGATGCTCATGAGAGCCAAGTGTTCTGAGCAAACAAAATGTTCCAGCTACTCCCCAGAACTTTGGACACCACAACACATGCAAAAAGAAAGAAAGAAAGAAAGAAAGAAAGAAAGAAAGAAAGAAAGAAAGAAAGAAAGAAAGAAAGAAAGCTAGCTTTTTGGACCCCAAAATATTTGCATGTCCTCTATGAAAGTCTCTAGATGGCAACTCTTTGTCATACTGAGATTATGACATTCACCTACTGTGCATGGATCCAACACTGAAACATAAAGCTGTCATTCAAAATGTGGGTGGGTCCTTTGAAACCTAAACCTGTCCAACAACCAGGTCACAAGCATTCTTGGGGCTCTTTCACATGTGCAAACACAACTTCCACAAAAGCCCTTCTGATCATCCCTGAGTGAAGGGATTATGTGCCGGATGTGTTTGAAAACCTCAGTGGAAGCAAAATGTGGCTGCAAGGCACCTGTTGGAGTCTGCTTGCAGAGATTATATAGAACCATAGAAGCTCTGCACTGGCTGACTATATGATTCCAGGCACAATTCAAACAAGTGCAAGTCTGAACTTTAGAAGTCCTACAAAGATATCTGAAGGAACAGATACGTACTCTAGAGCAGTGGTTCTCAACCACTGAACACCAAAATCTTCCACCTGGGCCTTTCCCAGATGGCGGGCTTAACTATGGGATTAAGTGGAGTAAAGTAGAGGAGTTATGAGGTCATATATCAGCCACATATAAGTGCGATAAAAATAATTCAAAGAAACAATGGGGGACATCTGCATAGGGCTACTTTAATAGGATTCCTCTTGGTTCCTTCCAAATTTTTTCCATGTCTCATTCATACCACTTACTTCTGGGTCTTTCTCTGATCCTCTCTGAATTTATCTCAGTTTTTTCTTCTTTTGTTTCAGCTTTGCAGAAGGCCAACTTCTTGACTGGCCAAGTACATGATTTGCTTTTCTCATTATTATTATTTAAACAACAACAACAACAACAACAACACATTTGCTTGGTGATCCTGCAGAACATCAATCTATGCAACCTCACCAGTGTGGGTGCATAGAATGATGTTCCACAATATAGCATAGTGGTTACTGTGTTGGACTAGGACTGGGAAGACTCGGGTTTGAATCCCCATTCAACCATGAAACTCACTGAGTGACTCTGGGCCAGTCATGTATCTCTCAGCCTAACCTACCTCATAGGGTTGTTGTGATGATAAAAATAAGCATGAGCTCCTTGAGCAGGATATAAATGTAAAAAGAATAAAAATTAAAAATAAAAATCATTCAAAAGCAGCAACAGATCTGTGATGTCCCTGAGGATCTTTGTGATGTCCCCGAAATTCCTTCTTCTTTTCCTTCCCTCAGCACCCCAAGGGTTCACTTGATAAAAAAGGACCAGACAGGGATCTAATTGCACTAACTTTAACAGTGGGCCTAAATTCATACTAAAGTACTCTAGAAGTCAGTAGCAGCCACCAGTGACAGGGATAGATGCTTCAGTTAAGAGACTTGGCACCGACGTATCATTGTGCCAGTTTCCAAGTACAAAGCCTCACCTCGAAAGGACAACGAGCCCTTTCTCATGATCTGTGAGAAGGGCTTGGCAGTGTGCTGCTCAAACATACCTTCCCCACAGATGATTCCTCCATTGTTCCTTGGTGCGCTGATTGCACATCCGGATGATTGCAGCTGCCCCTGACAGCACAGAGGTTAGGGACCTGGGATGTGCCATGCTGGCCCGTGGAACTCCCACAATGCACTGTGCTCATGCACAGGGATCCCCACTGCACTGGGCGAGTGCCCATCTATGTTGCAGCGCCAGCTATGAGCAGCCGGCACTACACACGATTACAAAAATGGGGCTAAGGGAGCACTCACTCAACCCTGTTTAAGCAGCAGGCTCCACAGGTGGGTTTGCCACCACGGTGCCATCAGCAGCCCCCTGGCTGCTATAGGGTCACATGCATTGGCAAAAGTGGGCTTCGATGCCCTGGCCTACTCTTGGCTGCACGTGTGAACAGCCTCAATGTCATATTTCTTAGTCCCTTGGCCAAAAAGCTAAAAGTTATTCATATGGGTGGGATAAGCTTAGTGCAACCCTTCACCTCACAATCAGAACATGCAGATTTATTTAACCAAGACATTAGGTTTATTATATCAAAGTACACAAACTGCAATCAGATAAATGAAAAGCGTTATTTTGTCTCCAGCTTCTCTTAGCTGACAAGAGAGGCAAAGATTTATAGCTTGACTGGCCACAGAATAATCCATAGCACAAGGCAGTCATTTCTAGGTTAGAAAACCAGGATTTTTTCTGTCTCTTCAGCATTTGGCGCAGAGTGGCATTTGGTTCTCTCTGGTTCCAGGACTGAAGAATGGACCTCCAAAGACCCTAATGCCAAGGATGTTACACCAAGGAAGCCTAAAATTGACCCCAGTGTTCAATGTTATCTAGGAAAGAGAACATCAGGCGACTGAGATGGCTTTTTGGTATTGGACACAAGGCAGGGAAAGTTCAAGCTTGTCCTAGCCATGAAACATCCAGATGTCCTGATACCTTTGGGGTTATCAGAAACAAAGGCCAATAGCAAAGAGAAGCTAAATACAGCCCAACCCATTAGAAATGGAGGCAACATTGGCTAATCCAGGCCCAGCCTTACAGATACGTAACACAATTTAATACTTATTTCTGTTTTCTGTGCCGTGACAGTAATGTGACACCACTAGAAATGTAGAAAAATTCATTTGGGATTTAAATCATTCACGGCTGAAATAAATGCATATTGACAGCTATTTTTGACCAAAAAAATGGTAATTAGGAATTCAGTATGTGGGCATTAGAAGCAATGAGGTTTAAGTGCATGTCCAGCTGAATAAGTAACTCTATACCACTGGCAGAACCTGAAAGAGGTTGATGTTCTTCACATGTGGAATATGTCAAGTATATCAAGTGGTCTATTCCCATGGAAGGATTAAGCAGACAGTATAACAAGAGCTGGCAGTGCTTTTATTTTGCTGCAGCAGCGGACAACTGTCATGTTTATTGAGTTTACACTCAGTGCAGGAAGCCGAGATAACAGACAACAGTTTGGAAGGGAGCCAGCAATGTTAGGAGTGGTGAAAAACAAATTGAGGCCAGTGACGTCACAAAGCATCCTGAGGAAAAAAGAAAAGAGGAATCTTCGCTCCCAGCAAATACTAAATGGATGAAGTTATCTTGCAGCTCATTGTTAGCACAAACATTTTTTTAAAACGCTGACATTGCTATCTCCATACACAGACCAGCTTGAAGTGCAACAGCAGGAGTGTCAACAAGAGAAATCAAACAACGCCTTAACGCTTATTGGTACTTCTGACCCAATGACAGCCATTGAGTCTTGCAGTGTTTTCCAAATGAAATGCTCAGATCTCTTTGTTCTTACCTACAGATTACAGAACTCCATTTGGAGGACATTCTTCCTCACACACACTCTGAGCTGTTTATGAAGTCCTCACTAACATCCAAGCCCACTTCCTACTCAGGAACAAAGAAGCAAGTTGTGCCATTGTCCAAATCAATTCTTCATTTTCTTAATTGAAAGAGCACAGTCCAAGAGTCCAAGGAAAGAGCACAGTTTGTCTGGGCAGAGCTGAAGTTTTATTGCAAGGCCCAGGGGACCCTCCTGTTAATAAAGGAGGGAAAATGCACACCACAGAGACACATGGATTGTAGGGGGAAACTGATTTGAAAGAAAGGCAGAAGGCAGCTTCATGTCATCACTGGGGAGATCAAATGTATGTTTGAATCTAATAAGACATAGATCTTTCTTAAAGTAAAGTTGTGCCGTCAAGTCGGCGTCGACTCCTGGCAACCACAGAGCCAAGTGGTTTTCTTGGTAGGGTACAGGAGGGGTTTACCATTGCCTCCTCCCACACAGTATGAGATGATGCCTTTCAGCACCTTCCTATATCACTGCTGCCTGATATAAGAGTTTCCCATAGTCTGGGAAACATACCAGCAGTGATTTAAACCAGCAACCTCTTGATCCCTGGGCAAGTTACTTCCCTGCTGCACCTTACTAACCTCATTTTTAGGCTTCACTCTCTGTCTACAGCACACTATAATTTGGATGACACAAGTTACTCTGCTAGAAATGGTCTGGTAAAGACCATGGGCTATAGAAGGGGTCCAATGTTCTTCAGAAGGGGCCAAATGTTCTCTTTTTTGCTAAAATACCTGGGTTAGTGTCAGGGGTTGGAAGGACAGAACACCCAGAATTCAAGGATTCAATGATTTTACTTTAATGCTCCCAGTGCCAATGAAAACAAATGTATATAAGCTGATGAAAGTAAATCATCAAAACCTAGATGTACCTGTTGAACTAAATAAATATTTGTAATCAAGTTACTGGGTTGGATCCTAAGATGCTCTCATGCAAACAAACTTCCCTTCCCCTATTGCAGTAACTTGAGCCCCCGAAAAGCACTTCAAAAAAAATTGTGGAATGCAGTGCAGGAAGCTGCAGTGAGAGGAGGAAATCCCCCAAAGCTGGGTGCAAGCACATTCTGTGAGAGGAGCACTGCTTGCGGAAGGTACCTGTGCCCAGTTTCCAGGTATTATCCTCTCCATCAGCAGCTTCCTATGTTGCACCCTTTAACATGCCTGAGGCCCTTCTGACCCTCAAGGCTGGCTTTTCAGAGGGGTCAGGGAGTTGAAAGACAGGCAGTGGCGAGGCAGGAGAGAAGATTGCTTCCATGAAAGCCATTGCACTTGGACCACTTAGGATCCAGCCCATGACCTTTTTCACAGGGGGCTGAGCAATCTAAGTTTTCTTTGCATAACATTGCATCTGTGCAACATATTCCCTTCTCTTAGAGCTTACATTTTCTTAGAGCTGTGTGATTTAGGACATATGAATGTCCTTGCTGGTGCCATGGCCAGTTTAAGCATACCGCAACTACTGCAACAGCAGGGGGCCATAGCTTTATTTTATTTTATTTTTTTGAGCTGCGGGCTCATGCTGGGCTGGGGTCTGTGCAAAAGAACATCAACTCAACAGGATGGGAGAGAGAGTGTGTGTGCATCTCAGAAGCCATGATCTTGCAAGAGGAGATTTCAGATAGGCTGGCCCTCTGAGGACTCTGAGAGAGGAGGAGAGGCAGGAGCCATGGGGCAGCCAAGGATGACGCCAGCCATGGAGATCTGAAGGGCCTGGCACTTGTTGCATGAAAAGCAGGAGCAATCTCTCACAAGTCTCTCCTGGATGGAAAAAAAGAACTTTTGCAAGGAGGGGGGAGAAGCAAAAATGGCTTCCCCGGCCCCCAAAAGCTGTGTTGCCAGACAAGCCTTGCATTATTATTTTATTATTGTTTTACATTTTATATCCCACTCTTCCTACAAGGAGCCCAGAGTGGTGTACTGCATACTTCAGTTTCTCTTCACAACAGCCCGGTGCAGTTAGGTTTACAGTTAGTTAGCATGCAGTTAGTTTACTGGCTTCTTGCAAGGACAGACCTCCTGTTCTGCCCTCGTAACGTTATGGGGCATGTCAGCCAATCACTCATTTCAATACCTTATCAAAATTATTTTAAAAATTCTGTAAATACAAATACATGGGATCACTCAAATGAAAGAAAAAACAAAACAAAATCCACCATACATATAAGAGTGCTCAAGTGAAAGTGACCTATGTGAGTCTACAATTCCAAAACACAATATATGCGCAGCTGGATTCCTCAGCTTGAACCTACTTTAAGCAATCATGTTTGGTTATGTGTGAATTCATGCACTTCTATGGATTTGTTCTCACAATTTTTTGTTCTGCCAAAAGTCAGGCAGAGGAGCCATGCTTGCTCCTGATATTCAGTCCTGTGGCTGGCTGAAAAGCTGGTCAGAGGACCGGGAATCATAGGCAACGGGTCTCCACCTCCCTTGATCAAATCTAAGATTATAGATGTTAGTTGTCTGCGTCAACTAACTATGATCGTGCCTCATAACATACAGAAATGTATGTAATGTAACATGCATTTCTGGTACATACATTCAGATCAGTTCCAGCCTGGGACAAAAATTGTTTTTATTAGTGATCACAGAACATTCCCATAGCAGAGAATCCAAATTCTCTGTGATGGTTCACAATAATCCTTGAGTAAGATAAATCTCTGTGCTGTCACTCAGAGGCATAGTGAAACTGACCAAGTTGCTGTGACGGAAATTTTTTACCTAAGGGAAAAGTCCACAACAATTCTTCATGCAACAAATCCTTACTCTGAAATAATAGGAAGGCCTGTGAAGCAAAACATTGATTCAGAGTTACATACTCCAGCCCTCTCCCAGAAGTTGGATTAAGCTGAAAACCTGTCCATGAACCTTTCCTATAACAAGTTAATATAATATTCAGCAGTCATGTCAGAACACGTTTCTGGTGAGTTAATAGGGGCAAGGTCCAAAGAGTGAAATAAGGTGCAACACTGGCAAAGGCTAGGTGTTGCAGGGCAAGTCTGTGGAGACGACAAAAGAAAGTCTTTTTGTTGCTCAGATGAAAGAAGCAGGACTGGCCACAGCATAGAGTCAACATCACCTAGCATAGGGGGTCAGGTCGGCTCAGATCACATTGATTGATTGATTGATTGATTGACTGATTGATTGATTGTTACCGCCTTTCATTAAAGCAATCCCAATGCGGTTTACACCAAAAATTTAAACACAAGAAAATGCTAGTGCCGCATTTTGCACTAGCTGCAGTTTCCAGATATTCTTCAAGGGCATGATGTGCTCTTATGACCGTACATAGCCTATTGATGTTCAAGGTGCTCTTGCAGCTCTGGCTGATCTGCTTATAGAGTCCCCACCCACACCCCACTTCATTTGGCTAGAGCAGAATGGTAGTGAACAGGCTGAACACCTGAGGCTGTGAGACTGAGTTCTGATTCACTGCAGAATTGGGACTTCACTCCTTCAAAGCCCACTAATCCCATTTCTATAAACAGTGCATAGAGTTCATGGCTGTTACCCACAGCCCCAGCTGTTAAATAGTCCAGCTCCATTTAAAATCAAACCATTACATATTATTTCACCATTATATTCATTATAAATTGTTTCATCTGACATTTTATTTAACTCCCATTAAACAATTGCCACCCTTGTAAAAACAGCATTGCCCTGGTCAAGACGGACACTATAAATCACAGGCCGCTACCATGGAGATGCTATTTTTCATCGTAATAAAAATACTTTGAGTTTTTGCAACGCTTGTTGAACTGCATTCCTCAGGTTGCAAAAAGGATTCTGATTCCATGTTGGATTCTTGCTTTGGCAACCACATGACCCTCCTGGACCCACATAAATGAAATGAGCGACAACCGAAATACTGCACTTAAAACAATATTTATTCATGAGCTGTCTGGAGAAAAAGAATGAATAGAGAACAGCTGTCTAGTATTCTTTCACATAACAGAAAAAGTATGGAGTATCTTGTCACACAACTATAAAGCAAATCAAAAACAAACACGTATAATTTGTTTTCTTACACATCACATTGAGTTCTGAAACAGATTTTAGCATGGGACAAAGGGATGGCCAACAACATGTGGTTTTAAAAAGAACTAGACAAATCTCTGAAAAAAATATATGAATGAGCTTGATTCTAATTGAGAACGAAAGCAGGAGAAGTATAGTCCAGGTGTGAAAGGAAGTCACATGGGGAACAATGTATCCATAATTATCTAAACTTTTAAAAGCATTCCATAAACTACAAGATGGATTAAATTAGGGTTGCCAGGTCCAAATGGTGAAAAAGGTCATCACCAAAAAAGTGGAGATAGAAGATGCTTTTGACAGAAATAGTCTCCTCAAAAGTCTCCACTTTGCATAACATTTGCAGATGTTTATTGGTATTATATATGCATGTTTTCATTAAAAAAATGGATAATTTGAGAATAAATACAGCTGAGCTTACCACTGTGAAGCTGATGACCAGGTGAGCTGTATGTCTGCTCAGTCTGCTGTCTAGGTGAAGAGTTATCCAGGTCCCTGCTTCTTAACCACAAATTCATCTCCTGGTCAGGTTTTCCACACACACAGTCCTCTGTCCTCCTCTTCCACGGGGTCACCCAGCCTGCTCTCCCCAGCCAGGCCAGCAACTTCAGCTCTTGGCTTGAGGCAGGGCAGCCAGCTAGCTACCGAGCCAGCCCCTTTGAATGCTGGCACAGTGGTGCATGCACGGTCTCCCACTCGCTTGATGTTCTCTCTATGACCACAAACTTGTATAGATCACTTTTCAAGAGAAGGTTTCACAGTGGTTTTCATATAAAAATAAATAATAAGATGCTTACCTGTCCCCAAAGGGCTCACAATCTAAAAAGAAACGCAAGAGTAACACCAGCATCTACTATGGAAGGAATGCTGTGCTGGGTAGGGATGTGCAGGAATGGTTCTATTTAAACCTAGTTCAGATAGAACCAGGCTGGTTGGACTGCTTTGAACTCAAACTGGACCAACCTCACAAAAAGGGGTACCAGTCCACCAAACTCAGTTCCAAATCAAACCGAATCAAACCAACCGCACTTCCAAAAGAACTGGTTCAGAACCAGTTCGATTCATTTCGAGAGGAATGCTTGTAAAGGGGAATCCAATGAGGATTCCTCTTTACAAGCAAAGGGGGGAACCCTGCCTTTAAATACTTCGAATGGTGGCTGTGGGGTAGTGAGGGTGCACCTAACCACCTGTGGTGGTGGCGGTGGCAGCTCCTGCAAACTCTGGACTGGTTCTGGCGCTCCAGCATGGCCCATGTCTGACCTCCGTGCATGCCTGGAGGCTATGGCGGCATAGTAGCAAATGTAGCATTTGCAACGGGCCCTGCGTTTTTGAAGGCCCCGCACACCCGGCTTCCAACTGGGAATTAAAGTTAAAACTTTACCTGTTTTATTTGATCCAGATTAGATAAAACATCCCTTTTCCTGCTAAATGTGCCTTTTAAGAGAAGGCCCAGCACAGCATTTGTCCAGTGGCTGTTGCTGGTGCCTACCACATTTTTCTTTTTAGAGTGTGAGCCCTTTGGAGACAGAGAGAATCATCTAGCCACTCTTTGCTTTTCTATGTAAACCACTTTGAGAATTTTGATTGAAAAACGGTATATAAATGTACGCTGTTGTTGTAGTAAGTGTGAGTTTGTGACTTGGTCTCCCATACTCCCAAATACAGCAAATGAAAAAATTTAATTACTTTACTATGCAAGTAAATAATTTATGTTTTAATATTTATGTGCATTTTAAAAAATTTAGGGCCCCTTTTTTGCTACAGGCCCCGCACTAGCTTAATCTGGCCCTGCCTGGAGGTCACGCAGATGGAATCTGCACATGCCTGGAGGCCAGAATCAGGCTGCACTGGAGTGCTGGACTCGGTCTGGAGTTTGGAGGAGCCGCCAGAAATGATGAGATGCCATCTTGCTGCCTCCCCGCCCCGCAAGTCACCATTAGAAGTATTTTAAAGACAGGATTCCCCCCTTTGTTTGCAAAGGGGAGAGGAGAGCTGGTCTTGTGGTAGCAAGCATGACTTGTCCCCTTAGCTAAGCAGGGTCCACCCTGGTTGCATATGAATGGGAGACTAGAAATGTGAGCACTGTAAGATATTCCCCTCAGGGGATGGAGCCACTCTGGGAAGAGCATCAGAAGGATTCCAAGTTCTCTCCCTGGCATCTCCAAGATAGGGCTGAGAGAGAGAGTCCTGCCTACAACTTTGGAGAAACCGCTGCCAGTCTGAGTTGACAATGCTGAGCTAGATAGACCTATGGTCTGACTCAGTATATGGTAGCTTCCTATGTTCCTATGTTCCTCACTGGATTCCCCTTTACATGCATATCCTATGAACTGAATCGAACCAGTTCAGCCCGGTTCAACCTCAAACCAAACTGGGGGACAGTTCGACTTGAACCGGCTCATGGATCAGCATAGTTGCATGTCCTCTATTCCTAGTTGGCAACTTTAGTTTAAATGAATGGTTAGATGCTTTGTTTAGTTTAAATGAATTTAGTTTAAATGAATGGTTAGATGCTCCTGGCTTAAATGCTTTGCATTTAAGCCAGGAGGCGAGTCTCACGATCAGTGAGACCTGCCAGAGGGGGTTCTGCGGGGAGAGCTATCTTAGCCCGCTCTCCTCGCAGACAATCAAGGCAGCAACCCAGGTGGCCGGAGCGGCTGCCCACATACATGACTGCGGCTCCATCATGGAGCCGGCAGGGGCTGCGGGGATCGGGGACCATGTGGCCCCCGGAAGTTCCAGGATGCCCCGCGCAAGCGCTGAGCTGCTTGCAGCCTCCCGGCTGGGGGTCTCCTCATGTGTTGCCATGCTGAGGAGCCACGGTGCGGAAATACACGGTCAGGAACCCTGGGTTAGCGGAGTGCTTGCTCCGCTAACCTGGGCTAAGGGGAGGGCTACTTTGGCAGGCTAGCCACCAGGGAAACACCAGGCTCGCCTGCGAGCCCACTGGTTCTCACGATGACTGGAAAGCGGGCTAAGCTGCCTTAGCTTGCTTTCCAGTGATCGTGAGAATACCCTCCAGGTCTTTTAAAGGTAGCAGACCAAAACTGTAAGGGTGTTAGAATGGTTTGCCCAATCCCAAGCTGTTGGTGGGAGATACCACCTTCTGAATGCATTCCACAATGTGGTGGGGGGGATCTCCCTGCAAATAGAAAACCTGAATGACAGAAATAAAGGTTCTGGCTCAAACCTCTTTCTGTTGTGCTTAGTTTTGGTGTGTAGGAGTTTTTCTCATAGGGGATCACTCAAAAACATAACTCCCCCACCCCCCACCCACATATGCAGTCTATTGTAGTACAGTCCCCTCTACCACCTTGGAATTCCAGCACCATGTGTGGACAAGCCAAAGATATAATCAAAAAATCTGTGCAAGCTGTACAGGAAATATTTTCTGATGTCACAATTCACCAAAGGGGCCAAATATGGGTAGCGGACAAATTTACTGGGTGTTTATTTCCTTCATGCAGGTCATTAGACCTGTCATAATATTCCATTAGGAAAAACATATGCCACAATTAGTCTGGACTGTTAGTCCTTCAGGTCCAAGTGGACACTTTTATGTATGTATGCTTGTATTTTTGTATGCATTCATTCATTTATACATTCATCAGATGGAATTCAAGCTGATGAATGCCACTCTTTCTATTTATTCATGTAGGCATTATGTTATTTCATAAGAGATCACTTTGTTTTTCACTACAGCACATAACAGTTTTAAAAAACATGCCAGACCTGAGGGAAAGCCAAGAAGAGATAAATACATTAAATGCTAGAAGCAAGTTCAATCTCATGCCCAGTGTGGTGGAAAACTGGTGGGAACAACACCCTGCAGTTTTCATAATGCCACTTTTGTGCCACCTTGCACAAAACACTTGGTGAGTTTTCATAATAAACACCAGATAAGTCACAAATAATGGGATACCTGTCATCATTCAATAGATACATTTGTGGAGGGGAGGGGAAGGGGGTAAGTATAAGTTTTACTCAACAACTGTCAAGAGTTAAACATCACTGGTACAAAGTAGGAGATCTTCCATCGGCTAACACTTCCCATAACCTGATAGAAGAGTTCAACTGCAGTTTTTACATCTTTGTTGCTCCCTTCCTTTCCTAAGGACTAGGTGAGGAGGAAATATACTGCATATATTTAAGACATATAAGACAGTACAGCCTTCCCAAATGCCAGGTAACAAAAATTGTTAAGTTACAACCCAAGAAAACTTTGATTTGCAAAGGGTAAGTATTTTACATCAACACAACACATTGCTAATTCAAATAGCCTTGAAGCTGCAGCCACTGAATACACAGAAACACAAAATATAATTCAAGAAGAGAAAAACTGAATGTTACCCGGTGCTGCATATAGAAATGTATTACCTCTCTCACTGGTGTGATAGACTCAGGCAGACTTTTCCTTCTATTTTGCTATTAGGTTGAATCCCTCCCCCCTACAAATTGTAAAGCAAACATCACATGTCTGGAAACACTCAGAAATTAGTCATGTAAAAACTGTTCTTTACAGTGGTAGAGTTTAAGAGTACCTGCATGTTTAGCAGATTAGATTCAAATCTCAGGTGAACAATAGCCTTGAGGGAGTCAGCTGCATCTTCCCTTCTGCACAACGGAAATAATGAAACAAATTCCAGAAGAGTAATAGAGGCTATTCACACATGCATGCAAAACCGGGCTAAGGGAGCCCAGCCCGGATTTAGATACATGTGTGAACCTCCGGGATCGGGCCGATCCCAGCGGCACCATGGCGATAAACCCACCTATGACATCTCCCTTTAAAATGAGGTTAAGGGAGAGAGCGCTAGTCTGTCAGCTATGGCACTAGCAGACTCAGGGAGGGAAGGAGTGATCCCCACAATGCACCACACACTCACACAGTGCATTACTGGAGCAGTGGGGGGTGAGGCAACTCAGGGTGATGCACACATCCTGACACCCAAACCCCTGGAGCAACCAACAGCATCGGCGATCGTCTGGGCAAGTGATCTGCCTGCCCAGATGCAAGGACCTGCTTGTCTGCGGGGGAGACAAGCTTTTCGAGGCTTCCTCCCCTCAACCCATCGGAGCCCTTTCTCTGCTTGCAAGAAAGGGCTCATAGTGTAAGTATGCTGCAGCAAGCTGATGAAGAGACCTCTGACACTCTAAAGCTTAATATATGTATTGGGGCATGAGCACCTAGTGACTGATAAACATCCTGAGTAATGAAGCACACAAGCAGCAACTGAAGCTAGGGATGTGCACGGAACCGCGGCTGGGCGGTTTGAAGGTGGCGGGGGTGCTGCTTTAAGAGCGGGGGAGGGTGCACTTACACCTCCCACTGCTTTCCCCCTACCAACACGCATTGCTGTTAAAAGCCTTTAGGGTGGCAGCATGGCTCCCTGCCACCCCGTTGCCCTCCTCAGCCGGAAGTGGTTGGAAGTACCGGGTGCGCATGCGCCCATCGTGTGTGTGTGCATGCATGGCAGACAGGTACATGCATGCGATGGGCGCATGCGCACCCGGTACTTCCGGTCATTTATGGCCTAGGAGGGCAACAAGGCGGCAGGGAGGCACGCTGCCATCCTGAAGGCTTTTAACAGCAACGAGTGCCAGCGGGGGGAAAGTGGCGGGAGGGGTAAGTGCACCTTCCCCCACCCTTAAAGTGGCCCCCTCCGTCAAACTTCAAACCGGCCCTGTTTTTGAAACTGTTTGGAGGCCCATAAAAGGGCCTCTGAACAGGTTCGTGCACATCCCTAATGGAAGCACACATGCAGTGTGCTGCATCCCGGTGAAAATATGTCCCTGAGAGTTATGCAGGATATATTTTCTGAAGTCACAGTCAGCTTCAGAGGGAAGGAGAGGTTGACAGAAATTGCCACTCCACTTCATTAGCCTTGATGTCGGTATGTGTATTTAGCCTAATCGCAGTCACCTAATGAAGAAACTAACTTCGATACTGGCACAATATTTTCTAATGCAGACAGGAATAGGCCATATCTAAAGGTATGCAGTTAAAGTTTCCTGCAGTCCTCATAGTGCTTAGCTTATTCTGAGAGAGTGTGGGATGTGATACTAAGGGAACTAAAATTAGCACCAATAACTAGGGATGTGCACAAAACCGGTTTGCCTGGTTCGGTTTGAATTTGAACCGGGTTTGAACCAGGAAGGGGTGGTTCAGTTTTGGTTTTGCTCAACCCCCCCGGTTCAGTTCGAATTTGAACCGTTTTGAACTGGTTAGAACTGGTTCGAACCTCCAAAAGTGGGTGGGGTGGTAGCTGGCACCCATGGGTACCTGCCACCCAAACCCCAATCGGACACTCGTATGATTTTTTATGAATGTTTGAATTTTATTTTTATTTTTCTCTCATAGGGTATAATGGGACTTACCCTCACTCTGGACCACCCCAGCACCCCCCAAATGCAGTTATGGAGCTGCTGAAACTTCCATTCTTCCCTATGGAGAAAAACCTTAAAGCCAATTGTGGGGTGCTAGGGTGGCCCAGAGTGGGTGGTGGTGTAGTGCACAGAGGGTGCCAACCACCCGCATGGGTTGCTAACCCATGGATTACTGGGTTTTGTTGTTTCTGAAGTGTTCTGAGTGTAGATTCTTTGGTAGCATATAATATTTTCAATGACAAACCATGAATCCAATCTCATTTGCTAACCTTAAAGACACATAAACTTCAAAAATCACTTAAAAATCAGCCTTTTGCCCAATTCCTTTCAAATAATTCTGATAGCTTCCTGGCCCTCCTTCAGAACTACCACCCACCACACTCCACTCTAGGACACCCATTTGCCCCTGACGTGAAGCTATACATTTGCTGCAATCTTCATTATTCCCTATGAGGAATTCCAAAATACTTTAAAAATTCACCAATAATCAGAGGAGTGTCCGATTGCCTTGGGGTTTTGTGGGTGGTAGGCATCCCTGGGTTTCTACCAGCTACCCCACTTTTGTGCCCTTAGGTGCTCCACAATAGGGGATATGGGCTGGTTCGGGTCCCATTATACCCTATGAGAAAAATAATTGAAAATATTTCAAATATTCATTAAAAATCGTAGGAGTGTCCAATTGCTTCGGGGTTTGGGTGATTGTTGGCACCCAAGGGTGCTCCACAAGAGGGAATAATGGGATGGTTCAAGTCCGATTATACCCTATGAGAGAAGAAGAAAAATAAAATTCTAAAATTCATAAAAAATCATATGAGTGTCCGATTGGGGTTTGGGTGGCAGGTACCCATGGGTGCCAGCTACCACCCCACCCACTTTTGGAGGTTCAAACCAGTTCAAACTGGTTCGAATCGTACCACCCCCAGTTTGGTTCTTATTCGAACCTGCAGCTCGAACCTGATGGCTAGTTTGGTTCAAATTCCAACCATCGAACCACCCTGGTTCAAATTCAAACCGGTTCAAGTTCGAACTGGTTCACATATTCCTACCAATAACATTATTATTTCCCCTAAGAAGACAAAATTACTCTAAGAAAAACAATGGTGGGGGAGAGCAAACTATTTCAAAGACTTTTTAGCGCCATAGAAAACCTATTTTAAAAAAATGTTTGTCCCCATCTTTTAATTTTTAGAACAGCTTGATAAAAAAGCAACACTTTTGTTACTCTTGAAAAAAATGTTTTTCAACAAACTACATTGTTGGGGAATGACAACATGAATTGGAACTATTTGTTCATCCTTGCTGGAATCTTCATGCCTAACGTTCATAATTCCTCCATTGCCTTGTAAAACCAGAAAAGGTGTTTGCATAACTCTTCATAAACTTTACCATAAACCCACCAGGTGGAACATGTTGCCCATATACTCTCTTGTAAAAGTGAGATTCTCAAGAAATGCAGCAGAGATACTGTAAGTGTCAACTGCTAAACTAGATCAGGAAAAATCTGAAGTAAACTGGAATAGGGACTCAAATGGGCAGCTGAAGAGAAAGGGAAGGGAAGTGGGAAGGTTGAGAAATAAAGAGGAAGAAAGGAAAGAAAAAAGTGTGGTACTTGCCTGCAAAGTAAGGTATGAAGATGGGGATGAAGGGGAGATGGGTTCCTGAAGCATGCCTTCTCCTTGAATGTCCAAAACCGTCATGTGGGTGGCTGATCTGGCTGCCCAGGGCTGCAGCAGGGATCGTCTGCAGGGAGAGTGGGCTAAGCCCGCTCTCCCCACAAACCCTGTTATGGCAGGTCTCACCAATCGTGAGTCCCGCCTCACTATGTTTGGGACACCTCTCTGCCTGCAGGTACACAAGTGTTGTGCAGTATCAAAACCAAACCATCAAATCAAACAGAATCTTTATTACAGTCATAGACCAGCATAAAGTATAAGGGGTGGTTGCACTTACATATTGCACATACATACAAGTAGATATTAGAAGTCTAGGAGTAAGTAACACAATACAAGCATATGAAAAAAGATAGTAGTTAATAATGGTTCTTCAGGAGGACTTTTTAAAATTTGTTTGGTTTTATTGTTTGTAGTAGAAGTTTGATTGTCTTCTCTTCTACATTTGTTTTAATCTCATGCTGGTCGCTGACCGAAATAAAGATATTTGATTTGATAATGGTAAGAAATGGGTACTAATATTTATAAAAGGTTTATAAAAAGCATCATTTTAAAAAACAACATAAAAGCATAAAAGAGAAAAGCAGAAATGCCTTAAAAGGTTATATGAAAAGCATCGAGGCAGTAAAAGACATAGAAAATCATATAGACATAGTAAGAGTTTTATCAATTTAAGGCAAGGTAAAAAGCCAAGTGGCTGTAGGATTGTAAAACTGTAGGAAGCGCTCTGTGTGCTGGATTTCGTCTATAAGGTTGGGTGCTGGGCACAAACAAGAGGTCATCATTTCCCAGATTTTAACTGCTGCTGTGTAGAACCTGGCAACCCTGTAAGTGGTGGTGGGGTTGTTATCAGAAAGCAGTAGAGAGGTGTAAAATTAGTCCGCATGATCAAGATATTTACGTAATAATGGTAGAATGAAGGTAGAGCAAATTTCCCTGTAATATAAACACTGAAGAAGGACATGCTCTGTTGTTTCTACTTGCCCAGAGTTGCAACAAGGGCATTGACATTCCAAGAGTGGGATCTTCCTATATTGTCCTTCAAGCACGGCTGAGGGAAGAACATGGCAACACACCAGCATGAAGGCCCTCTTGTGCTTTGGAATTTCCAGTTGTGTAAGGTATGCTACAGGGGAGGCAGAGTACCTGAGTCCTTCACTGATGAGGAAGTTCGGGGAGTTTGCAGATCAGGAAGGCAGAGTACCAGAGTACCTGAGTCCTTCACTGATGAGGAAGTTCGGGGAGTTTGCCATACCGTTCTGGTGCAATAACATTTAAGTTGATAAATGAGAAGTTGATCACAGTGCATAAATGATAAGTTGATCACAGTGCATGTGATCAACTCGGGGACTTCCAGGAGTCTCTGGGTGAGGCACCTGATACGGTATTTCACACTTGGGGTTGGAGGGGGGGAGAACAGCCCTTCAGGGTTTTGGCAGCCCAGAGTGCTGGGAATGGCCCCTGCTCAGGAGATGGCTCAACTCACCAACTCAGAGTTCAGCGGCTTGGGTTTGGGATGGTGGGCCGGAACTTGAACACAGCTTGGAGTGAAGGGCTGCTTTTAAAAACTTTGATTGCACGCGCTCCAATGGGGCAAAGTTGGGGAAGGGGCCCTTCAAAACCAAAATATATTTGTATTAAATTAAAATACAAAATCCATAGAAAACCTAACAATCTAGTCAGCAAAGAGCAGTAGCATTATGCCACAAAATCACACCCCCAAAGTCCTCATGCAGAATACAAACATGGTTTCTCAAAACACTGCATTAAAACAGGCAGCCGCTTAATTGAGTAAAATCAGTAATAAAAGCAGCAGTAAAAAGGCAGTAAAACAGCAGCCATAAAAATGGAACTGTGAATAATCTGACAATCTGAGCAGCAATACACTGAGCCAAATAACATACCAACCACAAGTAGAGCCAATTTACACATTCTCTTGCATGTTGTGTGTTCAATTTTTAAGCCACAGAAATGACAGGACTATTCTGGTTTGAATAAATCTACATTATATCTATTTGGAAGCACCAACAGTAGTGCTCATGGAGGGACTTTTTGCGACTGTGGTGTTCTACCTGGATGCATGTTGAGCAAGGGGTTCCCCATTTGTGGGCTTGTGCAAGAGGTTGCACCCAGATCCAATAAGAGAGGGGACACAAGAAATGAACTGAACTTGGGCCAGACTTTATTAACAGTGCTGCTACGACATCAATAGCCACCTAATGGCGCAGTGGGAAATGACTTGACTAGCAAGCCAGGGGTTGCTGGTTTGAATTCCGGCTGGTACGTTTCCCAGACTATGGGAAACATCTATATCAGGCAGTGGTGATACAGGAGGATGCTGAAAGGCATTATCTCATACTGTGTGGGAGATGGCAATAGTAAACCCCTCCTGTATTCTACCAAAGACAACCACATGGCCTTGTGGTCGCCAGGAGTCGGCACTGACTCGACGGCACACTTTACTTTACCGTTACAACATCAGTAGCAGGAATACATAACTAGAATGTGGATGCCAACCCTCCCCCAGGTAGCCAGCCTCTAACACAAAGACTGACCTCACCTTCATGAGGTAAACAACTGGGCTAGAAGCTACTAGCACTGCTAAACCTCTTTAAAGCCACACAGTTTACTGCACTGAGAGAAAACTGCCCGAGCCTCAGAGCTCTGAGTAGGTGAGCTGAACAAATCCCAAAGAGTATTCTATTCCCAGACACGCCTAGGCAGCAAAACCCTGACAGGCTGTTCCCTGAAATTCCCTTTAAAGTCAGTCATATCATCAGCTGAACATCAACAGTTTAACTTAGATACCTGCACTTATCTGCCAGTATGACTGGGCTACACTAGTTACTGACAGCCGCCCTGGATTCATCAAGGGCCACAAAGTATTGAGTGAGAAGTACGTGAAAAAGTTGAAGTACAGCCAATCAAGTGAGAACAAAAAAACCAAACCAAACAACTCCCCTACTTGGCCCCAAAGGTAACCAGCTGATCCCTCTGTGAAAATGACCAGGTGGATGAGTGCTGCACTTCCGCTGGAATGCTGCATGCTGGGGTCGGAGCTGGCCTTTAAAGAGCAGACACCACACTAGGGATGTGCATGGCTCCGAACCGGTCCGGTTTGGCACGGGGGGGTTGTAGCTTTAAGGGTGGGGGGTAGTACTTACCCCCCCCCCGCCGCTCTTCCCCCTCCGGCGCTGTGGTTTTTGGTAAAGTTTCTGGGGCGGCAGCGTTCCTCCCTGCCGGCCCTGCCCCCGTTGTTAGCCTGCCAGAGCCTAAGTAAGTAACACGCATGTGCCCGTTCCGGCGCGCGTGCGCACCCGCCGCTGCCACGCACACACTCCGCATACATCACACGTCATCGTGTGACGTATGCGGTGCACACGCATGCCGGAACGGGTGCATGCGTGTTACTTAATTAGGCTCTGGCAGGCTAATGACAGGGGCAGGGCCGGCAGGGAGGAACGCTGCCGCCCCAGAAACTTTACCAAAAACCACAGCACCGGAGGGGGAAGAGCGGCGCGGGGGGGGGGGAAGTACTACCCCCCGCCCTTAAAGCTACAACCCCCCTCCGTGCCGGGCCGCTGGACCGGCTCGGATCTGAACCAGTTCGGATGCCTCCAGCATGACCTCCGAACCAGTTCGGGCACATCACTACACCACACCCCTCAGATTGGTCACCTGACACGTGACCTGACAAGCATGCCTGCGTGCCCTGCCTGCCCTGGCACTGCATTGGGAGCCAGGGCAGGAGCAGCATTGTGAAACAACATGTTGCACTACAGCTGGAAACTAATCTTCACGCAGTGACCATGGACAACAGTCTCATGCTATCACAACTGTATTAACAGCCCAAGACTGGTCTGAATACTACACAGAATTATTTAACGGGTTTTTATCCTGCCTTTCCTAAAATGTTGGCACAAAGTGACTAGGAATGACAAAATCCATAAACACAATCAAAGATCATAAAATACACCATTAAGTCAATAATAAAACAGAAGAAAAGACCAACACACATTGGGTGATGCTCCAGATTTTCAAGGCTGCTGTGGTCCTACTCAGCATGGCATTCATGGGAGTTCCCCAGGGAGAATCTTCTTTGAGGCAGGTGGGGCAGATTGAGGTGTGCGGCTGTCATAGTCCATTCTCATACCCTTGCTACCATGACATACTAGGTTTGTAGGCAAGGGCTGTGTGAGTCCACTTCACTGCACCATGCCTACTCGCCACCAACTTGTGTTCTAAATCACAGCAGGCACATGATGCAGCAACTTGGTTGAAGCCAAGCAGGTCTGGATCTGGTCAATGCCTGAATAAGTAGGTGCGCCTGGGAACCCTTACGATTTATTTAAAAGATTTCATACCTCTGCTTTTAGGCACAAAATGTTTTACAAGGCAGCTTGCAATGTTACAGTAAAGCAACAATAACATGCAATTAATTAGGAATGGCAATAACATAACTCTGTGCACACTGCCTTAAACTTCCCAGAGGAAAGCTATATGATGAATGAGTAAACTGTGAACTAGTCACTATGAGGACATGAGGGTTGGAGCCAGAGAAGTTAAAGCAAAGGTTTGACTTCATTTAGTCAGACAGAAGAGCTGAATATGAGCAGAACTGGCGTCCACCAACTACAACAGGAAGTGAATGAGGTTGTCAGAGTTCAATGTGCTAGGATTTAGCCAGCAGGCATGACATGGGAAAACCATATGTAAGCCTGCAAAATGTTATCAGGTTCACGTTCTCTCGTAACTTGCAGTTTAGATGAGAAAGGGGATAACATATTTAGTTGATTATAGGTTTAAACCAGAGGTATTCACCAAGAGGTTGCCAAGGGTCAGTTCAGAGTTAGTGTTTAATTTTGTTAGGGTCATAGGTGTAGTGATATATCTCACTGCCAGAAAAAACTGTATTAATATTCTTGAATGTAGCTTAAAATTTAACATATTCAAATAAATCTGTTTTGTATTTCTTACACGCACAATTGTAAATACAGGCTCTAATAACACATAAGCAGCTACAGCTCTCCCCACCCTGTAATGCCCGCATCCCTATCCCATTCTGGAGCTCCCCTCCTGTCTGCAACCCTCTGCTTCCCACATTGCCAGTGCAACCATCCATAAGCTCTGCCACTGCTGCTTTGCGGCCAGCTAGAGGACTGGACAAAACTGGCCCTATCCACCCCCAGCACAGTACTTCCAGAGACTGTTGCTGGTGTCTATCTTACATTTCTTTTTAGATTGTGAGCCCTTTGGGGATAGGGATCCATCTTATTTATTTGTTATTTCTCTGTGTAAACTGCCCTGAGCCATTTTTGGAAGGGTGGTATAGAAATTGATTGAATGAATGAATGAATGAATGACATGACATGACATGACAGCTCTTGTGTTTACTAAAAGGTTCTGCTGAGTGACAATAGGGGAAGGTGAAGGGATGAGGCTGCACAGTGCAGATGTTGCAATTTGGCATGCAAGGAGTGGTCAGTGAAGCGGGGGGGACCCCTTTGGCCCACCACACCCTCTCTGCACATATCCACATTGTCAACACAATGTGCATACTGTATGGGCTAAATATCACAACTTTGGGCTAAATATCATAGGCGAAGACAAGCTGACTCCACTCCCAGCCTATCAGAACTGTACACTCTTGGAAGCGAGAAAGTATATGGAAATTAACAAGTTGTTCTAGTAAGAACTAATCTGCCTACTTTCCTTTCACTATCCCTACAAGAGGACTAGATTTCGTCCAGATCGGTTAGGCAATTCGCAAGTTAGCCCATTTGTGTCTCAGATGTTCATGATCTGCCATCTTGAATTGGAGTGGATGGCATCATCACAAACTATGCATTTGAGGTGTCCCTATGTGTCCCTATAACTTTGGTCCAGTTTGGTTCCCACTTGCACCTCAGATGTTCACATGTCTGACATCTTGAATCAGTGTGGATGGCATCATTACAAACTATGCCTTTGAGCTATCCCTATGTGTCCCTACACCTGCAGCAAATTTGGTTCAGATTGGTTAGGTGGTCCACAAGTTAGCCCAATTGCAGCTCAAATGTTCACATGCCTGCAATCTTAAAATGGGGTGGAGGACATAATCACAAATGGCGCCATTGAGGTGTCCCTGTGTGTCACTCACTACAACTGCACCAAATTTGGCTCAAATGGGTTAGATAGTCCACAAGTTAGCCCACTTGTGCCTCAAACTTTTACACATCTGCCATCTTGAATTGGGGTAGATGACATCATCACAAACTACACCACTGAGGTGCCCCTATGTGTCCCTGCAACTTTACCTGTTTGGGTTCATATTGGTTCAGGCATTGCTAAGTTGACGGGGGGACGGACACACAGACAGACGGACAGACACATACATGGAATGCCGGGTGATCTCATACGCCTACTGGAAAGTAGGCTACAAAGAAGTAGAAGGAATACGGGGGCACCCATGTCTGTTTATTCAGATATATTCAGTAAGTTTGTGGTGACCAGAAAGATGGCATAAACCGCCTGGATCCCAAATTCCACAATTGTTAAGGGACAGTGTGATACAGTAAGGTTATTCATACACACAGCCTAAGGCTAGGGCATCCCAGCCTGGGTTAAGCTGTGCATGTGAAGTACCAGGATCTGCATAGATCCTGGCACTGCCTGCCTGCCCACCTGACCCAGCTTTTTACACTGGCCTTTAGCCACAGTTGAGGGTGCAAGTGAGAACACACACACAGAGATGGGTGGCTAGAGTGTTAGGAGGTCTACCCCAATGCACTGTGCTTATTGTGCAGTGCATTGTGGGATATGTGGATGCTGGGATAATGGGTCGGGATGGATCTTCCACTGATCCGCATTGCACGGAGCAGCACGAATTGTCTGGGTGCATGGTGACACATCGAAGATTCAGCAGAAGATTATCTGGGGGGAAGGTTGGTGAAACCCTGCCTTCTCTACTGTGCCATGCTCCCTGCTCCTACAGGAGTGTGTGATTAGCCTTAGTGAGTAGTATTGGACTTGTATCAAGGAGACCTATTCTTGAGCCTTGTTCAGCCATGAAGCTCATTTGGCATCTTATTGGATATGCCCCAGCCTAACCATAAATAGAGCCAGCATAGCATAATGGTTAGAGTGCTGGACTAGAACTGGGAAGACCTGAGTTTGAATCCCCATTCAATCATGAAACTCACTAGGTGACTCTGGGCCAGTCATGTATCTCTCAGCCAAACCTACCTCACAGGGTTGTTGTGAGGATTAAAAAAAAAAACCACCATGTACACTGCTCTGAACTCCTTGGAGGAAGAATGGGATATAAGTGTAAAAATAAAACAACAACAACAACAACAAACAATCTTGCAACACACTTATGTGTTTTATTGTATGTTTTTAACTTTTGTAAACCGCCTTGGGGTTATCTTTTTAATGAAAGGCGGTATATAAATGCAAAAATAAAATAAATAAATAAATAAATGTGGATACAATGGGTTGACCATCATGAACTGCCTGGAGGAAGAACTGGAATCAAATGTGTTTGATGTGATAATTATATAATGTGCACAAACCGCCCTGTCCAGGGACTGGTTAGACATCTTTTTTAAAAAAACAAATAAAACAAAGAAACACTCCCAGCTCACACCTCCTTTTTTTATTCAGTTGCATCAGTCTTAGAAATAATGCAGCTTTTATTGCTTGCTCTATCTATGCCATTTTTAAATCAATCATTCAAAGAAGAATAGGTGAAGCCTGTGTATGGTGAAGGGGGGAAATGACATTCACCAATAAAATCTAATTTGGTCTATATAAAACAGATTTCCATGCTAAATGTAGGTGTTGACATTAATTTTATACAAGCCATTTATCAGTCTATTGGATATAGCAAAGATTAATACCTAGGAAAGAAAGAACTACAGAACCACTATATTAATACCCACATATTATCAGTTCAGTTTTGTGTTCAAAGACTAGGTAATCAAGCCATAAAGGAGAAAGAGGGTAGTATAGTATCAGTGGAGTCAGTGTCAACAATGAGAATACCAAAAGTAGATGGAGGGACTAGATGGAGCATTCTGTGTGTTCATTGAGATGGAAGCTTTTCATAATAGGCTATTTCTGTGCAACAGATCTGGAAAGAAAGTTCAATAGCATGAATATATCTGGCCACTATTGAGGCTCTGTGTACATATTAATTACACAGGCAAACTATAACTTTTCATTTTACTTGAATTTCTTTTTGTTACGTGCTATTTTTAAAATCACATCTCAGTCTGAGTTTCATTATGGGCTTATCTGAATAACCTTTTGGCTTATTTTCCATCCATGCTGCCCTCTTCTTTTAATTTGAATCTTCAGTAAAATATTAGGGCACAATTCAGCCATGCCTTTTGTTCTTCCCTTGAAATCAATGGGTCATAAAACACTTAGCTGACACAATGAGGGAAATGACTCAAAATAGTCCCATCGAAATTAAAAGGAGAAGTCAGGCATTACCTAATTTGTCCTTTTAATTTCAGTGGGACTGCTTCTGAGTCATTTTCCTCATCATGTCAGCCATTAGTAGGGTAGAATGCAGTACTAATTGTAATCAGTGCAGATAGATTACAGCAATTGCCATCCAGACAAAATTACTCATGAGTAGTCCTATTGAAATTAATGGGAAAAGCTAATCATTAGCAACATACCAGACACTCAAGAGTGCATATTTAAATGCTCCCTGTGTAAAAGAAAACAGAAAAAAAAGAAACAAATAAACCACACCCATTCAAAAATTACCATGACTGGAAACTTAAGAAGTCTGCATTGCATGATTGTTCTGAATAGATAGACTGGCCTTTAGAATCTATATAGTTTTACTACATTTAGTCCTACTTTAGAATCAATATAGATTCTAATCTATAGATTAGAATCCTTTAGAATCGATATAGTTTTATTATATTTTTGTTTCTGGAACAATCTACTTTTGTGGCATTTTTAAAAAAATGAAATGGGAGCTGAGGCCTTCTGGGTTTATAGATAACACTGTTCTCTTCACAAAATTACTACACATCGGGCAAGGCTATGGCCTTGAATATCCTCCAAATGATACCTGGGCATAGGAACATGTAAAAGAACATATGCACCCTTTGGGAATTAGACCACAGGTTCAAGTTACTTCATAGGCAAATGAACAGAATGCTTAGTTACTCTTGAGCCTAATGAAGTGTGTGTGTTTTTAAAGCCCTGATAGTTGTTTTTAGAGTAGGCGCTATCCTTTCAGCACCACAACAGCAGGCCATGAATAAAGATAAATAGAACATAGGCACATTCATTATGATGCAGATCCTTTTACAGCTTAAAAAAGTAAGCCCTTTGCAATTTAAAAAAGAATGCTTCTCAAATGCTGAAAAAACCAATGAACAACTATGAATCTTGAACATTATTTCATCCTTGGCTATGGTCATTTTAAAATGTATGATTCTATCCATAATATTAAACAGATGGGAGGGGGAGGCTTTGTTTCCCCCAATAAAAGTGCTTTCTGTTGTCTCTTCTTCACCCTTAAGACTGGAGCTCAAGAGCACTGAATTAACATAACAGCTAATGGAGTTGTATCTAAGCATCTTAGGGCTGGTGTGAGAGGTCAACCACTTTGACCAGCCATGGTCCAAATTCATGGCATAAATCCAACACAGATTAAAATACACCATCATTTGGTTTAAGCACACCTAACTCTACATGGATGGATACTTCAGTGCCTCTAAAAGTCTCATCTGATTTCTCTCCAGATTTTGGAATTATGAATTCCCAATCTTGTTTTTAAGCAGAACTGATACATTAGGAATCCTACCTTGTTCTATGTTTTTATTTCCAAGTTTTGTACACTGTGCATGCAGTGTGTGGCACAGTTTCCCATTCCATCCATTTATTTGTGTCCTTCCCTGCATCTACATTTCCAGAACACATATGGACCTTGATAAAACACTAGGGGGAAAAGTGAGATTGATGTCATCCATGTATGATGCATCAATATTATTTTTCTCTGGTGTCTTACTGATGGACAGAAATATATATCTACATCATCAGCAAAACTCTACACAAAAAGGATCTCAATACAGTATAATATTGAGATTACATTCACCATGTTTTCTCAATGCACAGAGCTCCACAACAGTAACATATAGGGTAGTGTAGACGACATAAACTGAAGATAACTGAAAGGTGATGCAAACTGTATATGCTCCAGTTCTGGAATTAGTCTTAGAAATTCTCCTCATTCAACCAGAATTTAGGAAGAATAGATTTTCCTAGTCTTCGGGTAGTGTCCACATACTATAAATGTTATTTTTTAAAATCATAAATGTTTTAACTAATTTTTGCCCAGAATTTGCCCAAGTATAAATCTGTCAAATGACTGGAGATTTCTTACACTTAGCAATTAAAGGTCACAGATAAGAAGCAATGAAAAGATTTAGAATGGGGTTTGCCAATTTGAAGCATTGCCCAAACCAAAATATGAATTCTGTTTGTATGAATTGGCCTTATTAAATTGTGCACATGAGTCTGGATATGATTGTTATAGTAAGATAAATATATCCAGTCAAGGAGACTAGATTACACAAAGCAGTTGGATCTATCTAATCTGTGTTTAATTTTCCTATTTTCCATTTGCCATAGCCTTGTTACAAGCCGAGTGTGAAACGTGTTTGACAAGCTGCTCTGAGAGATGTTGCAGGGGATATGGCCTCATAACTGGTTGCCCTGTTTGCAGTATTTGGGGTCAGGAAGAAATTTTCCATTCATCATGTGCTGGACAGCTGTGTTCACTTCTCTGAGCTGCCTGGAGCATTTTGCTCTGTAAGCACCTTTATGTTGTGTGACATACCTCCTCTCTCTTTGTGGTACACACTGTTCTGGGTTGCATACATTTGGGAGAAAGGGCCTAGCAAGAAGATAATCTTGCTTTTCAGAAGGGACTTGGAAAGATAGTATTTTGTTCAAACTCTTAATGAAAAGTGAGTCTTCAAACTTTTAATGAAATCACCCCTAGGGCTGATTCTCACAATCACAAGCTCTTTCCTCCACCCCCAATATTTGTCCTATGGTGACACAGTCATGTGAAATTTCCAGTGAGCACATGTGAACCTGCAGGTAGAAGGTGAATTCTAATTTCTGCCTAATGAGACCTGACCATGGTTATCCATATCATTGCTACATCTCAACTGGATTACTTTAATACACTTTGTGGACAGGTTCTCACAATCAGAAGTAAGGTGGAGAAGCTTCCAGCAAAAATTCTGGAAATGTGTGCTCTCCCCAAAATGCATTATCTGGCCAGTGGAAATATCAGGCTGAGGACCAAGAAGTGAGTCATGGGCTAGCAGTAATCCCAGTCAGTCGGCATGGGATCCCGACTGACTGGGATCTTGAACATCAGTGATCGGGAATTTTATCTAGACTGGAGGAGGTCCATTGCCCATGCTGAACAACTGGAATTGCTTCTCACACATGATTACTTCCCGAATATCCTACAAGTAATCGGAGGCTAGTAGGTCTTTGAGCGCCTGTTCCAAATGTGATGACCATCTTATTCAACATGTGTGCAGCTGAGGGGTGGCAGCCAGGGGTGGCAGCCGGGGGGTGAGCTGAGCAGGCCTCGCCCCCCCCCCCACACCAACAGCAGATGGATCGGCCACTGAGCCTGTCCATCCGGCCCATCAGCTCTTGATAATTGTGAGGTGCTCCAGCGCACCTGCACAGTTGAAATAGATTGTTGCAAGCCCGTGATGTCACGGGCTCGCGATGATCTATTTCAATTGTGCAGATAAGCTGGAGTGTCTCGCAGTTATCAAGAGCTGCTGGGCTGAACAGACAGGTGCAGAGATTGCTCTGCCACCACCGCGGAGGGGGGGAGGCGAGGCCTGCTCGGCGCACCCCCAGCTGCCACCCCTCGGCCATGCACATGGCAGCTTAAATTATGGGGATAAAACACAGAGGTACAGCATTGTGGGGGGGGGCAGCGGGGCAGGCACAGGGTGGCTACAGGAGGCTCCCTGGCCATTTGGAGCCCCCCCCCCACCCAACCTTGTAGGCCACAGACCATGGCCTCAAGGTCCGGGGGTAAGAGCACCTCTGACCAAACACATGCAGAGTGGGTAAAGATTTTAACTGATCTCCCCTCCTTCTAAAAGTGCTGAAGTTGTACAGCCTGCAAGGACATATTCCTAGCAGCGAAATAGCTCTTTTAGAGGGGAGGGGAGATCAGTGAAAATCACTCCCTCCTCCCCATCTGCGAGTGTTTGGCTGCTCAACAATGCTCTGGCTGAGCTCTACAGCAGTCTCTTGCATGGACGCAGCTCCTATTCTGCACTTCTAATGCTGTGGAACATGTGAGCCAGTCTCCACCACTCCCCTCCTTCACCCCCATACCATGTTGCTAAACTGAAATGAGCAAGGCAAGATTGTATATGATTCCTATGATAATGATGACATACCTTTAAAAAAAAAACTTTTCTACCCAAGTAGAACCTAAAATAGTCATCAGAAGATATTACCATGTGCTAGTCTCTCACACTTTTAATAGGCCTGATGTTTTGACTATGGATTGTATGTTCTTAAGTACATTGTAGGACTTGGAAAAAATCTTCTTTCATAATTAATCATCTTACCAAAAGAAAAAGAAAAAGAAACAAACATGTTTGGAATCAGACATAATTGTAAATAAAATACTTTCACCATGAATAATGAAAAATGAATCCACTAAAAGAATAACTGATCAGGCTCTGCTACAGATGTACAGGCTCTTACTCCAAGTGCCATGCTTTTCATTTCAGGATATGCAGACTCTCCATGCTATCTGCTGTCTAAGTTGAGAATAGGTCAAATTTGTGGGTACCTGCAATTATTTAGAACCAGCAACCACTGCATTTTCTTTTACTGGCTTTTAAACAGGTATAGCAAGTTAATATTAAAGGGGGACAGTCAGTGAACTATCATTATTGTGAAATTACATGGAAGAAATGAATAAGATACTAGGAGATTGGGGTGGGTGGGTACATGCAGAATATTTCATTTTCATTTTGGGGGAGGTAAATTTTTAAATTCAGTGGTCCCTCTACTTACGAAATTAATCCGTTCCGAATGCACATTTGTAAGTCGAAAAGTTCGTAAGTCGAAAAGCGGTTTCCCATAGGAATGCATTGGGAACGGATTAATGCGTTCCGGAGCCTAGAAAAAAGACCCAGACCCCCAGTAAGGCTTGCAAACTGCACAGGAACATTTCTTTTCAAGAATAAACAGGCAGTAAACAGGCAGGCAAGTCAAGGAAACCGCATGTAAAATTCGTAAGTTGAGGAAACCCCATCTAAAAATTTGTAAGTCGAAAAAACCGCATGTAAAACCGGATCTAAAACTGCCGTTTGTAACTCGAAAAATACTTATGTCGAGTAGTTCGTAAGTCGAGGGACCACTGTAGTTTTTTCCCCCACCATCAGTCAATAATTTCACCAGTTGTTAGGATTCTGGGTGCATCTCAAGTAACATGCTGTTCAGAAATTATCTGACAGAGTCTCCTTTCTGAGATAATGACATTTTTGTTCAATAATTATACTTTTCTCTTGGGAAAAGGTCATTTCAATTATTATTGAAAGAAAATTGTTTTAGCTGAGACTGAGGATTGTCAGGAGAGCTTCATCTGATGTAAAGACAAAGTTGAAATAAATAAGTAAAATAAAATTGAGAGTTTTCTTTCATAACCATCCCCTGAGCACACTGTGGGAGATGTTCTTCACCAGAGAATGAAAAGACATGGCAGATTCCCATCCAAACCCAGGGAAGACAATCCACCCACAGAAACTGACTTCTGCATATGGACTGCCTTCACATCAGGAACAGCCAACTGGTGGCTCACCCATATGCCAGATCTAGCTCATAAAGCATTTTTATCTAGTCCTCAGCACCCCCACAAGATAGAACACCTTTATCAAGGTGTGGAAAAGACATGGCTATAAACCAATTAAAACATTAAATGACATAAAATTTTGAAAATTTTGATGCCTCAGTCTTGCAAACACCATTCCACAAATACAGCATTTATGTCAGTGTTATTGAATGCGAGAAAGGACTTTTAGTATCTGACCTTATATAGCCTTGCTAGAGATCATTTTGCAAGCCATCTGTCACATGAGACAGCAACTGTTCATCAAATCATGAGCATCCTGACTTCTAAATATACTCCCGGCAAACAGGCTAACATGAAATCCCATTCCAGAGGCATTGTTCTGCCTACAGCTATTTAATCATAGCCACCAGCCCCTTCAGATGCTGCTCTTTATTAGTTATACTGATTTTAGGGACTGTGTTTTTAAGATACATATGGTGCTTCTGAATAGTTTCTTGGGCATCATTTGGGAATGAAATTGATATGGAACTAACACACCTATTCAAAAGTAACATTGCCATGGATCTGAACCCTAGGGTCTCAAGATTATTTCATTTATTTATTTATTTATTTATTTATATCCTACTTTTTCTTCTGAGGAGCCCAGAGTGCTGTACATGGTTATGTTTATCCTTACAACATTCCTGTGAGGCAGGTTAGGCTGAGATAAAAGCAACTGGTCCAGAGCCACCCAGTGGGTTTCATAGCTAAATGGGGATTTGAACACGGGGCTCCCCAGTCCTAGCTGAACACTCTAATCAATATACTACACTGGCTCTTTACATTTTTAGGTAAAAAATGATGGCCTACTACTACTACTACTACTTATATTTATATACAACTCTTCAACCAAAGTTCTCAAAGCGGTTTACATATAAAAATGAATAAAACATAAATAAGATGGCCCCCTGTCCCCAAACGGCTTACAATCTAAAAATAAACATAAGGCAGATACAAGCAACAGCCACTAGAGGGATGCTGTGCTGGGGATGGATAGGGCCAGTTGCTTTCCCCCTGCTAAATATAAGCGAATCACCACTTTAAAAGGTGTCTCTTTTGCTCAGTTAGCAGGCTTCAAAGAACTCAGGATGCTCTTTATCAAAGAACTCAGGATGGCTGAGTAATTACAATAAAATCACTGGTCAACATCCAGACAAATGAAGCACTGATAGGGATGTGCAGAGGCACCCAGAGGCATACCTAGAGTTGGGCAGGCAGGGCACTTCCCCTGGGCGCCACCTGAATGGGGGCACCATTTTTTAAAATTTTTTTTAAATGGCTACCGAAAACAAAATGGCCACCATGCATGCTCAAATGGCCTCTGTAAGTCCCTAGGCCCTAGGTCATGCCATGCCTCACAGAAGCCATTTGAGAATGCATGGCAGCCATTTTGTTTTTGGTGGCTATTTTTAAAAACAAAATATTATTTTAAAAATGGCTTCCGCACATGCTCAAATGGTCCCTGCAAGGCCCTAGGCCTTGCCTGGCCTCACAGAGGCCATTTGAGCATGCGTGGTGGACTCCAAAATGGACACCATGCTGATCTTTGCAGGCCTGAACAGGCCCTAAAATCAGCCCAGGACGGGCTGTGGCAGTGAATTAAGAGGCTGGCAGGGGGAGGGGGAACCTTTGCAGGCGCCACCCCCAGCCTTTAGGATGCCTCCTGATGGGGCTATAGGTAATTTTTTAAAAAAGATTTAATAGAATATAAGTCACTGTACACATACAGTTTGGCACTATGTGTACAGAGAATCAGGGCTTGTGAATACTGAGCTGAAGCTTATGAGCTAGGATTGTATTCATTTGCTCTTGCTTTGCTTCTTGTGATAAGTGAGTTAAATGTGATGTCTTAATAATATGATTATTAATGGTGAGTTTGTCTTTGAATCAGTGTGAAACCCTTAGTATTAATGCCCACTGGAAATCTCTTGCTCTCTTTCTCTCATTTTCTGAAATACTAAAATATATTACAAGCAGTGACACAATTTACTCTGCATATCCTTTAATTATTTTCAGAGTATCTGGGAAAAGTCACATTCTTCATTTATTTTTAAAACTTATGTAATAGTGATGCTACAATGCATAGTAGAGAATTAGAAAGGCACTTCTGTTTAGTTTTCCAAGTACACCTCCACATAGTATTTGAGTATTTCATGAGCCCCAGCATACTGAAATCTGTAGTTTTCCAGCATTTTTTGCTCTGGCTACATCCACTGCTAAATAGTTTTTGAAATATTAAAAGATTAATGAGCTTGACTTGTATTTTTTAGCAGATATTATGGTAAAGTTATCTGAAAGATGGGTGTTTAATGCTTGGACAGAGGCTCAGTTTCAGAGCTTGCCATAGGCGCTATTTTCCCTAGATACACCTCTGGAGGCACCTTAAGCAGTGCAGTGGGGACATGCTTGACTAACAAGCAGAAGGTTGCTGCTTTGAATCCCCACTGGTACTATATTGGGCAGCAGTGATATAGGAAGATGCTGAAAGGCATCATCTCATATTGCATGGGAGGAGGCAATGGCAAACCCCTCCTGTATTCTACCAAAGAAAAACCACAGGGCTCTGTGCCAGGAGTCACAGGGCCAGGAGTCAAAATCGACTTGACATCACACTTAAAGCACACAAATTTACCTTTAGGAATGTGCAGAAGTGGTTTGCTCTAGAACCGGTCTGCCACGAACCAGGGCATTTTCAGTGGTTTCATCTTGGATCCATCTGCCCTTCAGAAAGAGAGCCTGGTCAGATATTGAACCGAACACAGTCTGAAGTGAACCAGTTCAGCAGTTTGGTGGTGAAAGGGGTGAGGGTGACGCCGGAGGGCGACGAGAGGCATCTTTCAAAGTAAATGAGAAAATCCTTACCAGGTGCTAAAGCTGCCTATGGGAGTTAGGCGGTGTTCCCCCCAGCATCCCAGTGGCAACAGCACAGTGGGAGGGGGGGTGGTGGTGGAGCTCAGGCACTCTCCTGGCCTCCATGCATGTGCAAAGGCTATTTGCATGGTCAGCATGGTTTTGAGGCCAGTTGAGGACTAGAGCCATGCCATTAGATAAGCTGCTAGGGGTAGAGCCGTGCTGCTGCCACAGGCAGCTTCAGTACCTGGTAATGACCTTCTCATTTACTCTGAAAGATGCTTCTCACACACAAAACACCCAGTGCTGCCCTCACCCCTCTCACCCCTGAACCACCAAAACTGGTTCATGCACCCACAGTTTTGTCCAAATTTGGACCAAACAGTTAAAAAACAGTCCATGCACACCCCTAAGCACTGGTGCAGCTATAACTGTGCTCATCTGGGGTGGGAGCAATATTTTTCCATCCACTGTGATTCCCAAAAAGATGTCCTTGAGGGCTGCATGACTCTCAGAGACATATTTTCAGGAGTCATAGTCTGCTTCAGAGGAATAGGGAGGATGCAGAAAATTGTCTCTCCCCTATAGCATGCATGCAGCACCACTACACACATGCGTAATTAGTCTGGATGTTGTCTACTGATTTTAAAACAATTAATAAACTCATTATAAGCAACAGAGACATCTAGATAGCCACTGGGAGAAAGAGAGGGATTAGATGGACCTGGTCTGATCCAGAAATCCTTATTTTCTTATATTCATGTCATTACTGCTACTTTTTAACACATACCTTAGCATCAATAATGTACAAGATTCTAGCAGTCACAAAAGTGGCAGATGCCTACATCTGTCCACATTATTTGCAATCTAACATTAATATGAAACAAGAAGAGCAGAGACACCAGAGTTTAAAAGGTTAACTTAATAGTGGTTAAGTATGAATTCTCTTTTGTTACAATTTCTCCTCAGGTTGTGGTCCCCATATTTCTCCAAACAAGCCTTTTTCAGGGAGGGTTTCATTCCTTATGTCCCCTAAGACACACCTGGGGAATCATTAGTTAGCCAACCTTCAGCCCAACAGCAACACACACACACACACACACACACACACACACACACTTAGGGGCCCACTGCAATGGAACATTTTTCCACTGTGGAAAAATACCTACAGAGGGCACATCTGGAAAATGTTACATTGCCATTAGGATCCATCTTGCATGGAGCCTTGTTTTAGCAACACATCAATTTCTCTATGATTGCTTTCCTCCATTAGATTAGATTTCCTGCTTGCTTCCGATTATGGATCTTTCAAAACCCATGTGGATTTGATATCTGAATAGTTCTCAAATGAATTACTCCAATGATATGTATTTGTGGAGACAATACATGCCTTTAGAACCAATCCTATGCTGTAAAGAGGCATATATATCAATAGCTAGAATTTCAATAGTTTGTTTTACCTAATGACTCTCCCCTAAGAGCAAGATTACAGTCACAGCAAATCCTACTCATCATGGCAAAAGATCTCAGTTTAGGGACTCTTTGATCATCTTGGCCAAAAGTGCCAATTACTATAGAGGCCAAGATCAAATCACTTACATCCTCAAAACCTTTAATGCCAATCAGGTGTGCATGTTCTTTTTATTTTCCAAGTCATTTATCTTCCTTTCCTGAGATAGCATTGACACTGTTTGGATGTTCTGCAATTCCACCACCAAGAAATCACGCAGAATAACATTGTTGCTTGCAGCCCGTTTATAGAAGTAATAGCAGTATTGAATATAAAGCCACTTACCGTTGTTCCCCTGCTCCCTGCTCCCAGCAGTCATGACACTGAAAAGAAAAACAAGGGTTGGGTAAGGAAGACGGCAAATCCAAAGCCACAAACTCCAGAAATCCCAGTTAAACATTTACCCCAATTTGCAGCTATAATCCACCCGCAGGAATCTGCTTAGGTAGGGACTTGAAAATCAGGTGATCAGCAGTCAGTCTGTCTGCTGCCATGCCTGCCCCATCAATGTGTGATGAAAAATACACAAAAGGACTGAAGCACATTCGGGCTAGAATTTCAGCAACACTGGCAAGAAAGATTTCCTGGATTAAAAATCCCATTCAGAGTACAACTATTTGCAATCAAGGCAGGTTTGAAATGTTCTTATTGAAATGTTGCTTAGGGATAAAGGCAATAAAACCCCCTATTTCTGCCAGTCTTTTGTTTCTCTCTCAGTCTTCGGTTTGGGTGGAAATTTCCAGAGCAAGCAAGAGCAAGGGGCTAGGTTTCTGTTGGGCATTGGGCATTGGATGGAACTAGCTACATGTTGATCACTGCTAGTTAGGAGGCAAGTTGGTTCAGAAGAGGAACACCATATCCCTCAGATACATATCCTGACATATGGGAGATCTGAAATGTTCACTAAGGTGTACATTCAAGGCATATTGCAAAACACAGATTAGTTCGATGTCAATACCCTTTTGTACATACTTTTTCTGAGTTATTAGGAGGAGGTAAAAGCATGGATTGCTCTCAGTCTTTTCAAATGTGCTTCTGTGTGGTGTTGTGATACTGGCGGCATAACTAAACATGGGCAGTCTTGTTTAAAGTCACTTCAGGGGGGGGTGGCTAGAGCAGGAAAGCAGAAGGGTGTCTTGTGTACTTCACCCTTTCTCTGCCTACCACTTGTCTGCTACCAAGCACCTCCCTATGGCATTCCTCCTCTGTGGGAAAAAGAGTTAATCATGCTCAACCCAGTCTTTGTTCTAACTCACCTCCTCATGAAGTGACTTGCCTTTAAAAGGAAAGGCCACTAGGTCCACTGGGGTTTCATTACACACATTTGTGCATAGAATTTAGCTAGCCACTGATTATTGTTAATCACTGGTTACACATACCCATTACCCACTTACTTCAGGGTGGCTTGCTCAATTATCCTATGGTGAGAGAGCGTTTTCAGACATGAGCTCTTTTCAGGTGTTCAGATCAGCAGAGGCAAGTGAGAGGAGTAGTGGAAGGTATAGCCATCTCAGCTCTTTCCCGTCACTTGTCTCCTTGCATTCATTTGAAAGCCTTGAGGGCCATGGTTCTGAGAAGAAACTAGCCCATTTCCAGATCATTGATCAACATGTGCTTGATTTTTGAAGCTTGCGGAAGTCATATCAGTCCATGATGCCAGTTGTTCTAGTTCTATGTGGATTTTTTCACTAGATGATTAAAACAAAGATCTGTCAAATCAGTATAATCATTCCTCTCACCCCCGAATTCTCTCTCTCTCTCTCTCTCTCTCTCTCTCTCTCACACACACACACACACATATGATATTAATTATTATTTATGCTATTTACACGCAGTCTACCAGATGTTATTGACTGGATTTGGTACTTTAATTATCAGGCCCTTTCCAAGGGTCTAGGATAACTAAAGAAAAATTAAAGATAGCATCATAATATTTGTGCTGCCCCGAATAGTGTGGCCTTCTGTAGTTGATATGTTGTAATTTTATCGATGCCCAAGGTGTCAAGATGGTATTCAAGTTCTTTTGGTACTGCACCAAGGGCACCAGCAACTATTGACCCCGTTGCTATTTTCTTTTTCCAGAGCTGCTCAATTTCAATCTGAAGGACCTTGTATTATTTATTTTCTTCAATTGTTTTTCGTTGACTAGTCTATCCCCTGGGATTGCAATATCAATTATCAGAACCTGATTCTTCTCGAGGACTGTCAGATCAGGCATATTGTGCACAAAATGCCTATCAGTTTGTATTCTAAAATCCCAAAGGATTTTTGCCTCCTCATTTTCTGTGACCTTCTCAATCGGATGATTCCACCAATTCTTGCTTACTGGCAGTTTGTAATTTATTTATTTATTTAATTTTATTGTTAAATTTATACCCCGCCTTTCATTAAGAAAATCCAAAGGTGGCTCACAAGAAAATTTTAAAACAAGATTATTAGAAAGAAAGAAAGACACACACACACACACACACACACACACACACACACATATATACACACACACACACACACACACATTATGAAATATTTTATAAAATATAAAATATTTATAAAATAAAATATTTTATACATATTTTATATTCATATTAAATATAAATAAATTATTTAAATATTTTAATATATTTAGAAATATTTTATAAAATATTTTATAATTTTTTAAATAAAATATAAAAAAATTCTTGCAAACATTCCAGTGGATCATCACAGCAAATTTATTGAGGCTATTCTCACGATCGCCCAAAAGTGGGATAAGGGAGCCTAGCTCACTTTGGGGCAATTTTGTGCAGCCTCCCAGGCTTGGGGGTCTCTCCAGGATGCCCCACGCACTTGCACAGGACATCCTGGAACTTCTGGGAGCCACACAGCCCTCGATCTCCACAGCCCCCGCTGGTTCTGTGACGGAGCCGGCAGTTGTGTGGGTGGCTGATCCGGCCACCCAGGGCTCCCTTTGGATTGTCTGCGGGGAGAGCGGGCTAAGCTCGCTCTCCCTGCAACCCCACTTACAGCTCTTCACACTAAGCATGTGAAGAGCCTCATTGTGTCTTTCCTTATCATCAGTCTGTGCAATTTTCTTACAACAACATACAAGGTGCTCAACCATCTCATCCTTGCATAACCGACACTTACTGTCTTTCTTGGTCTTATCAATTTTTGGTTTATAACATTTGTTCGTAGTGATTGTTCCTGGGCTGCAAAAATGAGACCTTCCATTTCTTTCTTCAGTGTCCCCTTTTTTAACCACTGCCATGTTTAGCTATTGTTGACTTTTGATTGTATGTCATTTATTATCTATATATTTAATTCACTTGGGACCATGAGTGCCTAGGCTTTGGCAGCGGAACTCTCGCGACACACTGTGAGCGAGAGTTCATAGGAAGATAGGAACATAGGAAACTGCCATATACTGAGTCAGACCATTGGTCTATCTAGCTCAGTATTGTCTTCACAGACTGGCAGCGACTTCTCCAAGGTTGCAGGCAGGAATCTCTCTCAGCCCTATCTTGGAGAAGTCAGGGAGGGAACTTGAAACCTTCTGCTCTTCCCAGAGCAGCTTCATCCCCTGAGGGGAATATCTTGCAGTGCTCCCACATCAAGTCTCCCATTCAGATGCAACCAGAGCAGACCCTGCTTAGCTATGGGGACAAGTCATGCTTGCTACCACAAGACCAGCTCTCCTCTCCAGTTCCAGTTCCAGTTCGACCAGTTCCAGGCACTGGGCGGGAGAACTCCGCCTGGGACTGAAGGAGAGGAGTGGGCAGGGGCAGACATTTGATGAGTGAGTGCTGTGAGTGGGCATTTCAGCAGTAGCAGCTAGCTTGGAGGACCAGGAGTGAGCGCTGCAGTGGTAGAGGAGTGGGCAGTGAGAAATTCGGACGGGCATTTCGGCAGCCGCAGGTAACTTTTCTGGGCACAGTAGCTGAATGAGGGTAGTTGAAGTGAGCACTGCAGTGGCAGGAGGATTTGGGGCCCAATTGCTTGGGCATTTTGGTGACATTGGTGGCAGCAAGTAACGTGGCTGGGCACAGTAGCTGCATGAGGGTAGTTGTAAAGGAGAGAAGTGCATAACCCCCTTTCAGAGCTAACGGTCACTTAACTGACGTTCGAGAGCCAGACTGAGGGAGAGGAGTGAGCTCTGTGGGGGTGAGTGCTGCGGAGGAGGCAAGATTTGGTAACGAAGTACCGAGGCCGGGTTGAAAGGAGGGCTTTCCGCGCTTGAAAGTGCTTGAAAGAGGCTTGAAAGGAGTGTGCTTCCACCGGTAGGCAGGTGCCGAGGGCCAACTGTAAGGAAGGAATTGACCCGCTCTGGGAGAGCCTTAGGGCGGAGAGCTGGGGGTGACCAGAAAGGAGGGAAGTGTGTTGTCCCAAAAACTGGCCACATTGGGAGTGGAGCTGTTAGGAAGCCGAAAAAGCAGCCTTTTCCTTTAAATAGGTGCCATGGCTGAGGCAAGAAAGAACTACTGAGTGACGTATAACGGAGAGGGCAGAACAGAGAAGACTGAGCAACATCGGTGTCAGCAGGTACAATGGTGCGGGAGGGCAGTCAGAAAGGAAGGAAGCACCTCAACCTGAAAATTGGCAGCTTTGCAAGAGTCTGGGCTGGCAAAAAGATACTTAATGAGTGGCATCACCTTCAGCAGAGACTCAAGGGAAACTGAAGAAACAACTGAACAACCAAACAAATTCTCCCCAAAAAAACCTCCAAAAAGTAAGTAAACTACTGCACAGATGCTCTGTGCGGGTTCAGCTAGTTGTTGTTGTTGTTGTTGTTGTTTTTAATAATATTTATACACTGCCCCTCCAGTACACTACTGCTCGGGGCAGCTCACAACAATAAAATAGATACAATATACAATAAAGCAATAAAATTAACCAAATTATGTAAACAAGTTAAAAGTAAGGTTAAAAACCACAATCAGTATTAAATTTCAAATTAAAAATTCTAAAAGCTAAAAATTGAGAATTATAAAAACTAAAGAAACTACCAGATATAACCACAGAAGGAGCATTAAATAAAAAGCCTCTTTTAAAAGATGTGTTTTTAGTTGTTTTTTAAGAACACTGAGGGAGGGAACATGGTGAAGCTCTTCAGGGAGGGCATTCCAAAGCCGAGGGGCCACAACTGAAAAGGCCCTGTATCTAGTCCCCACCAACCAGATCTTTGTTATTGGCAGGGCCATGAGCAGGGCCTGAGATAATGAGCAGAGGGTCCCGGCAGGTTCATATGGGCTAATGCGGTCCATCAGGTACCTGGCCCAAAGCCGTGTAGGACTTTAAAGGTCAATACCAGCACCCTGAATCTAGCCTGGAAGGAATTGGTAACCAATGAACCTGTCGCAAGATGGGTGTGATACTCATGAAGTGACTTGCGCCCATGAGCATAGCCGTAGGTTTTTTTAACCATTCGTAGTTGGTAAAAGGTGCTTCTGCACACCGTCGCCACATGTGCTTCCAAGGACAACATCGGGTCCAGAAGCACCGCCAAGCTGCAGACTTTGTCTTTCAGAGGGAGTGTGATCCCATCCAAGACCAGATTTACCTCATTACTTGGATGATCAGTTCTACCAGCTCAGAGCACTTCCATCTTATCTGGATGAAGTTTCAGCTTATTTGCCCCCATCCAGTCCAGAACAATCTCCAAGCCCCGGTTCAGAGCATCCACTGCCTCCCTGGAGTTTGTTGACTTAAAAGATAGATAGAGCTGGGTGTCATCAGCATGTTGATGGCACTGCAGCCCACACCCTCAGATGACCTTTCCCAGGCATTTCATGTAAATAAAGCCAGCGTGGTGTAGTGGTTAGAGTGCTGGACTAGGACCGGGGAGACCCGAGTTCAAATACCCATTCAGCCATGAGACTTGCTGGGTGACTCTGGCCCAGTCACTTCTCTCTCAGCCTAACCTACTTCACAGGGTTGTTGTGAAAGAGAAACTTAAGTATGTAGTACACCGCTGAGCTCCTTGGAGGAAGAGCAGGATATAAATGTGATGATGATGATGATGATGATGTTAAACAGCATAGGGGGCAGTACAGATCCCTGTGGCACTCCATAGGCCAAAGTCCAAGGGGTGGAGCAGGGATCCCCCAGCACCATCTTCTGAGTACAACCCTCCAGGTAGGAGCGGAGCTACTGTATAACTGTGCCCCCAAGTCCCAACCCGGAGAGACATCCCAGAAGGATACCATGGCCGATGGTATCGAAAGCCACTGAGAGGTCCGGAAGAATCAACAGAGTCACACTCCCTCTGTCTATCTTCCGGTGTAGGTCATCCACTAGGGTGACCAAGGCAGTTTCAGCCCCACACCCAGGTTGGAAACCAGACTGGAAAGGATCCAAGTGATCAGATTCATCCAGGACTGCCTGGAGCTGAGAAGCCACAATGCTTGTCCAAGCAGAGAAGGTTTGAAACTGGTCGAAAGTTATTAAAGTCATTTGGGTCCAATGAGGGCTTTTAAAGGAGGGGCCTAATGATTGCCTTCTTCAGGTGAGGGGGCACCACTCCCTGCTTTAGAGAGGTATTCATCACTCCAGCCATCCATGGACCCAGTCCCTCCCTAGAAGCCTTCACCAACCATGAAGGGCAAGAGTCAAGGGTGCACGTGGTAGGCCTCAACCTTCCAAGTAGCCTGTCCACCTCCTCAGGCAACACAGTCTGAAAACCATCAAACATAACAAGGCCAGACAGTACACTGGCAAAATCCGGTTCCAGTGCCGCAAAAATCTTAGCATCCAAGTCAGAATGGATATGAGTAATTTTATTTCCAAAATGTAATGTGAATTGGTCACAGAGGGCTGCCGATGGTTTATTGTCTTTGGGGTCCTCACCTAGGAGGCCTCGAACCACTCGAAAAGGTTCTGCTGGACAACACTGAGCTGACATGATAGTGGCGGAAAAGTGGTATTTGCCAGTGTGTATATGCCAATGACTCATCTACCTATCCAGCTTCATTCATTTAATCACATCATGAAATAAGGAATAGAACTAGCAATAGAAGTTACATTTAATAAATTCCAGATCCACTTCTAATGGGACTAGCACTCACTGAGTTAGAAACAGAATTATCTGAATTCTCCCACAAAATGTATCACTAAGCATATGGTGCTAAACATATCATTTTCTCTCTGGTGAGACAGAAATCGTATCACACTCTGCTTACTCACACACACGACAGTACATGGTGTGCTCCATTCCTCACCCCAGTCTTCAAGAGAGGTAGGGCAGGGTAGGGTAGGGTAGGATGATAACTAATATGTATTTTGATGTGTGTCCTAACAGTACTGGTTGGTTGTCCAGTGGCAAGCAAAAGGAAGGCAGTGAAGGAATAAATAGGTGAATGAAAATAATAAATGGAAGATAAGAGACCGTGGGGGTGCCATAAGTAACGAACAGCAGAATATGAGGGAAGCAGGTGGACATACAGAGGAGAAATGGGGCAAAAGAAATACCCCTTGGCAAATCCATGGGTCCTGTAATGCAAGGCCAGCCTAAAAAGCCAGATTGTAGCTTGGAGCAGGGTATTAAGCGTCTTCGATGTGGATTGTCTCTGTTCCTAAGGCCTTACCATTGTACATCCTTCAGGCAGCAGCAAAGCCAAGCTTACTATAACCAGTAGCAACAACCAGTAAAGCTGTGGAATGAGGGGAGCATAGAGTCAGTAACATACATCAACTCATGGACAATTACAGGTGTGCAAAACAGGAGCTCAACTAGGAGCTGTGCAAAAAATACAGCGGCAGTGTCCACGTGCGCTTTAGGGCTGCAACCAATAGGGATGTACACTAACTGATTTTTAAAAATCTATTTGTACCCAAATCGAATCACCTCTGATTCATTTTGGGTCTGAATCTGGCCAGCTAGCACAGAGGTGATTTGTTTTGTCCTCAAATCTCCCGAAACAGGTAGATTCAAGTACAAATAGTTTTGTACCCAAATCGATTTGCACAGACAGCAGGCGCAGGCAGTGATTCTCTCAGCAGCAGGAAGGGTGTGCAAAAAATTATCTTCTCTTTTCTTCAGTCAGGAAAGCAGGAACAAAAAACAGAGAATCCACTCTAGGCAGCAGGCAGGCAAGGTAAAGCAAAGCTCCTCTGGCTCTCTCGCTCTCTCTTCTCCCACGAGGCAGAAAGGCAGAATGGTGGCTGGCTGGCTGCCTTCTTAAGTAACCCCATTTTGGTGATTGTGAGTCACCACAGCGCATCTCCATGCTGTGGCAACTTATGAGGAGACCCCCACCGGGTGGCTAAAACAAACCTCCCGTTCTCAGGCGTCTCCTCAGGATGCCCTGCACACTCTCACAAAATGGAGACAGCAAGAGAGATCACCAGAAAATGGAGGTCTGAATCTATAATTTTTTCAGGTGCAAAATCTGGGTGATTTGTTTTGGACACAAATCTGGCCAGCTGGCACAGGGGAGATTTGTTTTGTCCACAAATCACCCAAAACAGGTAGATCTGGATACAAATGGTTTTGTACCTGAATCGATTCACACACTCCTAGCAACCAATAGTACTAGTAATGTAATGCAAACAGTAGAGCCATGGGGCCTTCAGGTGTTGACTGTGTTGTGCTCACAGTTCTCTCCCGTGGGAAGGAGATAGTGAGCTGGCTCCCACAGGATGCCAGGATGCTGCTGATACTGCTTGTCAAGTTGCGTCCCTTAAGGGGCCTATACAACTGGTGCTTTGGGGCCATGCCTAGGGCAAGAGAGGGGGTGCTTCCTTGGGGCTTGCTGTGATGATGTGTTGCTGTATCAGGGACTGGGGAGGGGATGGCATGTTGTTGCAACTACTGACAAGTTGCTGCAGTGTGCCTGAGTAGAGCATGTGAGCAAAGGTGAGGGTTTGGGGTCATGCATGTCCCGCTGGAGTGCAGCTGTTTTTTTGTGTGCAGAATGTTTGAATGTGGGTGGCCATAAGCAGAAGATGGGGGGCATGGGGTGTGGAGGGGATGTTGCAGATGTGGATATCTTTAGCAGTCACTTGATTGTGCATGGGATTGGTAGGCATAGCTGTCAGCAGAGTGGAGCCATGGTGCTTTAGGGAGTGGTGTTGGTCTGCTCATGATGGTGTGATGGTGTGGGTGGGAGTTGCAGGTTAAGTGTGACATGATGTGCTGCCAGGCAGAGCATAGCTGAAAGTGTCCAGGCTTGAGCTCAATGGAGTAGGGTTGGGATGCTAGAGCATTCAGTCTATTCAGGGATGTCTGTGGTCAATGCACAGGTAAAGGCATGTGGCATGTAGATAACTAGGATAGGTGAGAGTCATGGGTTCACATGATAAGTTGATTTTGGTTTGGAACATCCCAAGCTTTTCTATCCTACTTCTGATGCTGCTTTTTTTTGCCCCAGGAAAAGAACTGAGATTGCCAGTGTGGCAGAGGTTCACATGATCATTGCAATGTGGTAACCAGCATTCAGTCACTATTCCCACGATCATGAGAACCCATCCTACAAATGAGACAAGGACACCTACCTCATGCTATTGTTGTCTCAATCTGCCTTCCCTGTCAGCTCCCGGAATGGGAAGGGAGAGACCAAGTGCAGTTCCTCCCTTTTTCTACAGGGATCCAGATCCTGACTTTCCCTTAGTCAACTCTTAGATCCGCTACTGCCTCAGTGGATCAGCCTCCTGTACTTCCAAGTACCCATTTTCTACTAGGCATCCCCTTTTTACTGGCCTATAATGCTGAAATATTAGTGCCACTTTGCAGTCTCTGGTTTCCTTAGCAAGGAAGGCAAAAGAGATGCAAGTAACAGACACCAGCTGCCCTCACTAGGGATGTGCAAACAGGTTCGACGTTGGACGTGTTTGAACTTGAACCTGTTCGGTTCGATGGTTTGGGGTCGAACTGAACCAACCCCTGTTCAGTCCAACCCCAGACCGAACACCCCCTGATTGCCCGCGGGGTTCGCAGATTTAAAAAAATAAATAAATTATTTTTTAAAAAAGCTTAACCCCTTTGGGATAGTTTTTGGAGGCGGTCCAGATTCCCGTGGAGGTTCCCCCTCCACCTGCCAGCCTCCTTTGCAGTCCAAACCAGCCCGTTTAGCCAGTTCCATTTGGGCTTCCCCCCTCCGGCGAGGTGGCCATTTTGGAGGCTGCTGCACCTGTGCAATTGGCCTCTGCATAGCCTGGGCCACACAGATGCCAATTGCAGGCGCAGCAGCCTCCAAAATGGCTGCCTCGTCGGAGGGAGAAGGCCTGAACAAGCCAAAGAGCCAACTGAATGGGCTGGTTTGGGCTGCAAGGGAGGCCGGTGGGGGGAAGGGGAAACCTTTGCGGACCCCCCACCCACCACCTCCAACAACTACCCCGAAGTGGGTAAGTAAAAAAAAAATTTTTTTTAGAAGTTCACAAATCCCCCGCCCCCCAGGACTGAACCGAAACAGGGAGGGGGGTGTTTCAAGGGGGTGCCGGATTGAACTGGCCTGGTCCGGTTCAAGTCCAGTCCAGACTCAAACCGAACTGAGCCAGCCAGTTCCATGCACACCCCTAGCATTCACTCCTGTGTTCATTGCTGCCGCCACTACCTGTCAGATACCCTCTTATTCAATAAAGGCAAGAGAAGTACTCTTCATACATATCTTGAGAGCTCACATACTGACATGTGTGGTGAGGTGCCCTTAGATCACTTTTGACAGCCTCTGGTGGCCAACATTTGGCTTTGACTAGCACTACCAGAAAGAAAACAACAAAAGAAGGGAATGAGGAAAGGTCTACATGTATGTGTTCCCTTCCCTCACCAAACGTTAAGAAAGAGAAGCATATAAATGGTATTTCCTTTGGCAGCAGAAATCTAATCCTACCTTGGTCAACGTGAGTAAAAGAGAGAGAGAGCAGGAAACATGGGAGGGAATTTTCCATTCCTGGAACTTTGTTATTTTTTTTTTTAATAGCCATTATTTTTTCCTCTATCAGGTAATTTTCAGATTGAGACGTTTCCATCCTGTCTACACACCTTGTTTTGTCTAAGGCACTGCTGTGTTATTTAACACTCTTTTCACTAACAAAAACCACAACCAAACTTAGAACTTTGCCATTGTGCAGGTTGAAACCTGAGAACTTTGGGGTCCCTGCAGGGAATAGAGTTGAAGCTCAGAGGCCAAACTGATGGAACGCAAGTTCTTGCTGGTCCCTTAACAAAGACAAGGTGTGTTCATGTTCTGTGCAAACGTTTAACTCTTTTTTTCCTATTTGCAGTCACTGCTTTTTGCCACTCAGATTTAGTACTTTGGTACAACTTTCCAACATGTGAGGGTTATTCCCCTTCCCCCCTCCATTATACAGCTTGATTTATACATGTTTAGAACAGACAAGGTTCAAAATGAGTGAATGTCTGTTTAATATTTGGAGCTCTAAAGGAATGCATTGGCCGTCGCTGCTGGCCCTCATGGAATGTGTGGCTGTGTCTCATGTGGGCAGCTTGAGTCAATACTTTCAACATTAAAACAAGTCATAATTAAAATATGCATGATCTACAAAGGCTTTAATTACTACACCGTGCCGGGTGCCTCTCCCTGGCAACATCTCGCCTGTAGGAAAGACGAGGCTGCACCACTACAAAGGCAGTACTAACGGCGACGCACGCAAGATATAAAAATAACATGGAGTCGTATTGGGAAAAGGAAAATGGGGGGGGGGGTGTTTCACAGATGAACCTCGTCATTTTGCAAGCTGGAGCTTCACAGCATGTGCATAACACACTGCTTGGAAATGAAACAGATATTTGTGCAATTGGCTGTTTGTCTAACTTTCTCCACTTGCCCTGTAAGAAGAGGCTTTTCTTTTCTTGCCCTGTTCTCCCTTCCTCACCAGGATTAATGATCTAGACCCTACTGTCATCTTTACACACTTCTTCAAAACCTGATTTCCATTCCCTTTATAAAACATATACTGAGCTGCCTTATACTGAGTGTCAAACCAGGCATGATATGCAATATCCTCAATTTGGATCTCCTATGGTGTTTTGTTTTGGGTTTTTTGCTAATTATTGGCCCTGCTGAAGAACTGTTGCTCTGGAAAATAGTGTTTAACTCTTTCCTCCCATACCCTTTCCCTGATGTAAATTGCCTCTCCCTCCAATAATGCTATTAACTCAGCAGGAGAAAAAACACACTATTAGGCTGCCTTCAGACATAACGCCAAACTGGAGGCAAACGTGCCAGAAGTTCGGGTTTGTAGTAATCTGAATGCATGAAACTTTGGTTTCGTCACCCAACTCAGGTCGGTTTTTGACCCCAAACCATCGTTTGAACCCTCAGTTTGTAGTGTGTTTTGCTGCTGAAACCTCAGGTTTGAAGACAGCATTGTATCATCTGAATTCTGACTCTGCTGCAACCTGGGTTTCATGTGCAAGCTCCTCCTGCTACCAACAAGAGGCCATCTCAGAGCAGCCCCAAAATGTGTCAGTTCTAGGACGGCTGCATTTATCGCTGGCCGCCTCTCAGAGCTGATGCCCCACCCCCTGCCATCTCCTTTCTCCTCCCACTGCTGCATGGCAACAGGGACACTGTATCACCTCGTCCAAAGCTTTAATGCATTTAAGGGAGAGAAGCACAATGGAGAAAGCCTGCTTTCCATTCCATCTTATGGTTCCCCCCTTTTGTCTACTCCCCCAAAAGAATGTGGGTATAGACGGGCATAGCAGGAGAGCTGTACAGCTATTAAGGACTGCAAAAATATATGCACAAGCACATGGAGCCCTGGTGACACCAGGAACTGGGCAACTCGGTTGTTTTCCAAAAAAGTTCACACATGCCAGGGGAGTGATACTGCGTCACTTACCAATGTGCCGACCCTGTGCACAAACCTGCAGAAACCCTGGCCATGAAAACCTTCCTGTTGTGCGGTCATATAAAGAAAGAGACAACACATATCCCCACAAATCTCCTGTCTGCATCTGTCCATTTGCTTGGATTACTTCAGCAACCTGCAATGCACACCTTGGCACGTTGCCTGGCATGAAGGACCTTTAACTGCCATTTCCACACAAGGTGTTTTGACAGCTTCCATCCACAGAAGGGGAGGGGGAACATGAGAAAAGAACCTTTTCATTAATAGCACACTTGATCAAGTGCGGCTGCCCAACAACATCCTTTTTAAGGTGGTGTTGTGCAGTCTAGTTGGTCAGCAGGGCATTGATTTCCCTGGATGCCTGAACAGTGTCTGCATTATTAAGGTTCTCATGGACAGTGCTGCTCCAGCCAACTTTATAGAGTGGTCCCCCAAAGTCTGCACATATATGTATATGTATCCAAATGTTCAGCCTTGGCCCTCCAGCTTGGAGTTGCCCCAGACTGGTGTGGTACTATGTGCACCGGCAAAGGAAAGTCTATCATCAAAGGGATAACCCAAAGTTTGGGTTAAAAGATAGCCCCTAGAGTTAAGTGATTGTGTCTGTGTGTGTTTTGTGGTACAAGTTTGTAGGGGAAGGGGGGCCCAGGCCCTTCACCTCGGATGCAAGCATGCAGTCTCGGCCATACCTCATGAGAAGAACCATCCTGGGTGATATTTGGACAGGGGCCTTCTCAAAAGCCCAGTGTGACAACAACACATGCAATAGATGTACGTCCCCTTCTCCCAAGGACCCCTCTCTCACAAGAGTGACCGGTCATGGAGACATGCATGCAGGCCAGAGGGCTGTTGCTACCCAACCTGATTGCTAGATCCCTGCAAGCCCCTGGGAAGGGTACCCTAACACCACCTTTCCTGGTCCCAGCGACTGCCACAAACCAAGAGTCAAAGTGCCCTCCCCAGCAGTCTGGTATCCCCACATCACATATTCGTGGATTTATTTTTACTTTTTTTCCCCCCAGCTTGGCTGCAAGCCTTGCCAGGGATAGCTGAAAACAATAGGTGCCCTGCAGTGGCTGATTTACATATGCTGCAGCGCTGGTCCCAGATCAGCCCATCTGGCTGTGGACATGGGATCCATCCCCAGTTTTTCCCAACCCAATGCACCCAAAACCACTCAGACACATGGAGTGGAGCAGATTCCTTCGAAGTCTTGTAGAGTTGAGTGGAGATTGGATGGTACAAAGTATGAGTTCTATTATTAACTAGAAATATCACAAGCCCCTAATCAGTGGTGCTCCCTAGAGTTGGATGGCGTACCTCATGAGAGTGCAGTCAAATGGAGACATGAAGCTCATGAAGCCTCTGGTCCTCTCCAGTAGACTAGCCCTCTCATGAAAGAGCTAATCCCTGGTCAGCAAGTTGACACGGGGGCAGGAGTGTGTTGGGGCTTCCGGGACTGCTTGGCTCAGGTCTGCAAGTCCAAGAGCATCTTTGTCACAGTGTATCAAACCCTCATGTACATACTCCTTCCTAGGAAGTCATCATGATCACTTCCCAGAATAACAGAAAACTAGTGCCCCTCTCCATCCCCCCGGTACCAATAATTGTACTTGTTTGAGACTGTATGGCTGCAGGGCTCTTGCAAAGGCAGTGGTGCAAGTGGTGTAAGAGAAAGGTTTAAAGGCCTTTTCCCTGCCAGGCAATGTGAGCAGTACAGAGTTTGCTGGGATGCAGCCTCAGCAGACAGGAAGAGGGAGGGGTCCCTCTGCTCAGAAACCAGAGGTTGCAAAACAGTGGCTGGATGATCATCTGCAGGATGATTCTGGGGTTCACAGATTAACCACAGGTTTGTCTACCTGAGGTTTCACACTATGTCCAAAGACACCCTTAGAAACTGTACCAGTCTTTTTTTCTCCTATGGAATGGCTTAGAGGAGGCTGGATTTACATTAGGGGGAAAGCCATGGGAAGAAAGGGTTAAACATACTGCCTTAGAGTGCTGTTTTCCAGTCTCCAAAAACACACCCAAAGACACAAGTCAAAACGCTTCAAGTGTTTCAGCCATAGGGAACAATGGGGAACTCAAAACATCCTATTGTTGCCCATGTAACAATAACACAATAACACCATGTAACTCCTAGGGACACCAAAGTGGGTTATGGGGTATGGCATGATGAGTGCTACCTACCAACCCCATAAGATCCTATGGAGGTTTGGGGGGGAGAAGTTAAAATTTGTTTAAAATTGCCCATTTGCCCATTTCTTTTGTGGGTTGGGTGGTAGGTAACACCACACAACCCACTTTGGTGTCCCTAGGAACTACCCATAGGGAACAATGGGGTGTTTCAAGTTTCTCCATTGTTCCCTATGGATGGAACCAGCTGCACTCACAGAAAATAAACCACAAAATCAAACCTTCCTTCCTGCTGTCTTGATGTATCCTCTTCTTCAAGAGAGGCACAGTATAAGGGCTCTCTCTCTGCCTCCCAATTCCTTTGACTACATATTGAAATTCCCTCCTCTTGTGTTCTCCCTCCCTCCTCCCAGACAATGGGATCACAGTTGCCCATGACAACATCTGATATGTATGATAACAAGCCATCCAAGAAGCAAAGAGATCTCAAGCCAATCAGAAGCCAGCAACAGAAAACCACGTGAAAAACAGGCCTCCAAAATGGTACTTGGAACATTGAAACGTTTTGATCAACGCAGAGGTTGTTCTGCTCCGAATTCAAAAGAAGCTCTTTATTTCAAGAGTGTTCTGTTTCAAGCTCAAAACACTAGAAATAGCTCATTTTGAGTTGAAACATTTTGCCAGCAAAATATCTGCACACCCCTGAAATCCTCACATGGAGACTATTCTCACGATCACCCAAAAGCAGGAGAAGGGAGCCTAGCCTGCTTTCGGGCGACCGTGTGCTGCAACGGGAGCCACGCAGCTTCCGGAAGCTAGCCTTTATAAATACGCCTCCCCTTAGCCAAGGCTAACGGACCGAGCGCACGGCGTGGGGTCTCTCCAGGATGCCCCGCACACTCACATGGGGCATCCTAGAACTTCTGGGGGCCGCTCAGCCCCCGATCCCCGCAGCCCCCACAGGCTCCATGACGGAGCCGGCAGTCATGTGGGTGGCCGATCTGGCTGCCCAGAGCTGCTGTTTGATCATCTGCAGGGACAACGGGCTAAGCCCTCTCTCCCCACAACCCCCCTTACAGCACTTCACACTAATTTTTATTTATTTTTCAGAGGGATATTAGTATTCAGGTTATGAAAAATATCAGTCATGATATAAAAATAAATAGGTGGATACACTGACAGAGTGAGAACAGGCAATACACTGCAGCTGGTAGTTTATTGGTCGGTAGTGGTTAAATAATATGCAAAGCTCTGAAGTCAACTATACCAAGAATTAGCCCTATAAGAGGGGAAATAATTAGAATAACTATAGAAAAAAACAAGATTATAAAGTGAAATTGGAAAGAATTTTCTTTGTCATTATTTACCAAAATGCTGGAAAGTTCAGTGCCATCAGGCCCCAAAACTTGGAGCAGATTTCATCTAGGCTATCATTGATTTCACTGTCCTCAAAAACAGTGTTAGTTCTCAGTGCTCCATTTACTGAACTTACATAACATCTTTTGCACTCTTGCCTCTGGCTGTATTTATAACCCATGTGCCTTAGAGTGAATGGCTGGAGATGGAGTGGGGCTCAGTGACACCATTATAAATGCAGCTCTTCTCTGTTAAAGAAAAATTAATAATGGACTCTTTCAGAGAAAACCGAATGAGGCATCAAAACAATGGCAAATGAACACAAAAGCAGAGAAGTAGGCTGAGTTTATATTGTTTTGTCATGCTCTCATACCCTGTAATCACAGATGAAGCACAATCAAAAAGGAGCTCCTGAGGGAATTGTGATTTGGATGCAGAGTGTCATAGAAGAGGCTTTATGTATAGCCTGATCCAAAGGGCTGCTTCCAGTGCTGACTTTCTGTTCCTCTATTCACAGGTCACTCCTGTGACCGAACTGAACATTGAGTTTTATCCATGCCCATTTGTGAGGCAGAGCCAATTCATATACTTGACTAAAGCTCTGGAACTGTGCCTTGAGTGATTCCATGTAGATCTTGGCCCATGAAGGAGTAGTGTGATTTCTTTATTGTGATCCCATCTTGCCCATCAACCCACATTTACTGCAGTTTGTTTTCAGCAGGACTATACTGGCATCACAACTGTGGGCTGAACTGTGAGTTGAATGATATATTAGAACAATGGCAAAATACAAAATCACACAATAATGGTAGAGAAATATGATTGCTCCCTTATATTTTTCTTCACGTCCAAAACATATGGAATTTTTGGAGCTATCTCAGATGGCCCACAATATCAGAATATCAAAATCAAATCTGATGATTAGTTATAATTAAGACGTGTGCATGTCCAGCGATGTCTAAATCCCTTGCTATTCCAATCACTGAGATGTGTTAAGAAAAGTAACTTACTTTTCTTAGTAACAACAACAGTACCAACAATAGTGGCATTGTTGCATGTCTCCAAACTTGTGTGTAATCAAATGTTTCTGTCTAATTAACACTGGATAGCACTGTTTGCTCATTTATCACTAGTAATTTATCAGTATGGCCTATTATATCACTTTGACCCATGATGCCTATTGGACTGCACATGACTGCCTGCAGTGGGTTTGCAACCTGTCTGTGATCATGTAGAAATGCTGGTTGATGAACCAGCAGTTCCCCATGGGGAATGGGAGGTGGATATATAGTCACTGCAGTTTAGAGACTGTGGCAATTCTTTTTCAAGCAGTTGTAATCTCAAAACCATGGCAACCAAATTTCAACTCTGCATGTGGAAACAGCAAGCACCTGAGGCACATTAGGTTTTCTGGATTGTTTAGATCTGACCAACACTGCCTATAGTCCACCAAGGTGAACCTAGCCTACATATCATCTATGATGGCCTGTCAGATGCTTGACAATCCTCCTGTTTCTGAAGACCTAAGCAAACCACAAAGAAGGTTTATCAAACTCTTGGTGGGCTGTTGTACAAAGCAGGAGGGGTTGTGTCTGGTTTGGAAGTGACATGTTGTGTAGATACCAACCCCCCACGCCAGAAGAGTCATGCATACAGCCTACAGAGAAACAACATCTCCCATAACACAGTGGCATCTTCAACCCTAATAGTTCTTGTTTCTTCCTGCTTCATTACTGGCTACATTTCACACACCCTCATTAGCACCTGCTGAAGGATCACTTCAAAAGTGTCATTTTAAAAGAGAACTGGCTGTACAAGAATTAATTGCACATCATCAGGCTGTAAACAACCTGTTCATGACTCCAATAAATGTCTTTGGTTGATGCTATAAAGACTGCATATCTCTAGTTCATGCAATTTATGGCAGTGTTCCAGCATCTGCTTCATTTTAAAAAAACCAAACTAATGGAATCCATTTATTTAAATAATATTGATATACTCTAGACCAGGGCTGCTCAGCCTTGGCCCTCCTGCAGATGTTGGCCTACAGCTCCCATGATCCCTGGCTATTGGCCACTGTGGCTAGGGATATGGAAGTTGTATTCCAAAAACAGTTGGGTGGCCTATGTTGAGCAGGCCTGACCTAGACACTCTTTAATTAAGGAATATCTTTGTAACAATTAGAGTTCTCTATGGTTCAGATGCCTTTTGGAATAGGAACATGCTCAATTTAGTACTGATTATATTTTTAGAACACTCTGTTTTTAAATACATACCTACATACCAACATAAACTCATACATTCTCCTGAAACTGGAGCCAGCTCTTCACTGGGGCAATCCAATGATATGTATCAGCCAGTGGGTGAATCCAATTAAATTTGTCTCAGCTTTGTTTTGTAAAATAATTGGTTTTATCTCAGGGCACGTGAAGAACTGGACTAGAAAAAAATAGAACTTGGATATTTAATTACATTTTCAACTGAAGTCAATTTTTTTTTTGTTCTGAACATCTTAATGGGAAAAGCTCCTCTGGTTTGAAAACCCATTCTATAAACAACTAAAATCAATCAATTACATAAACAAATAAATAAAACCAAACAGGCCCAGGACAGATACAATGCTGTGAATCAATTAAGCATGGTGAAGAGTCTGGGCCCAAGTTCAGACTAAATAGGAAACCAGAGGTTTCCTAGCCTGAACATCTGAACTTGAGGAAATGGAGTTCGTGGGGAAACCAACTTGCAATTTCCCTTGCCAAACTCCACTCTGAACCTTCTGTCAGATTGGAGTTTTGCTGCCACAAATTCAGTTTCTGTTGGCACTGCAGTTTGCACCCAACGGGACTGAAGTTGAGGGAGGAAGCTCCTCCCTCATTCCAGCCCAATCGGCTGTGCAGGCTGACATTCTGTCAAGAAGGAAGCCCACACAGCCAGCTACTCCGCCTCTCTGTAGCCTCGCTGACTGAAGAGAGGCCCCTCTCCCCAATGTTCAAATGTGGATTCAAGAGCAGGGGGAGGGAACACGGAACCATGGTCCATCCAGCCTGGATGTGGAGTTCAGTTTGCATCAGTCCTCCTTTGTTCTCTGATGCAAATTTCCCTCTTCCCAATTGTCCTTAGGCCTGATTCAGCATTATATTTACACTGATGCTAACTGTAGCTAATGTTAACTAGGGTTCAAAAAAGAAAAAGAAAAAAAAGAACCTGAAACCTAGAACTTGATTTTCCCAAGGGAGGAGAAGGAGGGTGCACCATAACTGAGAGTTTGGCAAGCCAAATCAAGCCACAGCGGCTTGTGAGTACCAGAGTGAGAGTGACTGCGGAAACATCTTTAAAGGAAGTCTGAGCCCTATGCTCAGTTCCCTTATTGGTACTTAAACGGCTTGTTTGAATCACAAATATTGTGTCAACTACTTCTTACAAAGATCTATGAGAGCTAATCTAAGGCAGAGAGTAGAATAAGCATCTATTCCATCTTCATTAATTTCATGTATAGCAGTTTCATTCTCTCATATTTCACCTGATCCACCAAACAGTCCAAACTAGACAAAACAGATATAAGGGGAAATATGATTTTCCTCATTACAAGACAAATAACTCCACATTTTAATTTAAGTAAAATTCATATATTATTATTATTATTATTATTATTATTATTGCATAAATAAATTCATTTTCACATGCTGTACACATTGCTCATCCTTACACGCCTGCTAATGATAAGAAAAATAAATGCAAAACTGTGAAATATACATATACGTTGTAGCACTTCATTAGTAACATTTTTGAAAGATCATTATGATTCCAAAGGAACTGGTCAATAGCATCTGCTACAAATGACTGCAAGTTGATTTTCCTTTTACAGCCTTTTAAAAGCAGCAAATATCAAAATCCATGCACAAAATACCACAAGCTCTTACCAATTGTGGGAAATAACCCTGTGTTTTGGAAGGATAGCATCTAGTTGTAACATAAGACCCATAAATGGTTGGACTAGACCATCAGATTTAAGCACTCTTGGACTTCTTTTTCTAAATCAGCCTGAATGCTCAGCTTTGATTGGATTAGCAAATCTGTTTGACTGTCCCATAAGCCTCTATGAATTAGTTCATAGGGCTTTTGTATACAAAGGAATATATTACACTTGGACAGACATTTAGATACCACAGTATATACTGGATAGTTAAATAAAAGATCTAATACGCAAGCAAGGAGGAACACTAGTGGAAAACATTTTAAAAATTTCAGGCAAAGCTTCCTATTGTTCACTCAGATATTTATGATGTGTTTTTACAATGAAGACAATGTTCCCAGGAGTTTATGTGAGTTGTCCTAACATAATGACCCTAGAGAAAGAGAAACCCAAGTAGCAAAGATCACCTTGATCTAATTTTAGCAGATATTACTTGGAGACTCTTACAACCAAATCCTAAAATCCAATGCAAAGTATTATGCATTTCTAAGTGTGGTGTGTGGGGAGGAAGGATGGCCTTGCTCCATGCTTTTGGCTGCAGCACCATGCAAAGGAATGGAAAAATGATGGACGCTGGATTGGCATGGAGGAGCAGTGGAGCCTTGAAGCAACTTCCCTCCTCTCAGATGCCTCAGAGCAAGGCAAAAATGGCAGCCCACCCACACACCCAAAAGCGCAGTATGGGACTCGCTGGTTACCTGGGAGGACCAAGTAGAAACTGGTGAGAAAGGAAATTCTTCACTATTCCTCAACAGCAGAGGTTGTCCAGTTAGTACACATCAGTACATAGCTGTATTGTTTGTACACATCTGTCACAGAGTGACACTAAGAAATAGCATGGATATACTGATAAGCACCCTGAATTATTAAAGGGAGGGTTACCCAGTGCATCCCCTTGAGGTTGGCTGACATGATAGAAACTGGAACCTCCTTTAGGCACTGGGAGAAACATCAATCTCAAAGGCTGGATGGCTTGAGGGGGCGATACTGTCAAAAGCTTCCTCATTCCCATAAAGGAGTCTGCTGTTGTAAGGAGTTTTTAAAGTAAAGTGTGCTCATTTTGACTTCTGGTGCCCACAGAGCCCTGTGGTTTTCTTTGGAAGAATACAGGAGGAGTTTACCATTGCCTCCTCCCACACAGTATCAGATGATGCCTTTCGGCAACTTCCTATATCGCTGCTGCCTGATATAGTACCAGCCAGGATTCGAACTGGCAACCTTATGCTTGTTAGTCAAGCATAAACCCACAAAATGGACCATAGACATAGATCATAGATCATAACAATAATTCTGCTAAGCATTACTTTGTATTCCAACCAAACATACAAATACAATTGCATAGATACATTAGTACAAGCTATATGGAACTCATGTGTTCCCTCCAAATGGCTGTCAGCATTCTCCCTGTGCTCACTTCTTTCTGACAACTTTTCACAGGCTGTCCTGAAGTGCCTCCCGCCCATGGCAGATGGAATGTGATTAAAAGATGCAACTTATTTGTGTAAAGTTGCCATCTGAGAAGCACAATCTAACAGAGTAGGGAAAATTAGATAAAATAATTGAGGCAGATTATCATTTCATTAATTCTGGATACCACTGAAACATTGTCTCTCATGGTCAATTATGTCAGACTTGTGTTAATGATACAGAGTAAATAATACGCAGGTTGGAATTGAGTTACAATTTCCATTCCATAACCACCATATGGGCACACCAGGCCTTGTATTTCAAGGGGGGTTATTACCCTTCACAGAATGCATAAATTGTTCACCCTTTGGCCTCATAACACCAAAGCAGTGCTTTCAATAATCCCCAGTGCTGTGGTGCCTGTTGGGTTTTAGTTGCTTAAATAAAAAACACATTTTCCATTTAGACTAATCTCCATTAAAGATCATTGAAATTGTACAAGCCCTTGTGCTAAGTCTAATAAAAAGAAACATGTTTAGAAGTATATTAGTCTTGTAACTCTGGCACTTTAATATAATTCTATGCAAACCACCACTGGTTTGCTGTGATTAGCTCCTTTCCAAGGTCTTTCTTTTGCCTAAGTGAAGGCAAGCTCATTTTACTCACATACAGAAATAAAATGGGCATCTTATGGGTCTGCTGAGATTTTTACGTATCATTCCTTGGCTTGGGGTTTTATAAAACTATATAATCTATACTACTGATTCACTTTACTTGTTCCTGTACAAAACCATGCATTCAACATGTTTCTGCTCTGCTAGGAGAGTCCCATCCCCTTCTTGGATGTTTATCCATCCCATCAGAAAATATTTTGCTTTATTTCTAAAAGTCTGTCACATTTTTGTCTTCTCTGCACCTCTCATGCTTGAACACCAGCCTCAACTCCACAAATGGCTGATTTAATTGCATATCTCCTGGAACAATTCATAACACCCTTGGTCAGATGTTACCTGCCATGTTGTCTCTACATGAGAGAGTTCATATTTCTTCTTTGTTCTGATGCCTGTGGTGCAGTATACTGAACGATAGCCTTGCAAGCAGAAATAACTACAACTGATATCCTCTCTGATCTCTCAAGATAACTATTTCACTAAAGGATAATTTACACACTACAGACTGATATAGTTACTTCTGTATTTCAGGAAGACTGATAGCCTTGACATGATTCCCACAAGGTGGGAGCAATTATTCCATACCTAGGGCTATCTATACCACTAGTTTGTCCATAGTTTCTTGCAGACAATTTAAACTAAACACTATCTCACACAGAAATACAGCTAATCCATAATAGGTGTACGAGGTTCATATGAGAAAGCATAAACAATGTATGTTTGTATAAAATATGAAAGAGGCTAGATCGGGGGCAAGTATTGGGTAGTTCAGTAGCTATTGCAACAGTTTGGGCTGGCTCCTCCCTCCCTTCCCTTCCAGCCAATACTGCAATCTGATTTGCTGGCTGGCTGGCTGGCGCAATGTGTGCACCATTTTAAAGCTCTCTTTCTCTTCTCTTCTCTCTCTCTGAGTGATCAGGGTTGCTTTGAGTTTCTCTCCCATTATTTCTCTCCAGTTTTTTCTCCCACAAAGCAGCACATCCTGCAGCAAAATTCCCTGGGAATTCCGGAGTTTTGATGTTAGAATCCCTTATTCTGTCAGTGTAAATTTTTATACAAATTACCCTTCTGTGATTGGCTCCATCTCCTCCAAGACACCATTTTGTGACTGACTCCACATCTCCGAGCTGCTGTTTCATGCTGGTAGCTCTCAAGGCTCTGGCAAGGGGTGGGGGAGTTCCCAGAATTCTTACATCTACCCACTCCTGGACTAGATAGTGTTCACAAAACACAAGCATCATTTCACAGGTATTGTTTCACTGCATGTCCTCTTGTTGACTCCTGTTGCCTCTTGCTGTTGAACTTGGAGACAGGGGTGTAGTTACCGCAGAGCATGCAGGGAAAAAATGCAGGGAGCTGAGGGTCACAATCCAGGCAAAAACTCACTTTTTGCTCTCTCCTTTCCACCTATTCACCTAACCTGCCATTCATTCCCTCCTCCTCCTTTTAGAGGAGACTAATGTAGCAGCTCACAAGTGAGCCATAATTACTACAGGCTGTATACTGTTCTAGAGCTTTTATTCAAAGTCTTTCATATAAGTGGGAGTCTCGAAGAAAGTTCCACAGAAGACAAAGAGCCTGATCCTGGATTTCCCAGTTGCCAAAAACTGCATGAGTCACCATTTCCCGGATACCTTTCCGCTGCAAAGCCTTGAGAAACTTGACTTGTTCTAATTTCCTGATTTTTATTTTCCAGAATCTCATAGTACATGGTCTTCTGTTTCTGAAAGGCCACATAGAGTAAATAGACACTTGGCGTGCCCTGTTAGGTACACAAAGATGACTTAGGTCAGAGAAGTTTAGACAGATCACATAAAGTGTTCACACAGTTTGTTCAGTGTCCCATTGTCATTGCCACTCTGTCCTTAAAAACCTTCCAGTCTAGCTTTTTACTTCAAATTGGGAAAGCAGAAATTCATAGTCCACAATCTCCCTTCCCAAAGCCTCCTTGGCTGCTGAATACACTTCTTCATTACCTGCAGGGAAGGAGCCCTATGAAATTTAATCAAAGCATCCATGCTTCTTACTGAGTGCTTGCTAATCAGAGGGGAAGGACAATTTAATTTTAATTTAATTTAATTTAATGTTTACATTTATATCCCGCTCTTCCTCCAAGGAGCCCAGAGCAATGTACTACATACTTAGGTTTCTCCTCACAACAACCCTGTGAAGTAGGTTAGGCTGAGAGAGAAGAGACTGGCCCACAGTCACCCAGCTAGTATCATGGCTGAATGGGGATTTGAACTCGGGTCTTCCCGGTCCTAGTCCAGCACTCTAACCACTACACCGGTTCCTTTTTCAGTCCTCCATTCCCAATTACCAACAGGCCAGACTAGGAGTCAGACAAAATCATAATTTTCTCCATGTACACATCCTTAGCCCATTCAAGAGCTAATTGAATTGTCATGAGCTCGGCTGACATAATACAGAATCCATCAGTTAATCTGAACCCCTTTTGAATACTCAGATTGGGAATAACAAAGGCAGCAGATACTCTATCCCCTTGTTCAGTCCGGTAACCATCCATATATATCTTACACCATTATTGTTCCACTGAGGGATGTTCTAATACTCTAACCTTAGTTATTTTCAATGCTGGAGCCCCTCTTGGGGCCATCTAATGAGATCACTGAGGGGTGTGTGCCACAACCAAGTAGGATAGGGTCACACCCCAATTCCCTCACCAACCTCCAGTCTCTGAGGGTGCAACGGCAACCAGAGCTTAACCTGCAGCACATGTGGTAATCTGGCCCTGAGGGGATTTTCTAACTCCCAGTTAGGACCATAAATAGAACCTGCTGGGTCCCTGCGTAGCCTATCCCATACAGAAAGCTCCTAAGACAATCGTTGGAGATCCCCCAGCCACTCTTCAGCAATACCCTGGACTATATTACAAGGAGTAGTAGCAAATGAACCACACACTACACAAAGAGCCTAATTCTGAATTACATCTAACTTCCAAAGAACAGTCTTAGATGCTGATAAATAAACTTGGCTCCCATATTCTATGGCTGGTTGAATAAGAGCCTGATAAAGCAGTAACAGTGTTTTCTGGTCTGCTCCCCAAGTGCTCCCAGAAATTCCTCATAGTAACTGCAGTCAAGGTTTACATCTATTAAGTATATATTCAATATGTGGGGTCCATCTCAGCTTAGTATCAAATAATACACCCCCAAACTTGAATTGTGGTACTAGATGGATCAGAGATCCATATAGTACCAACTGGAAAGCCTCTTCATTCTTCCTCCTTGAAAAAAACCCATTCCTACCAATTTTGAGAGGGAGAAATGAAAACCCTACTTAAAACCCCAATACTCCACTTCCCTTAAAGATTCATTAATCTTCTTTTTGGTCCAGTCCATATCCCTACTTTGAGTCCATTACCACTAATTACCATTCATTCCCCATTCTCTGTTTGGCTTCATGTTTGGCGTCAATCTCCTGAATAGGTTGTCTGAATGTTCAGTCAAGCCCCTCCCTCAGTGTGATTGGAAGGCTCAGCAGCCAGGGAAGTACTGCCCAACATTTTCTTGGCTGCTAAGCATGTCGGTCAGGCCGTTGAGGGAGGGGTGAGCTGAGCCCGAGGACCAGCTAGCCAATCAGAAAGAGAAGAGGAAGAAGCCCTCCTACACCTAGCCATGTAGTCCATGGCTAGGCGGAGCCCTAGCCATGAGGCTCCAGAAAAGGAAGAATCCTTGGGATCGGACTTAAAAGGTTTGCATTTTCTTACCACCCCTTCTGGCAAGATTTACTTGTAACTGTTTTTGAGTGCTACATATTCAAGAGATGGGGGGAAGGAGAGGAAGGGGGGCATTGTTTTTTGCCCCCAGAGCCCACTCCAACCTTACTTTACCAATCTATGCTTGGACACAAACTACATTTTTAGGTGTGTGGGAAAACTGTGTAGAACAGTCCTTCCCGTCATGGGAGAGCCTTCAAACATTAAACTCTCACCTGGAGTTTGAAGTTGTACATCCAGAAAAAGTTGAGGTTTGGCTCCAAGCTCATAAGTAATGACTGTTAAAAAATATAAGTATGGGTGGCGGGGACCACTCCTTCCAGTTCCAATGTTTTTTAGCTATTTCAGGGAAATCTTCAATTTTTCAGTGAATTGGGGGAGGTCGGACTCTGAAAAATATAAGGTTATAGGTAGGGATGTGCAAAACGTTTCAGATACAAAATGTTTTGTACCCAAAACAGCCTGTTTCGGGTGTTTTGTAGACAAAACAAAACACCAATTTTACAGATCCAAAAGTTTTGTATACAAAACAAAACGTCCCTGTTTCAGCTACAAAACGTTTTGTTGTTTCGGACCTCCATTTTGTGGTGATCTCTGAGTCAGTCTCCATTTTGTGTTTGACATTTCTTTGAATTTCCCACCCTTCCAGCCTTCTGATCGGTGACCTAAATCATGGGCTGACCTGCTGACAATTCCCTCCTTGTTCCGCATTGGCTCTTTTGCTTCTTGCCACTCTTTACTGACCCCACATTGGCCAGGGGAAGGGTTGCTAACCCATGGGATACTGGGTCCTTCTGTTTCTGTGGTGTTCTGAGTGTAGATTCTCTGGTAGCATATGAGAGTAGATTCTCTCATATGTTTTTCACTGAAAATCTCATATGCTACCAGAGAATCTACAATGAACACCTCAGAAAAAACAAAACCCAGTACCCCACAGGCTTGTGGGTATGGGGGTGGTTGGCACCCTATGTGCACTACACAACCCCTCACGCACCCCCCCCCAAGTGGAATTATAGGGCTGCTGAAACCTCCATTATTCCCTATGGGAGAAATCTTAAAGACACGTAAACTTCAACAAACCACAAAAGATCAGCCCTTTGCCCAATTCCTTTGAAATAATTCTGGAAGTTTCCTTGCCCCCATTGGGCACTACCACCCACCACACTCTGCTCTGGGTCATCCCTTTCCCCTTGATTTGAAGCAATACATTTGCTGGAATCCCCATTATTCCCTATGGGAAAATTCTTAAAGATGTGTAAACTTTTAAAAAAAATCACACGCACAAAAACAGCCCTTTGCCTAATTCCTTTGAAATTTGCGTGGTTGCTTCCACCCATTGGACACTACCACCACCACCCACTCTTTTTGCCCTGGGACCTTTTTAAAAAATCCAAATCGATTCGGATTCAGAAAATTTGGCTACAAAACAAAACAGGGCTGATTCGGACTCAGAAAATTTGGGTACAAAACAAAATGGGGATGTTTCGATTCGGATACAAATCGAAAGAAGAAAATTCCAAAATGCACACCCTTAGTTATAGGCCCCCTGCCCAGTGTTCCCTCTAACAGGGATTCCCAGATGTTGTTGACTACAGCTCCCAGAATCCCCAAGCAAAAGCCAGTACAGCTGGGGGTTCTGGGAGTTGTAGTCAACAACATCTGGGAATCCCTGTTAGAGAGAACACTGCCCCTGACATTCCTTACATTTGTGCAATGGCAACAGCATGACACCAGCTCTGATCCTGGATTAATAAATGGAAAGCCAACAAAGAAGGGTACTTATAGATAAGCCAATATTATCTCAGCCTTATCTCTCCCCCACCCCCACCTCACCACATCTGCAATATGGGGATTACACAGGCATGAGAATGCCTGTGTATTATGGGTAGAGAGGTAAAACTGCATTCCATAGTGTTATTTCACCAGACGGCTCCCCCAGTCTTTCTGTGTCTTCTTAAAGATTTCTGCTTCTACTCTTCATGCCAGAAGGAGCATTGTTACACTCAGAATAGCCTCCTCAACAACTGTGTCCGTTTTTAATCAAATCCATGGAAAAATTGCAAAGTTCTGATGAGTGAAAGTTGAAAAACAGACATGGAACTTCACAACCACAGTTAGGTCTCCCTCTGCTCCCATCTTTATAATGGAAAGCTTTGGTTTTGACTAGGGAAGCACAGACTGACTCAATTGCTTTGGGAAAGGTCTCCTCAGATAGCCTGTGTTCCATATTATGTGCTTTCATGGGTTAGTCTAAATAAAAATGTTTGGAATTTCTACAAATCAAGAACAAGAGGGGACTGTAATGTCAAGTTGGAGTGTGCTCTTGAGGAGAAAAGGGGAGGGGAAAGGGGGTGAGTGGGCAGAGAAGGGAGGGGCAAGTGCACAGCTTCTGTCCTGGTTGCCCAGGAAACCGCTGAGAAAGGGGCCTTTGCTTCTGCTCCTTCTCCAAAGAAAGAGAAATGTCACGAAAGGGTAAGCATTACAGTTGGATGGTAGAACTCATGCTTCTGAATCTGAGGCAAACAGGAAAACAGGCCTCACTGTTTGGTTCATTTTACCTCAGAACTAGTAAGCCTCAGTGCTCCTGTATGGCTCTAAATGCCCTCCAACTTTGTTCATCGTAAGGGGAAGGGCTGCTGAGTTTCTTATAAGGGCCAGAAGGGCCAGGACATTTAACAGCTGTGTGACAGGCAGATGCAACTTTGGCTAGCACAGGAGGATGCAAACAGGACCTGCTGATATTCTGCCTGTACTTCAGCGAGGGTTGTCAGGTCCAGATGGTGAAAAAAGTCAATATCCATCGCCAAAAAAGTGGAAACAGAGGACGCTTTTCACACACAAAACCTCTCTAAAAGGTCATTAAAAATGCATGTTTATTAGTATTATATACCGTATGCATATCTTGATAAAAATGGGATAATATGAGAACAAAAACAGCTCACCACCGTGAAACTGATGACTAGGTAAGCTGTATATCTGCTCAGTCTGCTTTCTAGAAGCAGAGTTGTCAAGGCTCCTGTTTGTTAACTGTGAATTCATCTCCTGGTTAGGTTTACTACCCACAGAGTGCTCTGTCCTTCTCTCCAAGGGTCACCCATCCCAGCCTGCTCTCCCCAGCCAGGGAAGCAACTTCACCTCTTGGCTCTAGGAAGGGAGCCAGCTAGTGACCAGGCCAGCCTCCTTGGATGTCAGCACACTGGTTTGTGCAGTCTCCCATTCACTTGCTGCTCTCTACAACTACAAACATGTATAGACCGCTTTTCAACAAAAGGTTTCATAGTGGTTTTCAAAGAAAAATAAATAATAAAAAGCTTCCCTATTCCCGAAGGGCCCACCATCTAAAAAGAAATGCAAGGGAACACCAGCACCAGCCACTGAAGGAATGCTGTGCTGGGGCTGGATAGGGCTAGTTGCTCTCCCCATGATAAATAAAAGAGATTCACCACTTTAAAGGTAGTGTTTTACTCAGTTAGCAGGGGTAGCTGTGAATTAAATAAAGTTAGTTAGCTAACTGCCAGGGATATAGCTAGGGGAGAGGGGGCTCGGAGAGAGGGAGATATACCGCCTAGAGATGTACATATTAGGTGGTATAAAATATGGATAGATAGATAGATAGATAGATAGATAGATAGATAGATAGGGAGGGTGGAGCTGAGGGGCCCTCAGGAGCTGGGGGGGGCAGGGTTCTTTGAACCCATCTGCTCAATTATAGATAAATTCCTGCTAACTGCTAACTTCTTACTGCTGCCACCACCACCACCTCATGAAAGAAACAAGCTGCACCTGCTGGGCCCACCTATCCATGCTCCTGCATCACGTGGCTCTGCAACCTGCCACTGAAGTAGAAGGTCCACTCTGGCTTCCCTATTAGATGGCTGGTGAGGAAGAAGGGGAAGGAGACAGAGGAAGAGAAGCTGCTCATGACAGCAAAGTGTTCCAAGCGAACAAAATGTTCCAGCTGCTCCCCAGAACGTTGGACACCACAACACATGCAAAGAAACCCGTTCTTGGTCCCCAAAATAGTCTCTATTCCTCCTAATCAAAACAAAAAAAAATGTTATTTGGTCCCTGTGATGGTTGATAGCAGCTCCATCCTGTCAATCACCTTTTAAAGCCCAAGGAACCACTCTCCAGGTGGGATTCCTAAGGCGGGGTGGGGGGGCTTTAGAATGTCCTACTGTAAGCTCTCTAAACAGTGTTAGAAGCCAGGAGATAGGGATGGACAGGGCTAGAGAGATGATCTCTCATACTGGGGCAAAAAACCCCAACTTCACATAGGGATCCTCCCATGAAACCAGGGATCCTCCCATGAAACTGATTTCCAAGAAATTTAGGACCACCAAAAGGAAGTACTTTTTCACACAATGTATAATCAGCCTATGGAATTCTCTGCCACAAGATGTGACAGCCAACAGCCTGGATGGCTAAGAGGGGTTTAGATAAATTCATGGAGGAGAGGTCTATCAATGAGGCTATTCTCACGACCAGCAAAAATCGTGCTAGGAGAGCCTAGCCCGATTTTAGCTGGTCATGTAAACCACTGGGCTCACGGGCAAGCCCAGTGGTTTACAAGTAGGTAACCCATTTAATTGCCCCTGCCCTTAGCCGAGGTTAGCGGAGCAAGCGCTCCACTAACCCTGTCTTTGCGCTTGTGAGTTGCTGAAGCATGGCTCCGCGCCATGGCAGCTCACGAGTAGACCGGGAGGCTAAAAAGCAGCCTTCAGGCTCGGGGATCTCTCCAATATGCCCTGCACACCCGTGCAGCACGTGCTGGAGCTTTCGGGGGCCATTCGGACCCCGATCCCTGCAGCCCCTGCCAGCTCTGTAACGGAGCCGGCAGTTGTGTGGGCGGCCACTGCAGCCTCTCGTGTGGGCGGCCACTGCAGCCTCTCTAGCCCGCTCTCCCCTCAAACCCTCTGGAGGCGGGTCTCACCGAATGTGAGACACACCTCAATGACTACTAGTATGAGGGCTATAGGCCAATTCCAGCTTCAGAGGCAAGATGCCTCTAAATACCAATTGTAGGGGAGTAGCAGTAGGAGAGAGGGCAGGCCCTCAGCTCTTGCCTGTGGGCTTCCAGAGGGCCACTATGTGAAGCAGGATGCTGGACTAGTCGGGCCTTGAGCTTGATCCAACAGGACTTTCTTACATTGTTATGTTCTTATGATCTCTAGGGAGAAAGAGTCTGTTCTGGGGCCGGTGGGGTTTCAGGGAGGGACTGGGTGGGACAGATCAATGGCTATAGTTGACAGGTGATCCAACTGTGGCTACCTCAGTCAAATTGTTATCTGTCTGTCCAGGAACACTTTGCAGAATGTCTGCCAGTGGGTGAAATCTGTGTGTCATAATCTAACATCTCACATTATTTACACTTTAGCCAAGCCTTGTTACTGTTATTGAAGAAACTATTATGAATGTGAAGCCTCACTTTAGCAGACAGAAACCTTTAAGCTGCTTGTACATAAATAAACTTGATTTTGTTTTATTTGTAAATTTATCCTGTGTCCCATGCATTATACATTTTTCTCAAGCAGCCCTCAGTTACTCTACTAGGTGTGTCAGGATAAATGGCAGCAAAAGCTAGATACAGGGAAGTAGAGATAAATACATATTTCTCAGTAATATTGGTCCACATAAGTATAAAGTTGTTAACCTCTCTAGTTTTGGGTGCAGACCCCCTTCATTAGCAGTGTGCCAGGTGGATAAGCAGGGTGCCACTCATCACAGTCCCCAAAATAGTTGCATATCCTCTATAAAAGTCCTTAGTTGGCAAGGCTAAGTTCAGTTGCTTGACAGCTGGAACTGAAGTGAGCCTGTTTGCATGCCTGTAAGATGTAGAATGGCCTTTTCCCTTGCTGGAGCAGAAAAAGAATTGGAAGCGGGCAATGTTCATTTGTTGAAGACAGGCCCCCTCTGACCTTTTTATGCCACTATGGCACCCTCCCTTTTAAGAAAGTGAGGACATTCAATTAAAGGTGGGGGGCAACTGTGGTTTACAGGATAATTATGGGTGTGACAGCGCCAAATGAACTCCAAAAAGTTAGATTGAGTGTCCCACGATGTTCACACCGTGGGGGCATGCATGAGACCTAATGTACAGTCTGAAATACTGTAATGGCTTACAAACTCATAACCATAGAAATATAATTTGGCTAGGTCCCCCATGCTCAAATCCACTACCTGTGTATACTGTGTAGGCAGCATCATTCACCATATGCTGAGAGGCACAAATTACCAAATTCTTCTTAAACATTGCTGTCACACAAATCTGCTGATTTTTCTTCTGGCATCAAGCTATGAATTACACTGGCAACAAGGAGGACCTAACCAAATTGTGTTTCCATGGTTATGATTCTGTAAGCCAGTACAATTCTGTAAGCCAGTACAATATCTCAGACTGGACATCAGGTCTCATGCCCCCATGGCATGAACATCATCGGCCATCGAATCTCCTAGCTTTTTTGAGTTCAGTTGGAGCTGTCACACCCATAATTATCCCGTAAACCCCAGGTGTATTGCTTTAATTGAATAATAATAATAATAATAATAATAATGATGATGATGATGATGATGATGATGTTGGCCTATCAATGGCTTACACGGTTGCAGAAATTACAAGGTTGTAGGAATTACTGAGATAAACATAAGAAACACTTTGAATATTCTAAAGTGCTTTATTAATGCTAAGGATGATGGTGATAAATCTGACAAAGTAGGCTCTGACCCCTGAAAGCTTATGCGGCAATCCATTTGTTCCTCTTTAAGACAGGACTTACTTATTATTATGATCTCTTTCTATGCTCATTGAAGTTTTTAAAAGAGTTAACTCTGCTGGTGACATAATCACTGTATGGCAGTGTACTCCTCTTCTGCTTGTGGCTGTGAGAAACTGTTGTGCAGCACTTTTGCTCAAACTGCACAAAGAAAAGAAAAAAAACCCAAGCAGTTTATCAGATTACACACTAGCACTCTGTCTGTTCTAAAGGGCCGAAGTGTAATTATTATTACAACCTTGTAATGTGTTTCTAGGCAGCCTTCTGTGGAAAACATTTACTTCCATCCTAAACGATCTTCAAGGGGAACTGTGCTCTTTTCGTTTAGTGCTGTTTTCCTTCTTTACAGCACATAAACTGAGATCAGATGCCCTACAGCTACATTTGGAGCCAGTGTCTTGATACCTAATGGATCTTTATGATGGCTTTTTGTTGACTTGAACAGGAACAGACTGCAAACAATAGTTAACATTCAAACACCTGTTAAAGCTCTGGCTCTGACTGGAGCAAACTGCTCAGTTACTAAAGGACTCTCTCCTCACAAGTGAATGGTTAGTAAAGTTAAAATGCTTCAGGGTTTGTTTGGTTGCCATGCCTCTTCATGTTCCATGGAACAAGTACTGAAAGAAAACAATTACGGATATGATGGATGCTGCGGAATTGTTTATGGGGAGTGAGAATCAAGTTTCATATATATGGTCTTTGTGCACCACAATCCTATAAGGTCGTTCTCTTCTCACGGCCCTTACTGGGGTGGGGAGGGCAGGTGGGGTGGAAGGCAAAGTTGAACCTACCTTCCCCCAAGACTATCTGTAGTCCTCTGTGTGGCGCGTGGCTCACACGCCCACAAGCTCTGTGCTGCTCTGAACAGCGTGTATCTCTGGTGACTGGGAAAATGAAGCCTGGCCTCCAGGTATCCCTAAATTACTGTGCGAGGAGCACGGTACATTGAGGGATTTCTCCTCAAGCCAGCACTCTAGACACCCAGCTCTGTGTCTGCTCGGACTGTTTGCAGCCCAAGCATACACACAATCCTGCACCTCATTAAAGGGTGCACTCACACCCTTTTTCATCATGTAAAAGGGTGGGTAAAAATCCTAGGCTACCCAGGAAGGCAGCACTGGGATCATTTGCAATCCTGGCACTTCACATGGGCAGCCCTACCCAGGTAGGGCTGCCTAAGCCTGGGTAAGTCTGCTCGAATGAACAGCTATGAAAGTAAATATATTCAATGCACAATTCCTAATGTGGTCCATGGGACGTACTCCCAAATGAGTTCATAGGATAACAGTTTTGGTGTGGTTTATATTTCCTAATATCCAAGTTACACAGAAATATCATGACATCAAAACGATAGGCTGGAATAATCTGTGACTTCCAGTCAGGGAATTTAAAGTGTGACTGTTGGTCTAAAAGACACATTTCAAAATAAACATGTCCTTTTGTTACAGCACCACTTCTCCTCTTTCACAATTCCCACACGTTCATGCATATGCCATCTTGGGTTGGGGTAGATGACATCATCACAAACTATGCTATTGAGGTGTCCCTATGTGTCCCTACATGCGCAGCAAATTTGGTTCAAATCAGTTAAGCGGTTCACAAGTTAGCCCACCTGCACTTCAAAAGATTATGCATCCACCATCTTGTATCAGTGTGTATGACATCTTCACAAACTTTGCCATTGAGGTGTCCCTGTGTGTGTCACTCACTGTAACTGTACCCAATCTGGTTCAAATGAGTTAGGGAGTCCACAAATTAGCTGGCTTGTGCCTTACGTGACCATTTTGGATTGAGCTGGATGACATCATCACAAACTACGCCATTGATGTCTCCCTATGTGTCCATACAGCTGTACCAAATTCGGTTCAAATCAGTTAGTTAGGCCACTTGCAAGTTAGGCCACTTGCATCTCAAAAGTTTACATGATCTTGACTATGCTGTTGAGGTGTCCCTCTGTGTCACTCACTGCAACTGTACCTAATTTGTACCTAATTTGGTTTAAATTGGTTAGACAGTCCACAAATTAGCCTGCTTGCACCTCAGATGTTCACACATCCGCCATCTTGAATTGGAGTGGATGCCATCATCACACAACATGCCATTTGGGCATCCCTATATGTCCCTACAGTTGTAACAAATTTGGTTCAAATGGGTAAGGCGGTTCACAAGTTAGCCCACTTGTGTCTCATATGTTTACGCGGCCACCATCTTGGATTAGAGTGGATGACATCATCACACACCACGTCATTTGGGCATCCCTATGTGTTCCTACAACTGTACCCAATTTGGTTCATATTGGTCCAGGCGTTGTGCAGTTGATATGGGAGGACACATGGACATACGCACACACAGAATGCCAGATGATCTCATAAGCCTACTGGAAAGTGGGCTAAAAATAATAATAGGGATGAAATATGTTCTAACAAAATAAATCTGTTTTTGTTTTTTCCTGCCTTTTGATTAATTATGTGCTTGTTTTTAGACTACTTTCCAGTAGGCATATGAGATCACCCAGCATTCTATGTGTGTGTCCGTGTGTGTGTGTCCATGTGTCTCCCCCATCAACTTTGCAATTCCTGGAGCAATATGAACTAAACCGGGTACAGCTGTAGGGACACATAGGGACACCTCAATGGCAGAGTTTGTGATGATGTCATCCACCCTGATTCAAGATGGAAGATGCATAAACCTTTGAGGCGCAAGTGGCCTAACTTGTGAACTGCTTAACTGATTTGAACCAAATTTGCTACAGCTGTAGGGACACATAGGGACACCTCAACAGCATAATTTGTGATGATGTCAACCACTCCAGTTCAAGATGGTGGCCATGTAAACATCTGAGACACAAGCAGGCTAATTTGTGGACTGCCTAACCCTGTTTGTTTGTTTGTTTGATATACTGCCCTTCCAGAAATGGCTCAGGGCAGTTTACATCAAAATAATGACAGAAAAAATAAAATCAAAACTAAATCAATTAAACAATTAAAATAATTTAAACATTAAAATCATTAACATTAAAATAATTTAAAACCAACATTAAAAATTTAAAACCATGAATCTAATTAAAAGCCTGGGTGAATAAATGTGTCCTCAGTGCCTTTTTAAAAGTTGCCAGAGATGGGGAGGCTCTTATTTCAAAAGGGAGCGCATTCCAAAGTCCAGGCGCAGCAACGGAGAAGACCCATTCCCGAGCAGCTTCCAAACGAGTTGAGTGAGTGACACAAAGGGACCCTTCAATGGCATAGTTTGTGATGATGTCATCCACACCAATTCAAGATGGTGGATGCATAAACTTTTGAGGTGCAAGTGGGCTAACTTGTGAACTGCTTAACCAATTTGAACCAAATTTTCTGCAGCTGTAGGAACCCATAGGGACACCTCAACAGTGAAGCTTGTGATGATGCCATCCAACCCAATTCAAGATGGCGTACATGAAAACTTTCAAGGCACAAGTGCACTAACTTGTGGACAGTCTAAACAATTTGAACCAAATTTGCTACAGTTGAATGGACACAAAAGGATGCCCCAATGGTGTAGGCTGTGATGATGTCACCCACCCCAATCCAAGATGGCAGACACATAAACTTTCGAGGCGCAAGTACACTAACTTGAGGACTGTCTTACCAAATTTGAACCAAATTTGTTACATCTGTAGTGAGTGACACACAGGGACACCTCAATAATACAGTTTGTAATGATAATATCCACCCTGATCCATGATGGTGGACACATGAACATTTGAGGCACAAGAGATCTAACTTGTGGACCTTTGCGCCAAATCTAGTCCAGATGTAGAGACAGTGAACAGAAAGTAGGCTAATTAATTCTTACTAGAACAACTTGTTGAAGATACCAAACTGTTTATAGCCTTAATCTGGTGTGTCTCTCTGTGTGTGTGTTCCTTATATCTCTGCCTTATATTATTAAAATATTTATATACCGCTTTGTTTAGCAAAAATGTTTTCAAAATGGCTTTCATAGCAAATTACATGAGAAAATTGTTCTTTATCTCAATGTTTCTCCTTATTTCCTTATTCTCCTTATAATATTTACTTACTATTTATTTTTATACTTGTAACTGTATAATAGGGGTGTGCAATTTGGATTTTCGGTGTTTCGATTCGGATCTGAATAGAAACACCCCCGTTCTGTTTTGTATCCGAATGTGGCCCATCCAAATCACCCCTGATTCAATTTGGATCCGAATTAATCCGAATCTGAATCGATTCGGAATAAAAAACAGGTCCTGGGGCCAAAAGAGTGGGGTGGGGTGGTAGTGCCCAATGGGTGGAAGCTACCACTCAAATTGCAGAGGGAAAGGAGAGCTGGTCTTGTGGTAGCAAGCATGACTTGTCCCCATAGCTAAGCAGGTTCTGTCCTGGTTGCATATAAATGGGAGACTTGAAGTGTGAGCACTGTAAGATATTCCCCTCAGGGGATGAAGCCGCTCTGGGAAGAGCAGAAGGTTTCAAGTTCCCTCCCTGGCTTCTCCAAGATAGGGTTGAGAGAGATTCCTGCCTGCAACCTTGTAGAAGTCACTGCCAGTCTGTGAAGACAATACTGAGCTAGATAGACCAATGGTCTGACTCAGCATATGGCAGTTTCCTATGTTCCTATTGGCCAAAGGGCTGATTTTTGGTGAATTTTTGAAGTTTTACTGTCTTTGGGGCACACTGGGGGCATAACGTGGGATCTGGGCCAAAAGAGTGGGGTGGGGTGGTAGTGCCCAATGGGTGGAGGCTACCACCCCAATTTCAGAGTGATTGGGCAGAGGGCTGATTTTTGGTGAATTTCTGAAGTTTATGCGTTTTTAAGGTTTCCCCCTATTAGGTATAATGGAGGGTGTATCGCTTCACGTCGGGGGGAAAGGGGTGGCTTAGAGCCGTGTGGGGTTGGTGGTAGTGCAGGGTAGGGGCAAGGAAGATACCTGAATTTTTTCAAAGGATTTGGGCAGAGGGCTGATTTTTGGTGATTTCATTTGTTGGAGTTTTGTTGCTTCTGAGGTGTTCTGAGTGTAGATTCTATGATAGCAAATGAGATTTTCAATGAGACACCATGCATCCACTCTCATTTGCTATCATAGAATCTACACTCAGAACATCTAAGAAACAACAGAACCCTGTACCCCGTGGGTTAGAAACCCATGGGGGTGGTTGGCACCCTATGTGCACTACACCACCACTCACTCTGAGCCACCCCAGCACCCCCCAAGTGCACTTATGGGGCTGCTGAAACCTCCATTATACCTTATAAGGAAAAACCTTAAAGACGCGTAAACTTCAACAATTCACCAAAAATCAGCCCTCTGCCAAAATCCTTTGAAAAAAATCTGTTGGCTTCCTTGCCCCTATCTTGCACTACCACCAACCCCACACAGCTCTGGGCCACCCCTTTCCCCCCAACGTGAAGCGATACACCCTCCATTATACCTATTCCATTTTCTCCTTCCCTTTCCCTCTCTTATGCTCTTGACTCCTCCCTCACAATCTCTAGAGGATTCCCCCTTAGGACAAATGTCCAAACAAACAAACTGCCAAATATTACTGAATATAATAGAAGTAGCTTAAAGAAAAAGATTTCCCCACCCTGTGGCACTCTGATTGGCTGCCTGGGGAGTCAATCAGCATGATACCTTCTGAATGGTGCTCAGGACATTTTAAGCTCTGCCCACCTTCTGAAAATAAAAGCAAACCTTGGAATTGGCTTATTTCCTCATTAATATTCAAATTTGAACAACTCTCTGTGTTCCTATTTTTGTTTACAAAATTCTGGTACTGTCGCCCACCAGATGTACAGACTGGGGCCAGGCTGCAGGCACAGGGAAGAGGCACAGACTGCGAGGCAGTAAGGCACCACCCACTCTGGCCCCAGGTAAGAGCCACCACTGTTATATGGGATCACGTCGGGGCTATGGTGAGAATGCTCCTGCTCCAATGTCACAAAAAGACATAATTTAATTCCATGTGAGGGGTATTAATCAGAATAGCCCCTTTACGGACACTGCAACCCCCTGTTGTGCCTCTCATGCTATTAAAGGAAGTGTCAAGAGCATCATTTAGTGGCATCATTCTTCCCGTGGTCCTGATATTATCCCGTATAGAGGAGCAAACATCCTATCAGGTCCTCTCTGAGGCCTACTGCTCTTTCAGATCCTCATATTTGTACTTGGTTTAACTAGGCACACTCAATAATGGATGGTTAGCTATTCTATCCTGAGGAGTTAGTGGACGAGGCCAGCATGTAGTCTCAATAGGCCAATGTTTCTTAGTGTTTTATTTTGAATTCATGTACCCAGAATGGGTGATACAATGAGCTTCTTCTCACAATTTGTGAGTAGGGCTCCAGAATGCGCTGCGGGGAAGGCGGGTTAAACCTACCTTTTCCGCAGACGATCCGGCTTGCATTGCTGGGTGCACTCTTTACGTGTCCAGACGATTCCCTGCGTGCCAAGGCACCGGGGAGGGTCAGGGGCTAGAATATGTCACCCCAGCCCCCAGAAATACCATGATGCACCATGCAAGTACATCATGGGGATCCTCTCTCTCCTCCCTGGGCTCCCCGCAGTCTGGCAGCCACGGCTGCCACATGAACAAAAAATGAGGCTAAGGGAGCACTCACTCCCTTAACGTCATTTTGTAGGGTGGCTATTTAGGTGGGTATGCTGCTGTGGAGCCAGAGAGATTGGCCCGATCCCAGTGGTTCACATACACATGCAAAACTGGGCTGGGCTCCCTTAGCCTGGTTTTGCACACCCATGTGAATATCCTCAATGACTATGTTTTCTCAGTCACATGTGTAAGTGGGAATATTTAATTTGATATGGTGGAAAACTTCATAAAGCATTTTCAGTGGCTAGGGAAATGTCCCCTTGAAACAGGTGGGGACAAGGTGGGGGAAAGAGGGGTTCTGCTTTTCTTGGACATAGTGTTGTTTTGGTGTTGAAGCTGAGCTCTTAAAATTCCATAAAGACATAATGTATTCTGTCCAAGCTTTTCTTAAATGGTGATCACTTTTGACCTGTGCGTAAGGCTCCTCCTGTACTCTATATATTCTCTGCCTCTTATCAAATTTTGATAATTCTCGGAAAATAATGCTAGATTCCCTCAGTAGACAAGATCTGGAATAGCTGGATCACATACAGAACAAAAGTCTTCAATTAATTTAGCTAGGAAATATTTATAGCTGTTTTTGTTACTTAAACATGAGTAAAGACTAGAAAAATAGAATTTTTTTTCCAGAAAAATTCTGAACATAATTTTTAACTATTATTAAGATCACTGAGTGTTTAAAACTCTGCTGAATTAAAATATTATGATATTCAGAATTTTTCTGAAAAAGAAAAATTGCTCATTCCTTTTCTCGTTCCGTCTTTAAGCAGCCGCAGTAATCTGGGTGGTGAGTTAGGATAGCCAAACGGAGGCTCTGGTTGTCTGCTGGAATCAGAGTTTGGGCTCTTCCCTACTCCAAACCACCCACCCCGCAAATGAGTGCCTCTAAACATATACAGTTTCTCTTGTACTTCTGAACAACAACAAGCCCGAATACTTTATATACAACTGAGATCAGGGGCAAGGGCCCCAGCAATGTGGCTTCTCAATCATTCAGCTTCATAAATTATGCACAAGAGGTGGTGACGTATTTTAAGTATTTAATGGAAGTCTTAAGTCTAATCAGACTCTGAAATGTGATGTATCTCTTTGACCTGTTAGCCATACTCTTTCTCATTCAGCTGTTTAATACCTTCCAACATTTCACAACTGAAAATAGGAACATGGTTGTAATGTTCTAATTATCTTACCAACGAGAACTCAGTGGTCCTCCCTGTATTATTTCATACTAGCTGACCTGGTGCAGCTCATCTGTGCCCCTAGTTCTCCCTGTCTCTTCTCTCTCATCTTCATTTCTTTCTCCTCCCCCTGCTTCAGCCCCATTTCTTTCTCCACTCCCCAGCCACATTTGATTTACTCCCCCCGCCAGCCCATTCTCCCTCAGCGACCAGGCTGCTTCTCCTCGGCAGCCGCCTGATGGCCTGGCTGCGGCCACTTCTCCCCAGCCAGCCACCTGCCAGCCTGGCGGTGGCCGATTCTTCTCTGTAGCCACCTGGCGGCTGCTGCTTCCTCTGCACGGCTGGCCTGGAGCGCCACTCCTCCTTCTGTCCCCGTCGCTAATCGACAGCTTGCTTGCAAACTCTTGCGAGAGTTGCCACACATGAGATTAGCAAAGGGTACGTTTAAGAGAATTAAATATTACTAGCCAACCCGCACAGAGCATCTGTGCGCTCTTTGGGGCTGGCTGTTCCCTTCTCTCTCCTGCCCCACTCTCCCTCCCTCCCTTCTGCCCCACAATCTTGCCTCTCTTCCCCTCCCTCCCACCGCACCCTCTCTTGCCCTCCCTCCCCCTCCCACCCCCCCTCCCTCTCACCCTCCTGCCCCAGTCTCTCCTGCCCTCCCCCTGCCCCACTCCCTATTGCCCTCCCTCCTGCCCTCCCCCTCCCCACTCTCTCTTGCCCTCCCCCTGCCCCCTCCCTCTTGCCCTCCTCTCCCCCTCCCCCTCCTTCTTGCCCTCCCCTCCCATTAGATTATTGAAGGCTCCATTCTGCCTGTTTTTATAATGTATTCATTTACTCTGCAACAGCTTGTCTTCCACCCATTTAACCTCCAGTTGTTGATGTGGGGTGTTTCTGGCCTGAAATGCACATCTTGTGCAATACCTTGAAGGTTAGTTAGTGTTTGCCTAATTTTCTTCTTTTTAAGACATAGTGCATTAGGGTGCCTGTAACCCAAATCTCCAGAGAACAATAGAGTACCATACGCTATTGGCCTTCTGTAGATGAAAACCTGGACATTCTTGGACAATGTGGACTAATGTAGCAGATATGCTGCAGGATTTGGTTTAGGATTAATTCAAAGTTTATCCACCACTTTAGGTGTCCGTGGTAACAAAGTAGTGCCCCACCTGCTTCTATAGATCCTGCTTCTGTGAGATATTTCTGAATTAGCTGAAATAAAGCATATTGTTTCCAGCCTGCAAGGTCAACTCACCCCTGAATAGCCCCTGACCTTTTCGAAGAAGGTGAAATCAAAGATTTCACATGCCTTCTCCATTATTATTATCATTATTACTACTACATTTAGCCAGTGTGGTATAGTGGTTAGAGTGCTGGACTAGGACTGGGCAGACCAGAGTTCAAATCCCCATTCAGCCATGAAACTAGCTGGGTGAAACTCAAGTGTGTAGTACACTGCTCTGGACTCCCTGGAGGAAGAGCGGGATATAAATGTAATGATGATGATGATGATGATGTATATCCCGCTCTTCCTCCAAGGAGCACAGACTGGTGTACTACATACTTGAGTTTCTCTTTCACAACAACCCTGTGAAGTAGATTAGGCTGAGAGAGAAGTGACTGGCCCAGAGTCACCCAGCTAGTTTCATGGCTGAATGGGGATTTGAACTCGGGTCTCCCCGGTCCTAGTCCAGCACTCTAACCACTACACCATGCTGGCTCACTTATTTACCCTTGCCATCTGTGAACGACTATAAGCTTTGTTTTCCCCCATCATGAAAGCCTGTAGATTTTAGGTTGCTTACTTAAGAAAAAATTAAACTGTTATCTCTCACATATATTTGCCCAAATATTGATTAAATTTGTAGAACTCATAGTGCTTCTTACCAGCTTACTGGAATCATGCACAGGCCAAATTATCAGCCCAATCCTGGCAGTTCTCACATTGGGCTAATAATGCAGAAGGTGGCCAGGACTACATCAAACTGAGAATCATTATTGGTGCAATGCCTCAATGCACTGGAATGGGATGCGGGGGCAGCGGGGGGCTTACCTTAAAGAAAGAGTCAGCTTCATGCACCAGGGCAGGAAGCAATATTGTGATGTGCCCTTTTCCTTGTGCATGGCTGGGGCGGGGGGTGGCTGTGTTCTATAGCTACAGGCATGACCATTTTTTCTCAGTAATACACCAGGAAAAGGATGCAATATCACGATGTTGCTTCCCACCCTGCTGCATTATAGTGGGGAGAAGATGGAGGGAAAGTGGCAATTTGAATGGCTGCTGTCACAACTGCCAGAAGGAAAGTTCTGGTTTTTTTTTGCAAAAGCCAGCAATTCCCTTAAGGTAATCCTCACCCTCTGATTGTTTTTGATACCATACCAATATGATTTGGTATGGTTTTGAATCAGCTCCCAATATTGCAGAAACTTTTCCCTGGAATCATTGGAACCAATAGGGCTTGCATCACTTCAGATCTGATTATCAGCTTGATGTGATCTACAGCCCTACAGCTTACCACATACCAAATCTGAGGAGAACTGAAGACTTTGTGACCAACAGAATATGAAACACTGCAGATAAATTTATATGGGGAAACAGCCGATTATCCTCCATCACCTGAAATATAGAGACACTACTATGGCTTTGTAACAAAATCAAATGCCGTAAGCTTGCTGGATCAATAGTCTGACTCAATATAAAGCAGGTTCCTATAGCAATTTCTGAGGTTAAAAATTACCCCACAACAAATCCTCCAATTTAGGCTTAAAAGTCAGGACGGTGTTTGGTTTTCTTGCTAAAGCCATTTTAGCAAAACCAAAAACCAACAACCCCTAGTTATCCTACAGTGGATTATCTATAGTTCAAAATATCTCAGCAACTGCAGGGGTTGAACTGGCAGCCTTAGTGTTGTGGGAGTGGGAGGAACAACCCAAAAGTGTTAAGACACATGCATTGTCATCAGATATGATGCACGTACTCCCCACTCTGAAGTTTAGCTTTTAGAGACTATGGAAAGGGAGCGAAACCTCAAACAACAACAGTTCTAGTTATTCATACTAAAACCTTAAATCTGCCAAAGGCAAAACTAGGGAATGAACCAGAAACTGGGATTGTCCCTGGTAAGGGACAGCTGAACCAAATGTATGTTCTTTCAGAGACCAACACATACACCCAGAGAGACATATCTGAGAATAAAAACTGGCAACCATTTGCTTTGTTCCTTGAAAAGGGTACAGAGTTCTAAATGTCCCATGTGAAAATTCTGAATGGGGAATGAAGCATCTGTAAGCTCCAGTCATACAGTGATGCCGTTTTTACCACATGATCCATTTCCTTCCACTTGTGGGAATGTGTCGCATTGTGATTGTGTTTCCAAACTGATTTTTATTCTTATTCTTGTTTATTCTTAAACAAGAAAATGATTTTAGAAAATGCTGAAAGCACTTGTGAATAAAATAAATGCTGAAAGCACTTGTGAATAAAATAAGAAGCCAGCACTGGAAACTGGTTGAGAAAGAATACTGGATTGTCAAACAAACAGTGGATTTTTCAATCAGGAGATATTAGCACAAACAGAAAGCTAGAATGCACAAACTTCAATGGGGAGAAATCTATCCGTTCTTGGTAGATGGAAACAATCAATGAGCTAAGTGCAGAAATTGCTGAAGGCACTTGGGTGGGAACATGTTATTTACCAAGTGCCCTCACATTTCATCTCTCTGATAAAAAATGAATGCAAATAGCATGTTCAGCTTCCCCCCACCCTTATTTCAAGAAGAAATAAATGACTCCTAAAAATAGTCACATCATTTCCAGCTGATGCATGTTCAAGCAACAGCGCTCTATAATAAAGGCTTTTGAATTGCATCTTAAAATAAAAACATGAACCATACTAGAATTTGCTTGACTGCCAAATGCAAAAAATAAAATAAAAAATCCACTATCAAAACCAGACTTTCATTTCATTAATGGTGCACGTGGCTCATGTTGTGTGTACCAGCACACAGTAAATCCATGCCCAACTGTTTCTCTTTTCAGCACTTCATCTGGCTTGATACTGAAGCTTAGTTTAGCAGTTCTCTATTCCTGTTCAGTCACCTGTAGCATTCACTTTCCAATGGCTGTACTCTTGTTCATATAATAGAACCTGATTGCTTGCACTCTTGCATACTACCTTTTCTGACCAAAATATTACAAGAAAATGTCAAGTAATATTGGATAGTAGCAAACACTAAATATTGAATATTCTAGTTACAGGGATAATATCAGAGACAAAATCAGAAAATAGTCACAATCAATAATCAAGCTACGAGCAACAAAAAAATCTATTAAAGGGAAAAACATGAGATACATAGGCCATAGGGTATACATACCCAAATCCTCCTGAATAAATTTTATGGACTGCCAAATAGTGTGGCAGTTGCCATATCCATTTTATAAGATGGTAGGACCTTGCATATGATTATATGAGGGTGGGGAGGGGGTAAAGATCTCCTACCCTGTTTCCCACAGACAAGCAGACCTTCTGTTTGCATCTGCAGACCCAGCACCCAATTAATCACAGCAGCCATGTTCTCAATTGCTGCAAACAGGAGCTAGCCTGGGGCTTGGTCCTCTGAGGATCAACAAAGCCTTCCCATCATGCTTTGCACTGCCAGGAGACTGACATACTTCATTGCATCATCAGCCATCCCATGATTGGCCACAGAGGAGCAAGAGGCGGCACCAGCCCTACTGAAGATATTGCTTGCAAAGGACCATAAAGTGTGCAGCACATTTACAGATTGCAGCCCCTGTAGCCACAGCTCGTCTCTATTACAAATGTGGTTGCTTGCTCCTGGGGATGCCTAGAAATGGTGAATGCACCCACACGATCAACACATCATGTGGACAGCTCATATTTTCATACTACCTAGGTAAAGAACAAGATACAGGATCTGGGTTACCATATTTGAGTGAGCTGGGTTGTAGGAATTTATGTGGGTCATCATGAACCTGCAAACCCAAGCTGCATGCATTCTACCTACATTTTGATAATAATGTGAATAGCCCTGGTGTTTAATAAAAAATTTTACCACCAGCCACCAAACTAACTGTCATTATATTAAGCAAATGCTGAAATGGTTGATGTCCCTTGAATGAATTCTGTTAACCATCTGAGAAGAGTTGTGTTGGAATCTTTTACGTTTTGTTGTTGAGAAGCTTTTTTCCCCAGTGGGGATCCTGTAGAGAGTTGGTTGGGGAGGATCAGAAAGGAAAAGGGAGGGAAAGGGGGAGAAGATGAAGTTGTTTCTGAATAAAGCCTTAGTTAGATCCACACGATATTACTTTGTGTTTATGAGGGAAGTCACTATAAAACATTTGGCTATGAAATTTCAAACCACCTAAGTGTGTGAGCCTTCAAAGCTTGTGAATGTTCCTGCAACTTCATTTCATTGCATTGCTGGGTCTACATTCCTGAACTGCTTTCTACTCTCGCTGCTGCTTGTTTCTCCAGCTTCCTGACCTGCACATCTCCTGAAGGTACTTTGTCCTTCTCAATCCTGGACTCTGTTGTTCAGGATTCAGGATGCCCACTGCAGCATAGCTCAGATCCCACCACCACCTTTTTTCTTGTCCACCCCAGGAGATCCGTATTTTCCATGGAATCAATGGAAGTCCTATTTCTGCAATTACGTCCTCACCATACGGACCCCTGATTTTACTCCAGCAAAGGAAAAGGCTATATTGCTTCACTGCCTGGGCCCTGAAGCCCAAAGAATATATAATCATTTGCTCTTTCCTGCCAGCTTGGAAGGGGATGCCAATTCTTATGAAGTTGATTCTTATGCAAGCCTTAGATGATCATTTCAACCCTACTTTGAATATGATTGCTGAACATTACAAGTTCTATTCTAGATCCCTATTGCCTGGTGGATCTATTTATCAATATTTTACAATGCTGCGTGTCTTACCTGAGAGTTCGCTGACTTTACTGATGAAATGATTAGGGATCAGATAGTTATGAAAACAAACTGCTCTGAACTGCATGAAAAACTGCTATTGGAGCAGAAACTTACCTTGAATAAAGTTATAGAGATGGCTAAGAGGGTGGTAAATGCTCTTCACTATGCCAAATCATTCTCTTTGGTACCCCAAACCCAACCTTCTGAAATCCAGGCTGTTCAGTCTAAATCCTTCCAAACACAATCTTCTCATATGACACTGTCCCATAAAGTGGCAGCACAAGAAAGGAGGATCTACCAATGTGGAGACTTTGCCTACAAAGCCAGTTTTGCTCATTGTATTGTATGGAAGGTCATTTGCAACAGGTGCAAAAACCTTTGCTAAGGTTTTCAAGTCTGCAGTCACTCTGTTACTAATTCACCATATAATAAGGATGAAGTAGAACCTGCTTCTCCACATTGTCAAATTAAACTTTATGGCCACGAAGTGCAGATGCTGGCTGATTCTGGTTCTCCGTACACTATGATTCCTCATGTACTTTACAAGAAACTCCTTCCTACATCAGATCTGCACTTACAGCCTTCAGACATACACCCATGGGGATATGGAGGTCCCCCTACTGCCATAAATGCATACTTCACTGCTGTCCAGGAACAGAAAGGACATACTGCAGAAGAGAAAGTGTATGTGTTTTTTTAAAAAGAATTTCAATATTGGGCTTCAAGCATCAGAAAGATCTTTGGATAGTGTTACACCCAAATGGCACGGAATCCGTATTACAGATGATGGAGCATCCATATGCTAATATAATTGCTGATTTCTCAGACATTTTTTCTGATACTCCGGGCACCACCATACATTTCAAACATACAATTATGGTGAAAGCAAATGCAATACCTGTACAACACAAAGTGAGGAACATACCCATAGCATTGCACCAACCACTTATAGAGGAGCTCTTAAGACTACAGCATGCTGACATCATAGATAGAGCCTGTTGATTCATCAGAATGGATCTCTCCTATTATTCTTGTGCAGAAATCACACAGTACACTTCAAATGTGCATAGATTTAAGAGACATGAACTCCAACATGGTAGTGGATTGTCATCCATTACCCAATATCAATGAAATGCTGCTTACTCTGAAAGAGGCCTCAGTGTTCACAACTTTGGACTTCTCTTCGGCCTATCATCAAATTCCTCTGCTCAAAAGTTCTCACAATTACACAGCCTTCATTAACCCAGAAGGTCTTTTTCAATACAAAAGACTGCCCTTTGGATTAGCCTCTGCAGCTCTGGTATTTCAAAGAATGATGCGTGCAATTTTGGGGACTATGGATGGCATCACTTACTTTCAGGATGACATTTTAGTGCATGGCAAAACCATTGAGGAACATGATGCTAAAATGACAGAAGTCTTAAGAAAACTCTGACAACACAGATTTAGTATCTCTGCAGAGATATGGCAGTTTTGCACACACTGGGTGAAGTACTTGGGACATTCAATATCTCAGAGTGGCATACATCCC